>NC_091123.1:173492224-173808474 GCF_040183065.1 Periplaneta americana
CTGATAACATGTTACGCCCGTACTGGTTGGATGATCGCTCTAATTTATTTATTTATTAAATTATACCGTCCATTTATCTAATAACACATATAGGCTACCGGAAGATCACATGAACACAACGCCTTTCGAAGAAAGCTTCTATCACAAATAAAGAACATGGCGAACGTGCGACATGCAGCTGACTTTTGAATCCGGATAAAAAGAACTGCGGTCACATTATGGCGGCCAGAAGGTGATATGAAATCATATACATAATGGTATGAGGTAAGGCATACAACCGACAGAGTAACATCTGCCGTAGCCACAAGGGGAGGGTGCCCCATTGTACGGGATTGGTGCTTGCGGTTGAGAAGGGTTGTGATGGGCGTAGCCCACAAACGAGGGTGCGAGCACATGACGTCATCACACATGGCAGCTTTGTTTCGTGATGAAACATGGCTGTTCTTTATCCGAATGGGTTTACATTTAATTTGCAAACTTATATTGTAAGTAATTTATAGTTGTACAACACACAAGATATTTTGCACTCCTGTCGTTGACAAATTTAATTAGGCTACATTGTCTCACTGGGGACTAGCTCAGTTCAAATCATTCTAATTTTAATATAGGCCTACATTGTTCTGTTAACACTGTTTTAGCACGATCGTGATTTTTGTTGTATTTACAGCTATTGTTGTTAGGCCTTGAAAGTTAGAATTCCCACACAGAAACTTGTTGCTAGGGAAACCACTCTTCATAACATAAAACTATACTGAAATAGACTTATTAATTACTAGCCGTACCCGTGCGCTCCGCTGCACCCGTTAGAAGTAAATATACAGTAATTACATAATTAAAATAGGACATTTGATCCAGGGAACATTCGTGTTTGATAGAAGGATAAATCGTTTATTATGTTACTTAAATTGTATTAAAAAATTAAAATGCGATCATTTTGATCCAGAGACCATTTGGTCATAAAAATTATTTTAGGAAATACAGGAAACGAATGCCTATCAAGTTTTCTGTGCATAAGAAGCTATTTTAATCTTACCTGTCCTCGATTAACTCAGAAGTTACTGTAATAACATTATAGCATTATGACCATCTAGAGAAACTACACTTTCCAATGGTGAATTAATAATTAATTATACAAATCGGTTAATTTAGCTTCCGATATTACTTCATACAAACACAGAAACATTCTCTTTAGGCTATGTTTCATAGTTTTCGATTGTTGTTGCCCAAGGCCCCTTATAGACGAAGTCATTTGTTTTTTATTTCATTACACCGCCTTTGATGGTGTTGTTATTGTAATTTTGAAACTCATTTATCTCATTAAATATCGGTCCTATCAAAATTTTGTATAGAATAAAACTTATCGGAAATTATTTTTAAAGAAACTTTTTTATGTAACATTTTTCATGAAAATTAATAATAAGGGAGATATTTCGATTTATTTAATTCAAGCCTCCTTATAACCCCCCTTTTAAATAAAATATTATGAATGCCATATAGCCTAAAATCTAAGTTACAACGAACTTAATTTATATTCCAATTTTCATATAAATCGGTTCAGCCATTATCACGTGAAAAGGTAACAAACATCTAGACAGACAGACAGACATACAAACAAAAATTAAAAAAAAGCGATTTTCGGTTTCAGGGCGGTTAATTATATATGTTAAGACCAATTATTTTTGGAAAATCAAAAATTACCAGAAAATTTTCGGCTACAGATTTATTATTAGTATAGATTGTTGGGCAAGTTACCTGGTTGAGGTTTTTTCCAGGGTTTTCCCTCAACCCAATATGAGCAAATGCTGGGTAACTTTCGGTGCTGGACCCCGGGCTCATTTCACCGGCATTATCACCTTCATTTCATTCAGACGCTAAATAACCTAGATGTTGATACAGCGTCGTAAAATAATCCAATAAAATAAAAAAAATAATAAATTAATTATTGTTACTTAGTTACCATTACAGTGCAGTTTTTCGAAGGCTTTGGAATAATAATTCTCTAAATTTTCAATGCAAAATATAAGCCCATTTTATTTGCAATTTTATAATCGTGTAAAAAAGTAGTACAATAGGCCTACAAGTTTCTGAAGTGCATTACAAAATCTCGGAAACTGACAGCTCGCTCTATTCGTTGCTGAAAATTTTCCTCGATTTTGTAAAAAAAACCCTTCCCAAACTTGTATCGTAATACACTATGTTGACTGTAGGTCTACACCGTAAAATCAAAAAGAAGTCAGGTCCATACTTTACCTTTTTTCCTGGATATTGTATACATATAGCTGTACAGTAGACGTAACTGACTTTTTGTGATTGTGGTCGGGAGGAGAAAGGTCTTAAATAAAAATGTTATACTTTTCACGAGAGCAATAGAAAGATTGAAATTGGCGTCAATTATAGATTTTTTTTAATTAAGAAGTTTTTCCTCGATATTATTTGTTTATATTTCTTCTAAAATAGGTAAGTTGCTCATTTAACAATTTTCTTGATTATTTCCAAAAATAGCCGCACTTAAGCCTTTTAAGAATACAACCCAAACTGAGTAGAAGAGACTATTTATAGCCTACATAAGACCTTTTTCATTTCAAAATAAATGAGAACTGTAAATTATTAGGAATGCAAAATGGGTCTTAAGCAATTATAGGACTGTTTACCCTGGTGCTTAAAGTTTTAAAAGGAAAGGGCATCTGTATGTGATAAAATGCTAAAATACAAGTTAGACCTTTTTAATAGGGAAGCATGGAAAGTAAACATGTGATGGTCTGTAAGGAATAAAGTATTAAATATTCTTAAGTCCTTTATTCTGTGTGTGCTCGATTCAAAAAGTACTTAGGACATTTGGTAACGCTCTATAAATCCAGTCAGGAGTCTTATTTGACTTTAGCCGCTTTACCAGATTGTAGAGAATTGTTTCCGCTTTCAGAATATATAAAAATCTCATTTTCACAAAAAATTAACTTAAGACCTTTTTCCTCTCGGCCACATAATATAACCTACCAACTCCCTGAAAATTCTCAAGATCTTATTTTAATAAATTCTTTTATTTAAATTCCTTGCATCTGTTTGTAATAAATAAACCTATTACAATAAGATAAATAAATATGTGACCCGACAACCCAGATCATGGAAGACCTAGGCCGACCAGCCATCCACATGCCTCAGCAGAGATAAACGATCATCCTACCAGTACGGGATAACGTGTGACCAGCACGATCTTCCCCAGCTGTTAAATCTGGCTTATGAAACCGGATTTCGATACTCATTACAGCTCCCCAAATTCATTACGATGCTGAGTGGGTACCTGTCCCATATAGAGGGCGAGATTTCGTGAGAAAACTTTTTGCCCTATGAGGAATCGAACATGAGGTAATTAGCCTAAGTAAGATATCGTTATTCCAAGGCATGAAGATTTAGATCACGCATCAACGGCGCGGGGCATGAATATCACAATAAAGGTTAAGGAAATAGTAATATACGTTACAAGAGCGGTATGTTGACGTTTTCATGGTCGAGGAAAAGATTGAAAAAGCGAAACGTAATTGAGCTTTTTTAATTTCCGAGAACATGAAAACAAACATACCGCTCGTGTATCGTACATTATTTTGTGCGCAGATCGTTTATTACATACCTGAAAGACGAATTTCTAATTAGTTGCAATGAAATCTCCATGTTGGTTTCTGTTTAATGACGGCAACTTCGGAAAACCAAAATATCTTTCTTCAACATTGTTGCTATAAAATGTTTTCTATGTTTACTATACTCCAGCAGGCCGTGATATACGTCTGTCTATTTTTTCCCCCAGTCTATAAATGCGAACTTAAAACAAACGGTAAGGTTATGTAATGATTTATTTTTCATTTTAATATTTTAACAATATTATTTATATAACATATTGCAGTAATAACATCCGCATCTGGAATCTTGTTGATTTTTTCACGGCTTCCTTAATGTTACTTGTATCAGGAATGCAATAAGTTTCGTGGAGTAGTAGACTTAATTTTTGCAAATATTTAAAAACAATAATTAACATAGCAATTTAGATGAAATTGCAGTGGTAAGTTTCCAATTTATAATTATTACTATGTTAAACGTCTCTAAAAATAATATTTTAAAGCCTAAAGCAGTAAAATGAATGTCGCGCTTAAGCGGTAAGAAGAGGGAAATTGTTATGTGTGTTTCGTTGGGAATACTGAATGTGGTATTTCACACTTACCGCGTATTGGTTCTGTGCGGAAAACAAGCAAATACGCACGATCTCGCACAAAATAAGAATAAATTATTCATCATAATCATCGAGATCATGATGCTGAAATGACAGCACGTGACTTCCTACAAATTTCAAGACAGATGTTCTTGGTCGAGCTACTCTTGGCCACTGCGTCCTCATGGAAAGTAACCGAAGTGGAAACCTGTGTCTGACTTTTAGAATTGTCCTGGTATTTTTAAATTTCGTTTGATAGACCTAATAAAAGAAGGTCTGAAACTGACCTCTTCTGCCAGTATACCTATGATAGTCAGAATTTTAAGTTTTTAAGAATTTCTTCTGCTAAAAATAACATTTTCATTCATGTACGGGGCCAGATTTAGGTATAGAGCCGCCCTAGGTAGTGCTAAAATTTGCCCCTCCCCCATCCTGGAAATTGCCGCCCTAGAAAACTGCCTAGATTGCCTAGGCCTAAATTCGGCACTGCTTGTAGGCCCTATTCCATAGATCAGGCATGTCAATTGATGCCCACAGGAGCAAGCGCGCGCTTTAGAGCTCAGGAGAGCCTGAGCGCTTCACAGCGGAAAGGAAAGAGACAGACGAAAGAGGTAGTATATGCCGCTTGGTCGAGCTATATTCAGGGATGGCCAGCACTGATTCAATAGATAAAGGGAAGAGAACTTATTAAAACTGTATCCATGGTAATTTTTAGATTTGTCTGAGAAGTATAAGTGCATTATGAGAATGTAAGTTTTAATTTAAATGCTCATTTTTCACAAGTTTTATTTTTTTATTCAAAAGAAATATTTTCTCAACTTTTCGTACAGAAAAGTGAAATTTTCAGGTATAGGCCTATTTATTTAGTAGCCTTACAGAATGTTTTCGTAAATCTAATATACCGTATATACGTATTACTGAAGATAGTGTATTGAACATTTTGAAAATATTCGCATGGAAATTGTTTGTAAGGAAATGAATTAACAAAGCAACTGCTGTTACATCATAAGCAAAATATACGTGCCCATGTGTTGTAAAAATGTCAGCTCTATAGCTTCAATAGATTTCGAGAAAATAATTTAATATTCTGATGATAGGAAGTTGCTCACAAATATCTCCTTAAAAGCATAATACGATAAGAGTTTTGTTATGTAATATTAGTTACACTTAAAACAGATACAGTACCTAGGTAACTTTGCTTTGTACTGTAATATTGTTTTGACTAGTTTATTGATTACTTTTGTAAGGCTGAAGATACCATCAATATAAATTCCAACTTATCATGTCATACTCAATCTCTTTCTTTGGAATATCACTTTCTTTATGAATGATGCGTTTCATCCATTTAATACAGTATAATATTATACTACTATGGAATTTAAGTGAATATTCCTTCTTAACTCTCTACTATGTTATTAAGATTTAAAACACAACTGCAATATTAAGAAATCAGTGTTAGTACTTTTGTTTTACAGACAATATAGATAATATTAAATAGAAAGAAGCCATATAAAATAACGACATAAAATTTCACGTTCCGTTTGAAATTTGTGCACCACTGTTTTCTTAATCCAACAGGTTGCTTATTCATATACACAACCCTTTCTCTTTCCATACTTAGCGCTTGCTGCCCGCGCACGACGTCAAGGTCAGAAAAATGCGCTTGCTTTGACATCACTGCCATAGATCTATATTATTTCCGTATTACTTTTTAAGTTACACTCTTTTAATGATTTTACAACAATAAAAACATAAATGAAATCTCCCTACCGATGTAATTTGGAGGAAAAATAGAATGAAATGAGACAAAAATACAGAAGTGTAGACTACAAATCTTCTATAGTCCTCAAACATATGACAAAATACAGTAAATGTCTGTTACAAACGTTAAACGGCATACAAAAAGTATCCTTCTACAATTCGTCAGTCTTTGGCAGATAGAGACAGATCACGGGTAAGCTACAACCCTTCCCATCCATCACCACGCGACAAACAACTGAGAGCTAGAGAAAGCGTGCCAACAGAGTATTTTAAGTACGTATATATTGGTTGCAATAAAAACATGACAGGTTTAAAATGTAAAGGTTAAGTTAAAGGATTGTATTGACCTGAATAATTACAAAATCAATAATATTAATGTAACAGGATTCAATCATTTACCACACGTCACCTCAGTTTATCTAAGTTCAGATTTAAGTTCGTACGTATAAGATTGAGAATGACTGACAATGGTACGAGTAATACACCCAAGAAAGATAAAATGTGTACAAAAATATAGATGAGTCACTACAGTACAATACGCAGAGAAGTCCAAGTTTGGTGTTTCCGAACATAAGAACCTAAACTTGTTTTTTCGAACATGAAAAATAAAATAGGCCTATATATTTCCTCGATATACGACATTTTTTAAAATAATAGGTTCGCTAGATTTCGTGAATTAAGCAGCTAAATAAAAAATCCATTACATTGAAAAGGTTAAATATATTATTGATATACAGAAGTGAACAAATTATTAGCAAAATTGAAGATTTTTATTATATATTTTTACAAAATATGATTCTTCAATTTAGACTACAGTTGACATTTTTGCGTATTTCCAAATTATTAGGAAAATTGAAGATTTGTATTGTATATTTTTAGAAAATTTAACTCTTCAATTTGGACTACATTTGATATTTTTGCATATTTACAAATTATTAGCAAAACTGAAGGTTTCTATAATATATTTTTACAAAATTCGATTCTTCAATTTGGAATACAGTTGACATTTTGGATATTTCCAAATTATTAGCAAAACTGAAGATTTTTATTGTACAGTTTTACAAAATTCGACTCTTCAATTTACAATGTAGTTGACATTTTTGCTAATTTACAAATTATTAACAAAATTGAAGATTTCTATTATATATTTTTACAAAATTTAACTCTTCAATTTAAACTACAGTTGACATTTTTGCATATTTCTGTCTACTGTAATGATAGAAATATGCAAAATTGTCAACTGTAGTCAAATTTTGTAAACAGAATTATCATAAAAATCGTCAATTTTGTTAATAATTTGTCTACGTCTGTACTCTAATGTCTAGTATGTCCCTCGCCGTAGCTGCGTGGTCTAAGGCGGTATGGAATGAGTGCTGGTTCTAGTTCTCATGTGAGAAGAAAATATTTACTCATGTATTTTGGGGAGCTACAGTGAGTAGCGAAATCCAATTTCATAAACCAGCTATAACGGCTGGGAGGAGAAACATCCTACTGATCAGTGATCATATACCCCTGTAGGCCTAGATGATAGTTCACCTCTGCTGAGGTTTGTGGATGTGAGGCCAGCGGTCAACTGGTAGGCCTTGGCTTCCACGGACTGTCGCACCATGGTTTATACCAGGCCTGCACAAGGTTTGCGCTCTCCGAGCCGGCTCACAGCTCATGAGCGGAATGCAGATATTAGCTGCGCTCTGTATAAGGGTGGACTGGAAGAAGGGGTGATCTCGTACAGAATATACACAAATGGAAGTACTATTACGAGTGTTTATGAAATGAATTCCCGTTCAGTGTTTGCAAAACTATCTTGGACTATTATTAATTAATAAAGAAATATTTATTTTACAGGTATAATAGAAATTCTATAGCTAAATGTACAATATCATTTTATTATATTTTTATTTATGAGTACATGAAAACGGGTTTTTATGCTGTTGGCAGCTGAAAGAAACAGTAGCCTACTGATCGTAATGAAACATCAGTTACGGATGTTCGATGTCTGCCTTTATTAAAGTTGATTATAAAAGACAGTTGCTCACAAATATATAAATGTTGAGTCAAACATAGCAATCATTTTCACAGCCAGCCTGTGTAGTCGTAGATACTATTGCTAATGTTTAGTCTTGTAAAACTCAACCAGGCTAGTAGTATTATTCAAACGATCTTTAGCCCTTAGGCCACATTGAAGATCAATAAGTTCGAGCTGTAAATCGTTAAATGTTAAATGTTATGTTCCGTCTTTTAGATTCCTCTATACTGTACTGTAGCAGTAGGTAAGCAACGTGAAACAGTTACTGAGAATAGGCCTACACACTGCACTCCACTAGATAGCTGAGTGGTCGTTTCCCTCGCCTCTACCTATACCAAGTCTATGTCATTCTGACGTATCTTCCTCTCCGTTTCGGCGAGCGGTAAACACAGCTCTTCCGCTCTGAATGAGCGCTGTTTGTGCAGGTATGGTTTATAGTATAGACGCCTTATTTTTTTAGCTTTCGAGTTTTAGAGGTTAAGGCAGGTTCACAATAAACCGGGAACGGAAAGGACAACGAGAACGAGAACGGAAATATTGTTAAAATAAATGTATTTAAAAGTGAGCAATCACCATGAACGAGAAGCTTGCCAGAACCCGGGACAGGGAACGTGAAAGATAATTCTGAATGCTCACATTTAAATACTATTATTTTAACAATATTTCCGTTCTCGTCCTCATTGTCGTTAACATTCTCAGTTTATTGTGGACCAACATTTAGTTGGCAAATTGAACGAAATCTTTTCTATTACACTTGGCCTTCTTAACGGACATTCTCCATAAGTTATTCATGTATACAGGGTGGAAAGGAAATAACCCTGCAGGTTTTCAGAGCGAATAGCTCATGCTGTATGTAACATAAAGTGTAATACCATATTGATTGAAAGTCCTCAGTTTTCCTCAGAAAAAAATGTTTTACCCCAAATGTTTAATACCCTCTTATTCAGTAGCTATTCCTAGTCGAATCGTGATTTTCGTCCATATCGATAGGAAATCTAATACAGAATCATTTATCCCTCTGGCGTATTTCAATTGCGTGGACGGTTTTCGTGTAAATTTAATTTAAAGCCACTAATTTGAAGCCATTGACCGATGCGACCAGCTTGCAACATTGTAGCCAGAAAGGCAAATGGGAGGTAGTTCACTAAGGCAGACAGACCTGAGTTCGTTGTCCTCTTATATCTGTATTACGAGAAGAAAAAAGCGTGTGTTAGCGGCGATGTTGCCAGACTGCTGAAACTTCCAACTTAATTTTCTAATTAACCGTGCATTTAATCACAAAACATAATGTAGGTTTTCTATTCATTTACGTGTACCCTATCGTTGCTTTAAATCTGCGGGATTATTTCACGTCCATCTTGTGTATCATGTGCATGCATGCATACTGCATACATACATACATACATACTCGTACATAACATTACATACATACATACATACATACATACATACATACATACATACATACATACATACAGTACATCATACAGTAAATACTAACTTACTACCACGGAAATCAAAACAAGTCTAATCGACATGAATACCGTACTCGAAGATAAAAGTCTACTTTCCCATTAATTGATCTAAATGTCATACCTATAATATTAACAAATGTGTGTATTTTTTACCTTTTATTTCTATCGACTATATTCATGATTTTATTGAATATCACTGACTTCTGTCTGATTGTCAATTTATATTAAATGTGTTTTCTTCTCTCTTTTTCTTTCTTATTTTTTTATTTTTTTGCTCTTGTGTGTTATTTATTGGTTTCAATTAAGTTACTTACTGTATTTAGTAAACTGTTCTTGTAAATTTTATGTTATATTATTGGCTAAGGCCACACCGTACACGAGCCTGGCTCTTACGGTAGTGGCTAGAAACATTTTTGTTTTATAATTTTAATTTGTACTCACTATCTAGCTACCTAGTTAAATAAATAAATAATTAAATAAAAATACGTAGATGCGCGTGCGCATGCGAAGATCTTCGTGACTATTTGCATATCATTGTGCCTAACAAGAAATGTGAAGTGCCAGTATCTCTAATTAGGCTACTGGCCATGTTGTCACACTCTTGTGACCGCAGCCAATCCGCGCGTCCTCACACTGTCATTCAAGTTCCCCCTCGAACGACAATCAATCTTGTATCTATCGGGCGCGTCGGACACAAACAGGCCCCAGCGTCCGACCCGTCCGCTCTGCAAGCAAGCCTGAGGACGCCCGAGACGACTGGCCCTCGCTGACAGGGCGCTCCTCGCCTTTCATCCCCTGGTAATGGTCCTCACAATGAAACAGCTACCACTCGCTGCCCTTTTTGCTTGGCGAAAAGGTTTTGTGGGAACGAGGGGTGGGTTTGTCATTATTTAGTTTCGGCAAACGTTTTCTTCACCCCCTCCTCGTGTGTGTATGTAATACTTAACCCCCAACCCCACATAAGTGCATTACAAAGTCAGCAGCGGGGACAAGCACTCGAGCAGTCTCAAGAGGGTCTCGCAGGTGTCAGCACCGCAGTCGCACTTCATTTGTTTGTCATGTAATCTGATCCGCTTACGGACTTAACGTAATGACGTCAACTTCCTCAACAATGGGGCGCCTCTTCCGGCCCTGGGCTATCACGGCGACAATGACGAGCGAAGACGGTGATAAAGAGGCGATGACGAGAAGAGTTTGTGAAAACGAAGCTAGTGACGTTACAGCGCCGTATAAAATCCGTCAGGGCTCAGCAACGATAACGAACCTGGTTTGTGACAATGTAGTGGCGGGTAAGTTTTGTAACGTGCAAAGATCAAATATCGCAAGCGATGTACGAATAATTAACAGGGACTGTGACAATGCAACAATGGCGAACATTTCTCCTGGCATCTCAAACGTAATTGAACCCAAAGTATGTGATAATTCATTAACGACATCGAGTAAAATTTCAGATAAAAGAACAGTGGAGAGTAGGATCCGTGCCAGAGAATCGACAATAACAGCTACTAAAGGTCGTGGCATCACGAGCGAATATTCTAATAGTGAACAGGACTGTACCATATCCACGACTTCTCACAACAGGACCCAAAGGACACGAAAGTCCTCCAGGAGGGATTCGGTTCCTCAGTCTTATCCATTTCCGGTGATGTATGACGTTTCTTCAGCGTTCGCACCGCCGCCTCCACCGCCGCCGCCGCCTCTCGGTGCGTGGGGCTTTGCATCGGAAGTGACGTGTTGCGCAGCAGAGGCCGCCATGTTGGAGGAGTACGGTCGACTTCTACACGAGGCGCAATTGCAACAGCAGCTCAAAAACCGGAAGCAGCGTCCCAAGAAATTCCGGTGTCCACACTGCCAGGTCGCTTTCAGCAACAATGGGCAGCTCAAAGGACACGTCAGGATCCACACAGGTAGGCCACAGTGAATTATTTGTACGTCAAATATTATTCAGAATTGAGACGTTGATAATATTATAATAATATGTAGCCTTGTCTGAGAAACCGATCTTGTATTTGTAGGTACTGTGGATCTTGAGGTTTTCACAAACGTTGTCTCCCTACGTCATTATTCCAAATCACTACATTCTAATCATTCTACGTCACTCACATTACAATGTAACAACTCTCACCACATATTCTTACTTATACAGTTCTGATTTTAATTGTATATTTTCATTTCATAAACTATTTCTTTGCTTAGTACAGTGATGTCAAAGCAAGCGCATTTTTCTGACCTTGATGTCGTGCGCGGCCATCAAGCGCTAGGTATGGAATGAGGAAGGATTATGTACTGTATATGAATAAGCAGCCTGTTGGAGTAAGAAAACAGTGGTGCACAAACTTCAAACGGAACGTGAAATTTTATGTCGTTATTTTTATATGGCTTCTTTCTGTTTAATATTATCTATATTGTCTGTAAAACAAAAGTACTAACACCAATTTCTTAATATTGCAGTTGTGTTTTAAACCTTAATAACATAAAAAGGGTTAAGAAGGAATATTGACATAAATTCCATAATAGTATAACTATACCGTACTAAGTGAATGAAACACATCATTTATAAAAAAAAAAGTGATATCACAAAAAAAGAAATTGAGTATGACATGATAAGTTGGAATTGATATTGATGATATCTTTAGCCTTGTAAACTAATCAAAAAATATTACAGTACAAAGCAAAGTTACCTAGGTACATGTTTTAACTGTAACTAATATTACATAACAAAACTCTTATCGTATTATGTTTTAAGGTGATATTGGTGCGCAAATTCCTATCATCAGAATATTAAATTATTTTCTCGAAATCTGATGAAGCCATAGAGCTGACGTTTTTACAACACATGGGCACATATCTTTTATTTATGATGTAACAGTAGTTGCTTTGTTAATTCATTTCCTTATAAACATTTTCCATGCGGATATTTTCAAAATGTTCAATACACTATCTTCAGTAATACATATTTAGGATATATTAGATTTACGAAGAACATTGTTTCAGTACTGTAAGAGTAATAAATAAACATATCAGAAAATTTCACTTTTCTGTAAGAAGATTAAGAAAATATTCATTTTGTATAAAAGAGCAAGCTTGTGAAAAATGAGCATTAAAATTAAAACTTACATTCTTATAGGCCTAATGCACTTATACTTCTCAGACAAATCTAAAAATTAACATGGATACAGTTTTAATAAGTTCTCTTCCCTTTATCCACTGAATCAGTGCTGGCCATCCCTGTATATAGCTCGACCAAGCGGCATATACCACCGCTTTCGTCTGTCTCTTTCCTTTCCGCTGTGAAGCGCTCAGACTCTCCTGAGACCTAAAGCGCGCGCTTGCGCCTATGGGCATCTTTTAACATGACTGGTCTAGTAGGAAGGATGAAAATAGGTGTACAGTTACTTGAGAAAACATAATTTATTAAAAAGGAAAACAAATGTTAAATGTAGTGTCACTCACATTACAAGACCAGAACATGTATACACAATAATGGCAAACTTTGCTCTTCTAAAAACTAGAAAGATAAGGTTTTTTCAGTTGGACATCACAATATAGTAGTGATAACTGAGTAGGAATAAAATTCCTGTAAAATATGCAGTGCTGTAGTTCGAAACAAATTTTAGAGGATACTGTTGAGATCTCATTGGTCAGACAAGATTGTGTATTGACTCGCACTGCACTTCTTTTGCAAAGTTACTTCTTCGTCATGCAGTCGCCTCTGCAGATCTCCTTCCAGATCGCAGCCACAATTGCATATAAGGCAAGAAATTAAACGCTGACATTGGTGGCCCAACACTTTTCAGAAACAAAAGCCTAGGAACTCTTTTACTGGAAGAGTAGGCCTATTTCTTTTCTTAGTGCAGATATCGTTAATCACAGTAACGTTCATTCACATTCTTCAGTTAAATTGGAATAGAATCTATAATATGTAACTGGATTCAAGATTCATGAACGCACGAAAAGTAGCAATATTTCCCTCCTCTAGCAACCTGCTAGCATTACGTCTGAGCGAGTTTTAAAATTAGCGAATAAGTGCAGCAGCATTCTTGAGGCGCCACATCATAAAATTAGTGTTATGCGACGGCATCTATGCAAGTTTTGAAATTAGCGAAACAGTGTGGCAGTTTTCTTGAGGCGTCATGTCATGAAGTTAGCGTTAATTACTTATAGAAATACCACTGTGGGCGTTATGCAAGCTTGAAACTAACAAATCGCAACTACTTCTGAAGTGCCAGACCATGGTTTTCGATAAAACAACGAATGGACAAGCGTTTAAGCAAAGGATATGAGATGTCAGCCACTACTTTTATGCTATATATCAATTTTTTTTTTCAAGTAGCTAACATCCTCCATTTCAATATATTAAATACTAATTAATATATATTTACGAGTCTATATTTTTTTCCGGTACGGTAACAGCGAGGTTTTATTTTAGACAGTACGGCATACCGGCCCGTACCCACCCAATTACAGCACTGAAAATATGTTTAAATTATGAAAAATATCTGCTGTATTTGTGTCACTGACATTACAATACTCTGTCACTCACATTACTTGGTCAGAATTACTTAGTAGAAAAATTATTTTGAAGGAAAATTTATGCTAAGAAGACATTGAAATATATCATTAACACATTATAAAATGAAACGCAAAGAAAAAAATCATAAAATGTCTAGTATTTAAAACATATATTAATGTCCATCTTAGCATAAAGCTACCATTTATATTGTATAACTCAGGGCTTTAAAGAAGCCAAATCTTAAAAGAGTTTGCAGTACTTATAATATCTAGGCCCGATTGTATAAACCATTTAATCTTAGATCAGAGGTTAAATTGATCCTTGTTTCAGCTGAACTTGGAATTTTGTGTTGTATAAAGTCTAATCTGAGATTAATTTGTCTCAAACTAAAGTCAACTTTGACTGAAGAAATTTCTCCGATTAAGTTAGATGATCCAAGTTCAGTTATTTCTTTTCTGTTTGAAATATACGAGTGACAGATTGTGCAAATAAAATATCCATTATTATTAATATCAATAGATATGTTAGGTACATTTATATATATTTCTTTCAATTTCTTGCCTTAATACACAAACAATCTTATATTTTATAAGGCTCTATCGTGTTCAGCAGTATCAAATAACATAACCTATAATTATATTATGTTTATAACAACCATTAATTATTAACGGATATGATAGGTACATTCATAAATTTTTCAATTAACTGTATTACTAAACGAAAATTGTCGTTTTATAAAGCTTTATTATGTTTAGCAGTATCAAACACCATAACATGATAACAACTCGGAGAACAGTAACCTTCTTCTTATTGTCCGCCATTATTTACATTGCACAAAAAACCAGTGTCTCCAACAGAGTTTACGGAAAGTCGTCAAAAAGTAGTTGTAAAGTCGCTAGATTTCTCATTATCGACAAAGAAAGATTAAATTTTGTCAGTATGGGGTGCTAAAAAGGTCGCTAAATTCCTATTTAAGCAATATAAAAGTTAAAAGAAATTGTTGTTGAAAAAGAGTTGAAGTCGCTAGATTGGCAACACTGAACAAACCTGTCCGCGCATCACGTTTTTCACCTGTTTATGCGATGTTGCCAAATCCTTTTCACGTGAACTTAGATTTCATTTGAACCAAGGTAATTTGATCGCAGGAAAGTTTTATACAATAGAAGAAGTGTCTGAACTCGGTTCACTTTTCGATCTTCGATCAAAGTTGATCTTTAGTCAGGGAGATTTATACAATTGGGCCCTAGAGTTGCCAACCCTCCCGTATTTCCCAGGATCTTCTATATTTTCCCCTAGTTTTTGACATTCTCCCGGCTCCCATATTTTTCTTCTCTTCGAGTATTTTTCTCCCTTATTTTTGCACAAGGTAGTGATTGATGATCGATTATACTGTATGATAATTTGGTTTCAAGAGATGCTTAAAACATGCAATGTGCATAATGCTTTCCAGAAATGAGTTTTAATGCTCGCCTGTTTAAAATCAAACAATATCAATATATTGCTCAAGGAGGGTGTTTTATCTCATAACAATAATTGGACAGATGTTAGAAATAGCATGACACATCTGTTGAAATCAGAGCTGCAAACTGTAGTCGACTTCAACTATTACGCGAAATAAAATGTGTCTAAAAATACACTTAATTTAAGCCTAGCTGCCGAAGTGTAGAATAAAGTCGTTTTTTAATAACTGAACGGAATAATTTGCCAATTTTCTATGTGAAATTTTGTCGATTTCTTAGTCTCCCGTATTTCCTCCAGAAAAAAAAGTTGGCAACCCTACTTATATCGTGATATAAGATTAGAAAATAGTGACCTTAAAATCACTCAAATTCGCATAAAAAACAGCAATTGATGATGATATCTTGAAGCTACGTTTCATAAATAAAACAGTTTCCCACCAAAATATCCTCGTAAATACTGAAAAATTAATTTCGGCAATCTGTAATAGGATGAAAGAGTAATGGAACGGAGAATGATGACGCAGAATATTTGCATGGAAATATCATATGTACTTCGGTACATTGAAATAATATATAATCTGTAATAGGCCTAATTATTAACCATGCTCTTTACGTTCCCGTGTCAAAACCAGGTTTCTCACTTCAGTTCTATCAGTAGCATCCATTTCATGACTAATAAAATAATTTCTCAGTTTATTCAATTTTGGTTCCCTTGTATTACGTGCAGTGCAACCCATTTCTACAGTCAATTTTTTCGCGGTATCTCCATCGTAGGAGGCCGTGAACTGAGTCAAAGATGATGTAGCTAAGCTAAGAGATCTCCTTGGATATTAGAAATACTGCGTGCTCCTCTGTTCTTTATTCTCGGCCTTAGATTATCCATTTTCTTGCGAAGAGCCGATTGCTAGCTTTTCGGCAAAGAATTCATATTCGGTCATAACGGGGCCAATCGACAACAGACCACTATTTACTTTCTCCTTTAAACAACATTTTCGAAAAGTGATTTGTAAAAATTTTACACTGTTATGTCGATAATAATTGGACGGAGTTATCCAATAATAGACCAACCGACAATTGAAAAAAGAAGAAGAAGAAGTATTTGCACAAATCTGTTATTTAACTCGGAAAAAAATCAAGAATGCGATATTTGCATTCCGCTGCTATTTATAAGTAAAATTAATTTATTGTATAAAATTCATTTCTTTACTTTGCTTTGCAATATTAACTCATCTACTGGTCTGTTATTAAAAATCAGTTAGCCTTTTTTTATTATTATTTGTGCTACTTTTTGTAATACTGTGAACGTTACAATACTGCTTGCATAAAATGTTTAATAAATAACCAGATTTATTTCTATGGCCAGTATCTCGAAAACAGGTTTTTGGCGGTTGGTCTCTTATTGCGTAACTCGGTCCAATTGGCTTCGATGTATCGAACTTGAATAACTTGTCGATAAGCGAGCGGTAAACTTCTGGTAACAACATTAATTATATCAAAGGCTGACGTCGTCAACGGACTGTCCTATACTTGAGACAAGCAAACTTAGCTACTGTTAAAAAATAATAAATTTTAGATGTCTGAGATTTCATTGAACAATATTTTATCCCACTGAAAAACCTAATGATCAACTACTGATTTTATAAAGATAGTCTAAATATACTGTATCCCTTTTAGACGTTACGAAGGCGCATAGAGGACCTGGAGATGTGGTCCCATTCTTTCAGTACCTCGGCATTACAATGAGGTGGCGTAATCGGTACCACGCTCCTGCCGCCGTTTACCGCCGGGAAAGACCCGGTAGTTAATTTTGACAGGATACTGAGTGACCATGGAGCCGGTCTAGGAAGTTCTGGCAATGAGAAATAATCCACTATAACCTGGTACTGAACTCGGGACTTTCCAGTACGTAACCATTTGCTCCACAGAGAGATCTAGGGGTTTTTGCCACCGGAAATTTCGTCACAGGTATAGACACATTGTTTTAGTCATAGTATGTGTGATCACACTGTGTGTTTTGGTCACGTTGAGCAAGTAGTCACATTGTAAAATAGTCACAATTTTGGTTTTCGTCACGGGAAAATTCAACACAGGCATAGATGATCACAGAGAAATATTTATATTCTTTCAGAGTGGGTTGTACAATTTTACAACTAAAAATTCCCAGCAATATTGTGCCTAATCGCTACACCGAAAATATTGTCACTATTGATATAATTCTCATAGCGTTCCACAATTCTAGAAATCCTGGCATCTGTATTAAGATACTTTCTCTTCTTCTTGGTGGGTGAGAAGCAGGACTGCAATGTTTCGATGTCTCGAACAATTACCGGTACCTCGTTCGATAGCTGTTGAGAAACATTAAACAATATAGGATGTGGTTTTCCCAGCAATGTATAAATTCTCCTATTCCATACTTCGCAAATATTAGTTATTCTTGCTAAATTGTGAACAGTACATTGATAACAGTTACAGAAATTTGGAGGGAAAACTGATTGTTGGTTCCTTTACAGCGCCTACGACCTCTGATACAGTTGTTATCTTCAACATAGTTAAGGATTACAGACAATAAATCATCTACATTTTCTATCAGCAGATCAAAAGCTTCTAAAATATCGTCCTCTGGAACAAAAGCCAATGCCAATAAGGAGTGGAACTGTGTTCTTAGTTGTTTATTTTCTTCCCTGCGATATTCTTCAGATAATCCTTCTAACTGTATGCATGAAGTACTAAGTGACGAAAATGTAATGTGTGACGAAAATTCCGCATGCCAAAAACTGTATGACGAAAACGCCGGATCCCTCCACAGAGCTACCGACCGTCACAATTTGTAAGCAATCTGATAATTACGAGTATTTATCCAACTTTGATATACTATGTAAAAATATTTAGAATAATCGTTTGGGAAACTAGAATGTATGCCAGGATTGTACGCAATGTCGGTTTTATCGCATGGGTTGGACAGAAGAATATGGCAATTATTATGTGCATATTATTTTTATTTCTTGTTGATAATGACATGATGATGTTCATGCCATGCGTTTTACATAATAAGCATTTGAAGAGTCTGATCCCAAAACTTGCCCAGTCCATTTGGCCAATTTTATGATTTATTATATTATGATTATATTATTAAGACTAGCCGTACCCGTGCGCTCCGCTGCATCTGTTAGAAATAAATATAAAGTAATTACATAATTAAAATAGGACGTTTGATCCAGGGAACATTCGTCTTTGATAGAAGGATAAATAGTTTAATATGTTACTTAATTTAAATTTTACTTAAATAATTAAAATGCGGTCATTTTGGTCCAGAGAGCACTCAGAAGTTACTGTAATAACATTACAGCATTATGTCCATCTAGAGAAACTACACTTTCCAATGGTGAAATAATAATTAATTGTACAAATCGGTTAATTTAGCTTTCAATATTACTTCATACAAACACAGAAACATTCTCTGTAGCTATGTTTCATAGCTTTCGATTGTTGTTGTCCAAGGTCCCTTATAGACGTAGTCATTTGTTTTCATTTCATTACACCGCCTTAGATGACGTATTTTAATTTTAAAACTCATTTATCTCATTAAATATCAGTCCTATCAAACTTTTGCAAAGCATAAAACTTATCGGAAATCATTTTAAAGAAACTTTTGTTATGTAACATATTTCACAAAAATCAATACTAAGCGAGATATTTCGATTTATTTAATTCAGGCCCCCTTATAAGCCAGCTTTTAAATAACGTATTTTGAATGTCATATAGCCTAAAATCTAAGTTACAGCGAACTTAATTTATATTCAATTTTCATATAAATCGGTTCCGCCATTATCGCGTGAAAAGGTAACAAACATCCAGACAGACAGACATACAAACAAAAATTTCAAAAAAGCGATTTTCGGTTTCAGGGTGGTTAATTATATATGTCAGGACCAATTATTTTTGGAAAATCGAAAATTACCAGAAAAATTTCGGCTACAGCTTTATTATTAGTATAGATTATGTTTTCGGCCGCTATCATTATTATATTTTAAGCTTGTTTTCTTTCACAAGAACGCCAATCCTCGTCTAAAAGTTTGTGTTATTGTGCATGTCACTTGAAAACTCACTTAGTCCGTAGATCGGTGGATAAAAAACTAGCCAAAAAAAATGGACTCAATGCGTTTCGGAATCACACTCTTCAATTGAAGATTCAAGACTAAGTCTGAGTACTGTCCACTCAAACATTTCTCCTAGAATCGGTAGATCTTTTACTTCTTGTTCATTAAATATACAGCTTGATTTATATAGAACTAACATTCCTGGCCTAGTAATAGTAGCAGTAGTAGTAGTAGTAGTAGTAGTAGTAGTAGTAGTAGTAGTAGTAGTAGTAGTAGTAGTAGTAGTAGGTTCAATATAGGTCCTTTCGTTCCGTCAGAAGCATAAGGCGTTTTTGAAGCACTTCCATCCGACTCTATCACGTTCCAACATTGTGACTTCCCTCCATGTTTTGTCACATATATCAGCCTCCTCCACGACTGCCATTTTCCAAGTTTGCTTCGGTCTTCCTTTTCTTCATTCTCCTTCTGAGTTCCAATTCAATGCTATAGACTACATATACAACATGCACGCGAAAAGTTTTCATGTTTTTGTTACGTCTATCTATAAGTTGCTTATGTCTGCGCGAGACAACTGGACTGGTGCTATTTGGATGTTAACGAAATTACATGTTAATAAGATACATAACCATTAAACATACAATTAAAAATGTTTAAAATTCGTCAGTTTTTCGCATGTTAGGCCTATGATAAAAGTATTTCTAATGAATACTTTTCTCGTCAATACGAATAACATAAGAAATTACGTGTATTAGGGCAACAGTACTAAAAATACGATTATATATTTAGGGCATACTCGTATAGGTTATATTGTAAATAACATGCAGAAAACAATGGCAAAACTAATCTTAATGCGCATGCGTCATCTATAATTAGAGATTGGTTTGCACTTGATTCGCAAATCAATTCCGACTGTCAGGAATCGATTTGTGATAGTCTGACACGCTGTACGAACGCGTGACTATTATGCCCACGTGCATCAACGTCGGTTAGTGTAACCACCAGTTAAAATTGTCATCTAACCTCTGGTTAAGCATTTTTACAGTGGATCGACCTCGGTTAGGACTTAAATAGGAGGTTAACCACAGTAATCTATAACCGGCCATTTTCGAACGGTTAAAGGAGATAACCAGTGATTAGTAGAGCAAGTAAAGCAAAATGGCGGCCAGAGCCACAGATGTTTACTTCGAAGACGATTATTATTGTACAGTACTTGAATTACTTGGATAGAGCGTGGGCGTGAAGTTTCTTTAGTGGAAAGAGAGAATCTTTACGAGGAATTAGGTGACAGAAAATTTCAGGAGGGATTTTGTTTATCAAAATCTACAAATGGCTCACTTGCAATAACTCAAAAACAGTCATATTTCTTCTGTTGATCAGCTCCTTATGTTAAGATTCTATGTAACTGTTATTTTCTGTATTTTAAGAGGGAATACTTGAATATCTCTTTCTCTGTCACTGGCTGAACAAAGAGAGGTTATGGATGGATCTTAGGATAATGAACAGTAACCTGGTGTAAATGGGATCTTGGGTCGTACACACATTTCTACTAATCGTCTGCATCCTTTTCCTTTATGGATATTCCTTCTTTATTATATAATATATTTAAATCTATTAAGTAAGTCTATCGATACTTAACCTCACATTGGAATATAATCATTTTGCATTCAATTTTCTATTTTGTACGATTTTAACCTAACAGCAATGAAAAACAAAGAAATGAAACTCGCAAATATAACAGCGCCCAAAGGCAAACAAATGCAACGCGAAAATGTAGGACATGTTCACTTCGATGTAGAACGGAGTGAGCGCAGTCGTTTTTAGATGTTGACTATTATCTTTGCTGTGGTATGAATGCTTTCCTTTAGTCATTTTGTAGAAACAGTGTACCATCATAGACTTTGCTCTGGTTAAATGAAGTGTCAGCTAACTATGTTTAAGTAATCGGTGATTATGAATGGTGCACAGAAATTACATTTTAACCACGGTTACTGTTTAACCGTCGTTTCGTAATCTATGATTACTGCGTTTTTAACCGATGTTGATGCACTTCGCCATTAGTCAGAAACAGTCATGTCCACGTGCATCAACGTCGGTTAGTGTAACCATCGGTTAAAATTGTCACCTAATCCCTGATTAAGCATTTTTACGGTGGATCGACCTCGGTTACGACTTAAATAGGAGTTAACCACAGTAATCTCTAACCGACCAAATATGAGCAGTTAAAGGAGATAACCAGCGATTAGTAGAGCAAGTAAAGCAAAATGGCGGCCAGAACCACAGGTGATTATTTCGAAGACGATTATTATTGTGCAGTACTTCAGTTACTTGGATAGAGCGTGAGCGTGAAGGTTCTTTAGTGGAAAGAGAGAATTCTTACGAGGAATTAGGTGACAGAAAATTTCAGGAGGGATTTCGTTTATCAAAATCTACAAATGGATCACTTGAAATAACACAAGAACAATCACATTTCTCCTACGGATCGGCTGCTTATATTACGATTCTATGTAACTGTTATTTTCTGTATTTTAAGAGGGAATACTCGAATACCGGTATCTCTTTCTCTACGTCACTGGCTGAACAAAGAGAGGTTATGGATGGATCATGCACAATTCCCTGGTGTAAATGGGGTCCAAGATCGTACACACATTCCTACCAATCTTCTGCATCCTTTTCCTTGATGGATATTCCATCTTTTTATATAATACATTTAAATCTAGTAATTAAGTCTATCGATACTTCAACCTAACATTGGGATATAATCATTTTTGGATTCAATTATCCATTTTGTACGATTTTAACCTAACAGTACTGAAAAACAAAGAAATGGAACTCACAAATATAACAGCGCCCAAAGGCAAACAAATGCAACGCGAAAATGTAGGATGCGTTCATTTCGATGTAGAACATAGTGAACGCAGTCGTTTTTAGACGTTGACTATTATCTTTGCAGCGATATGGATGCTTTCCTTTAGTCATTTTGTAGAAACAATGTACCATCATAGACTTTACTCTGGTTAAATGAGGTGTCAGCTAGCCATGTTTTAGTAATCGGTGATTATGAATGGTGCACATAAATTACATTTTAACCACGGCTACTGTTTAACCGTCGTTTCGTAATCTATGATTACTGCGTTTTTAATCATTGTTGATGCACTTCGCCATCAGAGTTTGAAATTTGCGCTGTGCAAATAGTAAAATCCATGTGCGCATGCTCGGAACTGTTCAAACCAGTTTGGAACTGCTGTGCGAACAAACCTATTATTACGTAAATACGCAAATGACGATCTTATTGCGTGTAACCGGGAAACAAACCCGTTTTATTCGGCTAATTATTATATTTCCGATGCTGGACAGGAAACTCTAACATGTTGACGTATATTTGTAATTCGTAACTGTTGCAGGTGAGAGACCATTCCGGTGCGACCAATGCGGCAAGAGCTTCACAAGGAACGAAGAACTGACGAGACACAAACGGATACATTCTGGACTTCGGCCGTACGCATGTGCCGTATGTGGGAAGCGGTTCGGGCGCAAGGACCACCTCAAGAAGCACGCTCGCACACACCAGCTCAGACTGCCGTCCGCTCAGCCTCTGCTCCTGCCGCCGCCATTTTTATATGCAGGCTTCTAGATTGGCAAGAGGTCGACGTGTCCTGTTTACGTGTTGCCCCAAAATAAATGGCCAAAAGGAACTCACTACGTATTACACCTTCCTGAAAGAAATGCATGACGTGTTACATCTTCAGGTTTGTTCCAGCAAGCAATTCAGAACACGCTCCGAACTATAAGTCGCGACGCTGTTATTCCCGGCGTGACTCCTCCTCTTTGCTTACGTCTTAGGAAGTGAAGGTTCTATAAAGTCTAGGTACGTAGTATCGTTCGCCATTTTTTCTCTTTCGTTGCCGAGCTACCATACGAGGAATCTATTTGCCACACCGTTAAACATTATCATGTCGTAGCTCCTATGATAATAAATCAAACGCACTGTAATTCAGCAAATAATTGAGCGGCAAATAACGTCTTCGTGTGCTTTCTGCGAACGCCAACGAAAGAGTCAAAATGGCGGGCGATTATATTAAGTATTTATCGAGCCTTAAGAAATGAATAACGTCTTCCTCAGCGAATCACAAGACGCACACGTTTAAATGTAGCCGACCTGCAACGCGATTGGCTGCCGGAAATTAGAGCGACGGGACTATAATACCGAACTTCTTTCGACGCATGCGCCAGTTGTGTAAGTTGTCAAAACTAATTCGGGATTTTATATTGTTGGAACGTTTCTTGATCTCTTCTTCCACGGCCTCCGGAGTTTCTTCTCATATTAAAATTATATTCATCTTCTGAACTTAATTCTTCGTTAAATATATCGCTATCACCTTCAAAATCACACATGATCGACTATTTTTTTTCTAGTCTCGAAGCATTTTAATCGTAACTTCAGATAAAACTATCTGCGCATGCGTCAGCAGTTAAGAATTCCCAGTTCCTGCTCGTAATCGAGAACCAATTTCACTCGTTCCGAACGAGTTCTGAAGCACGTTGAAACAGGGAACTGTGAGTTCAGTATCGGTTCGGAATCAGTTCTATACTGTTTTCGCTGTAAGAAAAATCCTAATGTAAACATAAGCACGTTGCTGTCATACCCGTGATTGGCTCCCAGTCGAAACAATCACATGACGCAGGAAAATATAGTTCGTATTTGGAAACCACAATCTTGTATTATTTGAAAATAAAACATTGAATTCTAGTTGTTAAATACGATGAAACATTTAACTTTACTCATATGTAAAACGCTATGTAAAAGAAAAACTACTTTTATATTTTGTTATGTACTATGAACGCGGATGAATACCAACAGTAATACCGATGTAGTCTGTTCTTGTAACAAGCTGGCGTCACTTGAGCTCGTAGTTGTTCACGTAAGCACGTGGCACTGAAGTATGGCTTCTGCATCCTCAACTGTCCTTATGAAGACATAAGACTTAAAAATAATTCAATTACAGTAATTATAAAATAAATGTTTCCTAAGCAAACGAATGCATAGTAGTGAGGTTAGACCTACTTGACGAGTAACGGGAAATGTTTAACATAAAACAGAATGTACAACAGTAGGCGGGAACACGTACTGAGAATCTATGGCGCCAAACAGCGGCCAATGAAGCCTCACTTCAGTCACGTGCTATTGTTTACATTAGGATTTTTCCTACAGCGAAAAGATTATAGTCTTGTTGGAACGCACATTGAGCTACCGCGCATGAGCAGACAGTTCAGTAGACTATAGATTCTGAACCGTGCTGGAACAAACCTTTCGTATCATACTTCGCAGACTATGAGAAATAAAAAGAAACTGTGAGGAAATAAAGAAACTGAGAAATCATCAAAGACTATACAATTCAATTGAAACTTCATGGTGTTCAATTAGGACTAGCCTGTGATGTTACGAGTTAAAAATCTAGGATGCGCAGCCTAAGGAGTGCAAGAGGAAAGTATCAGTGATCTTTTTTATAGTATTAGATTAAGTTATTTATGGATATATTGCTTGTTTGATTTTCACTTCTGACAGTCATTGATTCGTTGAGCCATCGATCATCTTGCAAGAAACACAGTATTCCTCTTCATTCCATCATTATGAGAAAGAAATTTTCCTATGTGTTATTTTTGTACCACACTTAAACTATCCTTTCGTATTTATATATGTTCCCCTGAAGGTTTACTTATAATAACGTACTTATTGCGAACAGAATGTCCGCCTTATAAATTCAACAAAATTACATCAATTGAATTGTAAAAGTTGGACAATTTTATACCGCAAACCGTTGGACATAAGCAGAAGTAACATCAAGAGGTGGATTACATGAGCTCTGAATGCTTCAACCCCAATGGACCCATTGTGTCTGCCTCTTGTACATCAAATGGGAGGAATGAATTAAACAGATCTAAAATTTTAATCACTTCTAGGAACTGACTCACAACCCCTTTTGGTTATTACAGACCATCAAGTAATTGCGAGTAACATCAAAATACACAGGCACTACTATACTGTAACTGGAAAAATATTATTGTGATATATATGTCCCTATTTCGGAATTTATTTGCATTTCATCAGTGAAAACGTACTAGTATTTCTGAACGCTCAGAAGCAAGAGTAGGCCTATTCTCTTAAGATAGGCGCTCACTTACTGGAAGAAAAAATTCGTTCGTTGCGTTCGGATTTTTATTATAGTATCGCTCACTTCCCCGCATTTCCGAATGAATCATCAAATAGTGTTGTAATTTACCGCACGAGCGCATTATTTCATTGTAGTGTTCTGAACTGAACCTGGAAGTAAAATTAAAAGCTCTGTAACTTAAATAAACTATGAAGGACAAACCTGGTTAATTTAGTATTTTCCCAATCTCATCTCATATTTTCTTTCTCCATATTACATTGCTATACATACTAGGTTCAAAAAGTTCCCGGAATTTGCTAGCATCATAGAAACAACGTACCTTAAACACTATTCTACAGCATTCCCTTCAAAATAGTTGCCTTCCGCAACAACACACTTTTGCCAACGCGTGTAGAGTTCCTGGAAGCAGGCCTGGAAGCCATTTTGTGAAACCCGTCTTAGTGCTCTCGTCGCGTTTGCGATAACCTCTTCAGCATTGAATCTCCGTCCTTTCAGATGACTTTTCAGACGGGGAAACAGAAAGTAATCAGGTGGTGAGAGATCAGGAGAGTATGGTGGGTGATCCAAAGCAGTTATGTTGTGCCTGGCAAGAAAATTCTTTACAATAATTGCGCGATGAGCAGGTGCATTGTCATGCATAAGGAGCCAGTTGTTTTCTACCCACTTTTCTGGACGTTTCCTTCTCACTGCGTCCCAGAGGCGACGGAGGGTTTCTACGTACAATTCTTTCGTTACAGTACGACCTTCTGGAATGAACTCATGGTGCATGAGACCCTGAGAGTCGAAGAAAACTTCCAACATAACTTTGCTTTAAGTGTGCTTAAATGCGACAGGCTCATGTCAGTAGATTTACTGGCATGAAAAAGAACTCCTGCGGGACAAAATTCCAGCACATCCGGCGATGCTGATATAACCTCTGCAGTTGCGAGCGTCGTTAAATAAAACATAACAATTAAAATAACTTTGCCTTTGGAAGTGTCCCTAGGAAATTTTTGCTTCCGAGGAGATGTTTTCGATTTCCACTCAGATGACTGTCGTTTAGGGACTGGGTCGTACAAGTAGCACCAGTTTCATTTTGTTTAAGAAATCACCATCTTCATCAGCCATACTGATCATGTCCCCAGCAAAACACAGAACTTGATGTTTGTACTTTGCTCTGTGGACATAATTACAAAATGCGACGAACAAACGAAACACTATGATAAACAATTGCCTACAACTCAAAACCAATAATTGCCATTATCAACAAACTTTAAGGAAATGACATCATGAATGTTACCAACAAAACAAATGTATAATATCCCTTGTTATATATTAATACGAAAAATGGTAGTAAAATTCCGGGAACTTTTTGAACCTAGTAGTAATTCTAATTTCATAAATTATCAAGCTCTTCATATTGTTGGACTTAAGAAATAAAGCTTTGCGTCATCCATTTTATTATACCACAGTCTAGTATATACAGTCACGAAGGTCAATACGTAGTAAATATGCATACATAGATAGTTGCTAACCACTAGGATCGCTAATATCGCCTCATTACAGACAATGCGAAATAGTACCGGCACAGTCTATTGTTCCTAGCACTCTCACAACTCAAGCTTCGTGACTGTATATACTAGACTGTGATTATACCTTCAACTAGTGGCTTGTGCAGCAAATGCTGCTGCAAACTAAGTTCGTTAGACAATCAAATAAAAATTTTTCACATTTATTTTCAATGAAGAATACTTGTCTTTTTGATAGTTATTTGCTTCCATAATAATGAAACATACTCCCTCTGAGTGGATTTTTTAGGCCAAATACTTTTTCTTGAATCTATCCAACTTCAGTTTTTGAGTTTCAACG
Source organism: Periplaneta americana (assembly GCF_040183065.1). NCBI lineage: Eukaryota > Metazoa > Arthropoda > Insecta > Blattodea > Blattidae > Periplaneta > Periplaneta americana. The sequence continues at coordinate 173,519,773 of NC_091123.1, forward strand.
CGAAAACGCAAATATTAATGTCAGGACGATAGCAGTAGCTATTTCAGGTCATTGTGGATTGAAGGCAAAAGTTAAAAAAATGTCAGGTTTGCTAAGCTTTCGAACAATAGCATTTTCGTATAGCTGGTGCATGTAGAACTTGAAATATAGAGCGTAAAATCATTTTATCCTACTAAGAGTTCTTGCTGAAGTGATCTTGGAGACTACAAAATTTTCTAGGCCTCTTATTTTATCAGTAAGTAATACCAATTTATCTTTCCTTAGGAACTGTAATTTTTGCGCTCTCTCGAGCCAATACTGAAGACAATGACACATATCAATATCTACACTGCACCGCCATTAAGTATAGACCTATGAAAAAGACCCAACCCCACTAGGTTAATAAGTATAAAAATATTTGATTTTTAATAACAATATTATTATCGTACTTAAGTTTTGTTGTTATATATAGCAGTCACTCAGTAAATTATAGAAATGAAGATCTAAATTAAGATATTCTCTACATTTACTTACATAACTTCAAAACGTTTCACTTTCACGTCATCAATATAGCATCAATATTATGTACAATTAATGAAAAATAGACGCATCATGATATTAACTATAATAATATTTAATTTCTAATGGTAATAATGTCATCAAACCACCTCAAGTTTCGTAGATTTGAATATCCAATACACAGCGTACTCAGAAAATTATACACTGCAGAATCAGTTTTTAATAACAAATTGAATTGAGCTCTAAATATGTCGGCAATCCTGCAGGTCATGGCCTTCGTGTAATAGCCGATTGTTTATTGTAGTGTGTGTTTTGTTCTGAAATTCAATCAAGTCGGCCGTGATTCGATAAAATTAGTTCTCAAAACTGACAACAGATGGATTTTGGAAAATAGGAAAATTATGTAGGAAAATTGCCATTTCACTGAAAACTACTACTTTTCCGAAAAACTTTGGGTTCCAAGCTTCAAAATGAGGGGCCATTTATTAAAATCCGTTCAGCCGTTTTCCCGTAATTTCCATTACCAGTTCAAATTATATATATATATATATATATATATATATATATATATATATATTACCGCGATTGGAGGCCTTGCAATCGATATATTTGCCATGGCATTCTCTATTTCGATCCTGGACTGTACGGAAATCCGTTTAGAATTCTCTGGCCAGAATTCTGATCGGAATGCGGTCAGAGGCGATACGGCCAAGTGGGCGATGCTCTATTTAAAATAATGCAAAGAATAAAAATCCGAACGCGCAGTACGGATCCGTTCCGGTAAATGGGCGATTACCTTTAATATGTTTAAATATCATTAGATATTTTTGCTTACGAAAGGAAGCATCATTATATTTGGAAGGAAATATGTCAAAAAAAAAATTGCTAGTAGTTCAGAAGTGTCATGTGATGTAGGTTTAAATGTGAGTTCTGAATTTAACTAAAACTTTCAATTACGATATCTACAAAAATATTTTATACTTAAACCGCACTGCACGCACTACAATAACGATTTTTTAAACTTAAAAAAAAATAACGTTACGGAAATGTTCTTAATCAACTGTTAAACCCACCACTAAAATTTAACGTTGGTGCTCCTTCCAATACTCATATAGGAATCATTGCTCCCCTGTGCAAAGCTGTAACTCAAAATGTTTTGCGCCTTGTGAGAAGAAATATTCTAGTACGAAAAACGACAATGATAATTCGTTATCAAATTGTAAACATTTTATTAAATAAATATTTAGATACAGATGCCTTGCATAACAAACTACTGTATGTAAATTATAAATAACAGTCACCTGTACGCTGTAGCTTACGTAAGCTATCTTGAAAGAGCAAGGGACCCTCACATTAAGTGCCTATAATCTAGCGGTAAACGAATACGTTTCACGGAATAAGTGATAAATACTTTTCACTTCCGTCTGCAGATCATAAAACTCGTCTAGTCACACGGCATGGGATCGCGTGCTGTTTTCAGGACGATGAAATGACATGAACAATATAGTGTACATAGGTTTATGTAAAAAACAAGTGAAAGAGATATTTCACCAGATGGAATAAGCGCTTGAAACAAAACATGACAGTTGATGTGCAGTTGTTTGCTAGCTGCGCTGTACCCTCTATTTTAATAAAAAAAATAAACACATGAAACCTTCTAATTGTTGTTATGTTTACTCAATATGAAACTATCCCTCTTTCCCCTTGAAATTGTACTGCATTGAATTTTATATAACGATTATGATAGTAGTGATCAATTTACCCGCACTATTTAGTCATATATAATTTGTAAATAGATTTTATTGATCATTCAGCTCTGTAGGACTATAGGTCTACAGATCTAGGTATGAGAAAAGAAATAACATAACCAATAAGTAAACAACAAGAATGAGGCCAGCCAATTTATAAGTCCCTCTGTGGCAGAAAGAAGAATGTTTGAAATTATTTGATAAATTTATAAAACTGTATGTTCTTCATCAGATGAAGACGATGAATCTGAAGGATCTAGTAGACTGTCCTGTGGAAGACGCTCTTGATTCTTGTGGGTTGAATGGATCTTTTCCCTAGAGAAAAGAAAGCTGCTCCTGAGATATTGTTAAGGTTTAAGAAGAATCACAGTCTACTATATACAGTCACGAAGCTTGAGTTTTGAGGGTGCTAGAAACAATAGACTGTGACGGTACTATTTTGCATTGCCTGTAATGAGGCGATATTAGCGATCCTAGTGGTGAGCAACTATCTAATGTTTGCATATTTACTACGTATTGAGCTTCGCGACAGTATATACTAGACTGTGGAAAAATGTTTCTGCCTGCCTAAGGATGAATTCTTGTATAGTGTATAATCCCAGTCCTCTACGTAGTTGTGAATTTCGGACAAACCATATGATGCATTAAAATTGAAAATATTGTATTCTTCAAATTTTGTTTGGCGCTGCACCACCCCAAATTGGACATGCAAAAGAGATCAGAGGGCGAGTAACGAAGTTCAGGGGAGTACGCAAGGAGGATTACCGGTTTTTAACCTCCCCTTGGAATTAAAAAAAAAAAAACATATTTAGAATGAGTATTTTTTTTATTCATAATCGGTTTCCTTTCTCTAATTTTTCACTGTCAGAGTAACAAAATCTACATCGATATAAGGCATAGTCCTCCTACTCCTCCTTCAATATAATCCCTATGCTTGGTGCTGCAGCACGTTCGAATTGTAACAATGCTATCTTCATCATGGACAGACCTAATGTCTAGTATCGACCTTGCAATAAAATGAAGCCGACACAACATGGAATTTAACTTGTTGTGAAACATATTGAAAAGGTTGTTTTGACAGTTCTCCAGTACATATGTTAAACATTGCACATTGTCGATTTTAAACTCATTTTAAGAGCGGTATTCAACGGTTCATTAGAGTTCTGACTTTATTGCGAAATGTTCGTCTAACGTTTTGCGCATTTGACAGTTCATATTTTTAATAAAAACTTCACATTATCGTTCCGGCTTCCTTGACTTGTCTAAGCGATCGCAAAGCTCAATTTTACAATTTTCATACAAAAAGTCGCGTAGTGATTCTCGCGCGGTTAGTGAAAATTTCACATCGGCAAATGTTTCTTCGCAGCCACAACGTGACGAAGTTGTCGCAAACTTCTTCCAGGAACTAGTTTCACATTCCCCTGTGAAAACTCAGCTGATAATGATGATGATGATGATGATGATGATGATAATAATACTTACTTACTGGCTTTTAAGGAACCCGGAGGTTCATTGCCGCCCTCACATAAGCCCGCCATTGGTCCCTATCCTGAGCAAGATTAATCCATTCTCTATCATCATATCCCACCTCCCTCAAATCCATTTTAATATTATCCTCCCACCTACGTCTCGGTCTCCCTAAAGGTCTTTTTCCCTCCGGCCTCCCAACTAACACTATATATGCATTTCTGGATTCGCCTATACGTGCTACATGCCCTGCCCATCTCAAACGTCTGGATTTAATGTTCCTAATTATGTCAGGCGAAGAATACAATGCGTGCAGTTCTGCGTTGTGTAACTTTCTCCATTCTCCTGTAACTTCATTCCTTTTAACCCCAAATATTTTCCTAAGCACCTTATTCTCAAACACCCTTAACCTATGTTCCTCTCTCAAAGTGAGAGTCCAAGTTTCACAACCATAAAGAGCAACCGGTAATATAACTGTTTTATAAATTCTAACTTTCAGATTTTTTGACAGCAGACTGGATGATAAAAGCTTCTCAACCAAATAATAACACGCATTTCCCATATTTATTCTGTGTTTAATTTCCTCCTGAGTATCATTTATATTTGTTACTGTTGCTCCAGATATTTGAACTTCTCCACCTCTTCAAAAGATAAATTTCCAATTTTTATATTTCCATTCCGTACAATATTCTCGTCACGAGACATAATCATATACTTTGTCTTTTCGGGATTTACTTCCAAACCTATCTCTTTACTTGCTTCCAGTAAAATTCCCGTGTTTTACCTAATCGTTTGTGCATTTTCTCCTAACATATTCACGTCATCCGCATAGACAAATAATAATAATAATAATAATAATAATAATAATAATAATAATAATAATAATAATAATAATAATACACAAAATTTAAAATACCGATAATGTAAATTGTAAACAATTTTAATGATGACTCTCCCTTGACAAAATTCTGCGTACGCCACTGACGAAGTGCATAACAGAACTGTACTGTTGCTTTGTGAGATGACTTTATAGTTTTCAGTACCATGTCAGATGACTCAGATGCTATCAACAATTCCGTCACGCCCTGTGATTGATTAAGGAGATTAACAGAAGGAATCCCATTAAGTTTGTTTCCTTAGGATACCCCATAACTCTGTGGTCAACCTTCCCGCTTCGTTGTTGAGATGTGATAGGAATGGTGGAGAATTAAGAAGAAATGATTAAATAACGAGGAATCGAATCTATCCTGAGAAATCCCACATCATTACTTCGATTAAATTTTCACTCGCCTGGATTTTATCCCGGATTTCAATGTGGAAAATCAAAATTAACATGCTGGCTACTCACTACTCAATGTAACTACATAACAGTAATTAAAAATACTGATAAGAAGGGATCTCTTCGGAGATCAAGGATCCCTCATGCTCCTCTGTTCCCATGGTGACACAGCTTATAATGATTTAACAAGCCACAGCCATTTCTAGGGGTGGGCTGGCTGAGTCACAGGGGGTTGGTCTGAGGGGTTGATATCAATGCATGAAGGGTGGATTTTATACGTTGTGAGGGGCAGAACTCGTCTGGGAAGGGGTGTTTCTTATTTAAACTCCATTTTGTTTCATTCAATATCAAAACTCGCCCTTATACGCACACACGCAATGGTAAATAGAATTAAAAATAAAAGGGGTGAAAGTCTATTTATAAATTACAAATACAAAAACCAGTATTGATTTCCACTCGACATAACTGTGATTTCCAGTGACATTTGACTCACGATCTCAGTCCATCGTGCTGCGAACTGAGCTATATTTCCTGCTTACTTATGCGATTCTCGGATTGAAACTTCCTATAAGAGTATATCATTATTAAACTAGTTTATAGTGTTGTAAATATGGCACTAGTCAATGTTTAGAGCCCGAGCGAAGCACTTTGACGAATGCAATAACAGCTATATAGCATTATGCCTATAAACTTGTTTCATAGCGTACTTCTTTTTGTACGACAGCATAATGAAACAATCAATGAAGAAATAACATCAAATTTGATATTATGCGTAGTTCGGAATCATTCTCTATGAAGAAAGGGGTTGCCATGACAACAAATATTATTGCATAGCAAATCGTTTCATAATATTAACTTTTTGCACGATAATGTTTTTTTTATTTTATTACTCGTACAGCCTGCTATTGTTGTTAGGCCTTGAAAGTTAGAATTCCCACCAGCGAATAGGGATTATAAAGAATGGACACTGAGCGAATTTTCCTGTTTTGTTTCTCTGTGCGCCAGCGTTTAGTTCCACTTTCAAGCGCTAGAGGTTAGTGTAATCGAGCATACGCTAAGATAATAATTGAGAATAGAGTTGAGACACGGGATCCAAACATCGCCTAGGCCCACCTTATTGCATAATCCAGTAACGCTTTGCTTCAAATAAATTCAAGTTAACAGCTTTTCCTTATTTCTCAGTGACAAACTACTTGTAATAAATATTTTATATTTCAGATATAATAAATTATATTATAAAATAATATAATACATTATAAAATTAAGTATCGAATTCGTTTAATATTTGTATATAATATAATATAGGTATATGGTTTTACTTCTCGTAAGAGTTTTTTTTTCCATTTTCAGTGCTATCAAATCATTACATGTTTTAATTGTTGTTGGGGTCAACGTCTCAACTCTCATTATAAAGGAACTCTAGAGTCTAGACATTACAGTTAATGACGGATTTATTATTTTATGGCTCCAATTTATTTTGAGTACATAATGTACTTAGATGTATTAATTATATGTGTTATATTTCCGCTGTGTCGACTGCTAGCTGGTGTGATGTCAGCGCCAACTCTAGGGAGAAAGCAGAATCTCACGCTCTAGCTGGCTTGAAGGTCATTGAAATCAGTCCTGCTACATCAAAGGTACCGACGCGAAGTGTCCATTCTTTATAATCCCTATTCGCTGTTCCCACACAGAAACTTGTTGCTAGGGAAACCGTAGAACCTAACATAAAACTAGCTATATTGAAAGAGATCCATTGCAGTACACTTATTGTTACTTAATAACCATTACAGTGCAGTTTTGCGAAGGCTTTGGAATAAATTTGCTCAAAATATTCAATGCAAAATATATTGTATTTGCAATTTTAAAAATATGATCTTGCAAAAAACGTTGAACAATATTTGTTTGTGAAGTGCAATTACAAAATTTCGGAAATTGAAAAACTCGCTCTGCTCGCTTTTCAAACTTTTCCTTAGCTTTGTAAAAATCATTTCCCAACCTTGTATCGTAATATACTATTACGCAATCCTAGCACTAAAACACGCTTGTTATGACGCTATAAATAGTGCACAATTGGCCTAATTCTGGCACTGGTGCCAAAAAAGGTTACCTTGCAACTAGTATTCTATGACGTTATCACCACCTTCACAACACAACGTACCTGTAAGAAAAAGCATAACAACAACAACAAAAACAAAATAACATTGTCTTAGAAACCGTTATTTAGCAACCATGCAATTTATTACGTCATATCCAGTACGCATGTCTCTACTACGTCATAACATTACATTTTGTAAATGTATAATAGCTTTTTATATATTTTAATGCTAGAATATCATAAAACGTTGTATGTAAACATACTTACTTACTTACTTATGGATTTTAGAGAACCCGTAGGTTCATTGCCGCCCTCACATAAGCCCGCCATTGGTCCCTATCCTGAGCAAGATTAATCCATTCTCTATCATCATATCCCACCTCCCTCAATTCCATTTTAATATTATCCTTCCATCTACGTCTCGGCCTCCCCAAAGGTCCTTTTCCCTCCGGCCTCCCGACTAACATACTACATGCATTTCTGGATTTGCCCATACGTGCTACATGCCCCGCCCATCTCAAACGTCTGGATTTAATGTTCCTAATTATGTCAGGTGAAGAATGCAATACGTGCAGTTCTGCGTTGTGTAACTTTCTCCATTCTCCTGTAACTTCATCCCTCTTAGCCCCAAATATATTCCTAAGCACCTTACTCTCAAACACACTTAACCTCTGCTCCTGTCTCAACGCGAGAGTTCAAGTTTTACAACCATACAGAACAACCGGTAATATAATTGGTTTATAAATTCTAACTTTCAGATTTTTTGAGAGCAGACTGGATGATAAAAGCTTCTCAACCGAATAATAACACGCATTTCCCATATTTATTCTGTGTTTAATTTCCTCCCGAGTATCATTTATATTTATTAATGTTGCTGTAAGATATTTGAATTTTTCCACCTGTCCAAAGGATAAATTTCCAATTTTTATATTTCCATTTCGTAGTTCTGGTCACGAGACATAATAATATAGGCTGCTTTGTTTTTTCGGGATTTACTTCCAAACCAGTCTCTTTACTTACTTCATGTAAAATTTTCATGTTGTCTCTAATAGTTTGTGAATTTTTTTCCTAACATATTCATAAATTTAAAAAAATCGATTTATAGTAGCATGTATTGTGGGTCCCTATCACCACGGCATGGCGCGTCCTCAGGTTGCGGATCGAGGAGACGGCCTCCAGATATGGAGGGTAGCTGCGAATATATTGAATAAGCAGTCGTGGACAGCCGATGAGGGGTGGTCCTCCAGCTTGGGGGTTGGGCGAAGGGCTAACAACCCATCACCGTAAAAAAACAGCTTGTTACGAATCCTTCAAATAAGCCTCGGAATGGGACTGATTCTCTGGCACGACCACAGCAAAGGAATAAGGTTTTGAGATTTGGTACTTGGAATGTTACAAGTCTATATAGAACAGGAGGGGTAACATTATAGCAAAAGAACTAGCTAGATATAGAATAGACTTCGTGGGAGTACAGGAGGTTAGGTTAGATGGGAACGGCATAACACAAGTAGGAGATTATTTATTGTATTATGGGGAAGGAAACGATAATCACCAATTAGGAACAGGATTCTTTATTCATAAAAGAATAAAATCATTGTATTCGACAGATAATGGAGAAAAAATGGGAGTATAAGGGTACAGTACATCAGTTATTCATAGATTTCAAAAAGGTATATGACTCGGTTAAGAGAGAAGTTTTATATGATATTCTTATTGAATTTGGTATTCCCAAAAAACTAGTTCGATTAATTAAAATGTGTCTCAGTGAAACGTACAGCAGAGTTCGTATAGGTCAGTTTCTGTCAGATACGTTCCCAATTCACTGTGGGCTAAAGCAAGGAGATGCACTATCACCTTTACTTTTTAACTTGGCTCTAGAGTATGCCATTAGGAAAGTCCCGGATAACAGAGAGGGTTTGGAATTGAACGGGTTACATCAGCTGCTTGTCTATGCGGATGACGTGAATATGTTAGGAGAAAATCCACAAGCGATTAGGGAAAACACGAGAATTTTATTGGAAGCAAGTAAAGAAATAGGTTTGGAAGTAAATCCCGAAAAGACAAAGTATATGATTATGTTTCGTGACGAGAAAATTGTACGAAATGGAAATATAAAAATTGGAAATTTATCTTTTTGAAGAGGTGGAGACGTTCAAATATCTTGGAGCAACAGTAACAAACATAAATGATACTCGGGAGGAAATTAAACACAGAATAAATATGGAAAATGCCTGTTATTATTCGGTTGAAAAGCTTTTATCATCCAGTCTGCTGTCAAAAACTCTGAAAGTTAGAATTTATAGAACAGTTATATTACCGGTTGTTCTGTATGGTTGTGAAACTTGGACTCTCACTTTGAGAGAGGAACAATGGTTAAGGGCGTTTGAGAATAAGGTGCTTAGGAAAATATTTGGGGCTAAGAGGGATGAAGTTACAGGAGAATGGAGAAGGTTACACAACACAGAACTGCACACATTGTATTCTTCACCTAACATAATTAGAAACATTAAATCCAGACGTTTGAGATGGGCAGGGCATGTAGCACATATGGGCGAATCCAGAAATGCATATAGAGTGTTAGTTGGGAGGCCGGAGGGAAAAAGACCTTTGGGGAGACCGAGACGTAAATGGGAAGATAATATTAAAATGGATTTGAGGGAGGTGGGATATGATGATAGAGACTGGATTAATCTTGCTCAGGATAGGGACCAATGGCGGGCTTATGTGAGGGCGGCAATGAACCTCCGGGTTCCTTAAAAGCCAGTAAGTAAGTAAGTAAGTAGCAGAAGACAGGAGTATGGAAATGAAAGAAGGTGCTAAAGCTACATACAGAGATGGTGGAATGAGAATGACCCGGGAAGCAGAAATTTTCGAAATCTTGGCATTACAACAAATCTCACCAGCAAATATTTTACAGAATCTTCCAGGGAATGAATTCCAGTTCTTTTGACAAAGAGACCCCAGTTAATAGAGCTAAGAATAGCCCCTCTTAATAAGTTTGATGTCTCCCATGCGAAGTTAGAACTAGTGTTAACCAAATAGGAATACGTTGTGCAGGCGATTTATGCTGAATGAGTATACAATGCCCGACAACATGTACTCACGGGCAAAATAAATACGGCTATGCCATGCATACTGCAAACAAGGGAGTTTACTTACTGTCGGTTACCTTGAGAAATATTCTGAACGACATTTTGGAATGAAGAAGACAAAAAAAAAATATATGGTGATACAAATGTATTTTGTATTAAGTTCGCCGTGGTGTGCGTCACAGCTAAGACATGCAGTTTTAACGTTGTATTAAAGAAACAGTCTCAGGTTCAAATCCCGCCATTAGACAGAGAGACGGCAGTTAGGCCTAATAGGTATATGTAGGTAGGTAGTTAGATAAGCAGGTAGGTAGATGAATGGATGCACAGAAGAAAGGACAGATGGACATACGGACGAACGGGCGGACAGGCAGGTAGGCAGAGAGAAAGTCAGTCAGACAGACAGACATACAGACAGATAGTGCTATAAACTATGTGCATTTTAGTCGCTTATTCAACGATAATGTCTCAACTAGTAACTTATTTAGCAACTTTTTCATTTCCTTTATAGTATTCCATAGATGTTAGATTAGTATTGAAGCTTTAAGATGTGGAACAAATGAAGATTTTACAAGATTACAATTTGTTGGCGAGATGAAGTGAGTAAGGTCGAGGATTCGCCATAGATTACCTGAGATTTGCTTTATGCTTGGGAAAACCTCGGAAAAACCCAACTAGGTAATCAGCCCAAAAGGGAATCTAACTCAAGCCCGAGCGTAGCTCCGAATCAGCAGGCTAGCGAGTCTGCCGACTGAGCTACGTTGGTGGCTCTACGAAAAAATATATATGCAGTACATAGCAAGCAGATGATTGAATTTACAAACCTAAACAATTATTCATCAGTTGAGCTATAAAATATAATACATGGGAAGTAAATTAATTCAATTTAAAAGCATAAACAACATATACAAAAATAGATAATACGTAGCATGCAAATTATTTCAATTTACAAGTTCAAACAATTGAGCTATACAGATTACTATTCAATTTACAGTATATGCAATTTATAGTTGGGCTGTACATAAATTATAGTGAACAGATTAATTCAATTTACAAGCATATTTTAGTTGAGCTATACAAAATTGTAAATACAATACATTTCAAGTACATTAATTCAATTTACAAGCATATTTTAGTTGAGCTATACAAAATTGTAAATACAATACATTTCAAGTACATTAATTCAATTTACAAGCATATTTTAGTTGAGCTATACAAAATTGTAAATACAATACATTTCAAGTACATTAATTCAATTTACAAGCATATTTTAGTTGAGCTATACAAAATTGTAAATACAATACATTTCAAGTACATTAATTCAATTTACAAGCATATTTTAGTTGAGCTATACAAAATTGTAAATACAATACATTTCAAGTACATTAATTCAATTTACAAGCATATTTTAGTTGAGCTATACAAAATTGTAAATACAATACATTTCAAGTACATTAATTCAATTTACAAGCATATTTTAGTTGAGCTATACAAAATTGTAAATACAATACATTTCAAGTACATTAATTCAATTTAAACAATGGAATCAATGACAGAGAGATGGTATTTGAGAGATCAGACCGAGGATTCGCCATGAGTTCACCTGATATTAGCCTTATAGTTGGAGTAAACCTCGTAGGAAACCCAACCAGGTAATCAGTGCAAGAGAAAATTGAACCCACATTCGAGAGGAGTTCCGGATCAGCAAGCAGAGTGCCTTGTCGGCCCATGTCCGAGTTACGCTGGTGAGTAAAACGCATGTTCCTACCAACAATCGATAAATGAAGAGTGATGGATTTATAAAGGAAAACGTATAGCTTACGAGGAATTCAGTAACTGTGTATATTATTTTGTGCGAGATCGTGCGTATTTGCTTGGTTTCCGCACAAAACCAACCCGCGGTAAGTCTAAAATTCCACATTCGGTATTCCCAACCTAACACACATAACAATTTCCCTCTTCTTACCGCTTAAACGCGACATTCATTTTACTGCTTTAGGCTTTTAACATATTAATTTAGAGACGTTCAATATAGTAACAATTATAAATTGGAAACTTACCACTGCAATTTCACCTAAATTGCACTGTTAATTATTGTTTTTTAATATTTGCAAAAATTAAGTAAACTCTACAACTCCACTAAAGTTACTGCATTCGTGATGCAAGTAACATTGAAGAAGCCGTGCAAAAATCAACAAGATTCCATAGACTGGGGGGAAAAAAAAGACAGACGTATATCACGGCCTGTTGGAGTATAGTAAACACAGAAAACATTTTAAAGCAACAATGTTGAAGATAGATATTTTTGTTTTCCAAAATTGCCGTCATTGAACAGAAACCAAGATGGAGATTTCATTGCAACTAATTAGAAATTCCTCTTTCAGGTATGTAATAAACGATCTTCGCACAAAATAATGTACGATACACGAGCGGTATGTTTTCTTTCAATTCTCAGAAATTAAAAAATCTCAAATACGTTTCGCTTTTTCAAACTTTTCTTCGAACATGAAAACTTCAACATACCGCTCTTGTAACGCATATTACTATTATAAGCCTATAACCTTTCATCATAAGAAACAAAATAACAAGGGAATGAAGTTGAAATGATGAACATTCTGAAAGAATACCTCAATCTTGCATATTTGCAAATGGTCTCGGGACTGATGGAATATGTGAATTCCTAGCCTGATGACACTAATCTCATTTCGTAGTATGCCGTCCCAATGAAGATTAGTTATTTAATTCTAAAGATAGAAAAAACGAAAAATGAACGTAATCTTCCAGACCCCTATATTGAAGGTAGAGGGGCAATCCGTTTGACAGCATTCGTCCACAAAGCATAGTTCCTTCAGTCCCATGGCCGTGCAGTGCCTTGGTAGTCTTATCAGTTGAGCTGAAATCCCAACCATGACATTGTTTGCTGACAAATATTCGAGTCATACCTAGGCCTACAAGCACGGAGTAGAGATAGCCTACTGATACTTATTTATATTGAAGGTAGAGAGAATTCAAGGAGCGGAGTGATGGGAAAATAACGCAAAGGTGAAGCCGCTTGGAAATACAGCTCCATGCTTCCATGGTCTCGGCACTAGGATGAGGTGGTGTGTTCGACACCACGCTCCGACCGTCTTTTACTCCTGGAGAACCTGAAAAGTTTAAAATGTTGAATTTCATGTGAGATGTGTTTAATATACAAAGTGAACAATAAGTATGAAATATTGTTAATGACGTCTTAAATTTAATTTTACAAAAAGAAAAAAAAATTATATACAAAAGCTATTGGAGATAAACTATATAATATGATGCCAGTGTTCGAAAAAAAACTTAGTTATTCAAGCATACAGCGTGACAGTAAACTTCATTTTTTTAAATGGTACCCTATATTAAAATTTATATATTCTGAATCTCCATTACATTTTACGTATGAATGTGTTGAAAATTTACCCATTCACCCGTTTAATGCCTTTTAACTATTTATTAAACTTGTTTCGTGAACTTCAAACTTGAGACAAATGAAGGGTACACGGGAAAAACTAAAAATGTTACATTTCCATTAAAGGTGAGATAGTGATCTATTTTTCAGTATATTACTGCAAAATTTATTGATGTTTCTACTTGAAATGAAGGAAATGATGAATGTATCCGTGGTTTTAATTCTCCTTTACCACTTTCGGTAAAAATAACACTAAAGTTTGTAGTAATACAATGAATTAAATAATGACATCACCCTTAACAGCATTGTAACATTGTTCGTTTTTCCCGTGTACCCTTCAAATAACAATAAGTATGTAAAATCATGTTGAGTAGCTCATAAAACTAAACAAAACACTATCACTAACCAAACTTGACAACAGATGCTCAAAATAAGAACCATTCACAGACAAACAATGTCCCAGTCTATCATGAAAACAGTCCATTGTTGATATAAGATGAAACAGAGCAGTCATCTGTGAGAAAGATAATGAACTGTTTTCGTGATTGACTGGAACATTATTTGGCTGTGAATGGTTCTCATTTTGAGCATCTGTTGTCAAGGTTGGTTAGTGACAGTGTTTTGTTTAGTTTTATGGCTTACTGAACATGATTTTACTTACTTATTTCTCTCAAGTTTGAAGTTCACGAAACAAGTTTAATAAATAGTTAAATAAAAGCCATTAAAAGGGTGAATGGGTAAAATTTCTACAGATTCATACGTAAAATTTAATGGAGATTCGGAATATGTAAATTTTAATTAATTAATTTATTTATTTATTTAACCTGGTAGATATAAGGCCATCAGGCCTTCTCTTCCCCTCTACCAGAGGATTACAACTACAATATTAAGAATACAATTACAATTATAATTACAATTAATATTAAATTTACAAATAGGCTACAATAAAAATCAAAGTACTAAAAGATTAACTGATTAATAAAAGCAGACAGTTTATTGTAAAAGTTAAGAAGAGAGAAGCATTTCTTTTATTGATTAAGTAAAAATTAAACCTACTCTACGCAGTAAGAAAATGCTTAATAAGTTTGCTTTTGAACGCTACTAAATTCCGACAGTCTCTGATGTCACTGGGTAGGGTATTCCACAAGCGCGAGAGCGAGATTGTGTATGATGATGAATACGATGATGTCTTATGTGTTGGTATGGCTAGTATGCGGCTATTTTGCGTGCGTGTGAAGAGATTATGATATGATGACAGGTAAATGAAACGGGAGGCAAGGTAGGTAGGTGTAGAAGTGTGAAGGACTTGGAAAAGGAGAACAAGAGAATGAAAATTCCTACGTTCGTTAAGCCGTAGCCAGTTTAGAGTTTGGAAGGATGGGGTAATGTGGTCAGCGCGACGGACATCGCAGACGAAGCGAACACAAGAATTATGAACACGTTGTAATTTTTGCGACTGGTTGACATTGAGGTCAGTCAGTAGAAAATCACAATAATCGAAGTGGGGCATTACTAGTGTTTCCACTAGTATTTTCTTGAGTGATAGCGGAAGAAATTTTCGAATGCTGTTTAAGGAATGTAGTATGGAAAGCACCTTTTTGGTAATATGGGTTATTCCAGTTTAAACGCGTATCAAAGTAAAATCCAAGGTTTTCAACACAGGAAGCAAAAGGAATTATTGTGTCGTTTATCTTAACTGGAAGAGCAGGAGTAATAATGCATAATAGACGTTGATGTCCCTCTAGGATTGCTTGTGATTTTCTTGCGTTGAGAGTCAAACCAAACTTTCTAGCCCATGCAGATATACTGCGTGTTCAGTTCAAAGTGTGTCATGGCTCGCTGTATGTCGTCGTATGGCTAGTCGATGAGCCTAGAGAATTCAATCTTCCTACACTTCCGCAGACGCTTATTACCTAAATGCGAGAGAAGTTGCCTAGCAAGTACGGCGTTCATTCTGAAGTACGCAGAGTCCGTGGATACCCACCGACTCTGGAAGTACGTACCGATACGTGCGGTAACGCCGGTAGTGGCAGGAATGTGAATTGTTTGGAAACATGTACTGAGGTGAGTTTTTTTTCTTACTGTCGGGATATGGCGAGAGGGTTAAAACGATTACTTACGTATTTGTTGACATTAACTTGGACGGTCAATATGGACACGGAGCATTTGATTTGTGTTGTGGAATGTTGCGGTATGCAACGGATGATAACAAATACCCTGTGTACGACTTGCCTGCGCAAAACATAGTTCGAAAGAGGTTATGGTAGCACACAGACCGTACAGACCGTCATCTGTTCCTACGACGTTCAAGTTATATCGTACACGTTCTCAAGTTCAGATTGAAGAACGCCTTGATTAATAGGCAACTTCTCTGACATAAAAGTTGAAACTCGCTTCAAATCGCTGACTCACAACAGTGACGTCATGACACACTTTGAAATGAACACCCAGTAGATTCAAGGTCCTCGTTAAGATTTTGTATTGCGTCATTGAGTGAGTCGGTGCCATTAAAAACATAAAGTTTACTGTCATGCTCTGCTTGCCTGAATAACTTGTTTCGAACACTGGTAGACTATCATATTGTGTGGTTTACATCCAACAGCTTTTGTATAAAACTTTTTTTTTTTTTTGTAAAATTAGAATTTAAAAGTTATTAGCAATATTCCTTACTTATTGTTCACCCTGTACATAAGATTCTAAATAGATTAATTAGAGAGTAGTAAAAATGTTTACTTTATATCTTGTTTAGAAACATTCTGACTTCTTCGGTTTAAGTTCTGGGACAAAACTCAGAAATTGAAATGCCGTCCATATGGCATAATCCCGTTAAACAGGTATGCAATACGCTGCTTAAAACTCTACAAATCAAATGAAATGGAAACCACAAAGCCATGACGTTCACAAAGCAAACAAAAGCGCAGCGAGGCTGTTGTGACGCAACTCCGTCGCCTGCTGCGATGGGGCTACTCAACGCGATCAGTTCCACACAATTTGGCATCGCGTCGACTAGCTTGCGAATCCAGAGTGTGTGTGTGTGTGTGTGTGTGTGTGTGCAATGAATGTGTAGCACATTCTTGGGCTTCTTTTGGTGTGATAACAGACTCACACATGACATAATTCCCTTGCCGTAAGATCGTATTGAAGTCGAAGGATCCAGAAAACAGGAATGCAAGTACGATGCTCGAATTCAATATGCTTGAAAAATTTACATAAAATATATCTTTTGTGCGAGATCGTGCGTATTTGCTTGGTTTCCGCACAAAACCAACCCGTGGTAAGTATAAAATTCCACATTCAGTATTCCCAACCGAACACATAACAATTTCCCTCTTCTTACCGCTTAAGTGACATATTGATTTTACCGCTTTAGGCTTTTAACATATTATTTTTAGAGACGTTCAATATAGTAATAATTATAAATTGGAAACTTACCACTGCAATTTCACATAAATTGCACTGTTAATTATTGTTTTTAAATATTTGTAAAAATTAAGTGAACTCTACAACTCCACTAAAGTTACTGTGATGCATGTAACATTAAGGAAGCCGTTTGTTTTAAATTCGCATTTATAGACTGGGGGGAAAAAAGACAGACGTATATCACGGCCTGCTGGAGTATAGTAAACATAGAAAACATTTTAAAGCAACAATGTTGAAGATAGATATTTTTGTTTTCCAAAATTGCCGTCATTGAACAGAAACCAAGATGGAGATTTCATTTAAACTAATTAGAAATTCTTCTTTCAGGTATGTAATAAACGATCTTCGCACAAAATAATGTACGATACACGAGCGGTATGTTTTCTTTCAATTCTCAACTACGTTTCGCTTTTTCAAACTTTTCCTCGAACATGAAAACTTCAACATACCGCTCTTGTAACGCATATTACTAGTATCCTCATGAGATTTATCATGGCACCGAACAGAAATATTTTCTTCACTGCAAGAATGAAACTGTGAGTTACTGGAATTACTAAACATAATTTTTTTCTTTAAGTTCACTCTCTTGCAGTCTCAGCAAGTATCAATTTTAATGTACACATAAAATTTATGAGTAGTGTTGTGAAGTTGCGGTAGATCACCATAGAATGAGAAATGACAGTGTAGAATACGTAATTTTCCTAGTAGCATTCGCAGAATACAATGCAACCTTACATACACAAAAGTTCTGCTAGTTGCATAAACAACAGGTAATGTTATCCATCAATGCTATTAAATTTACGATGTAATAAGCAGACTCTACGGCTTCGTGGTCTAGCTGTCAATATTCGCGACTACAAATAACGAGATCCCGGGTTCGATTCTTGTCCTGAGGATGGAAATTTGTCCTTAACGATACTATTTAATAGTTTCACTCATAAAAGTCTATAATCTAAGTGCAGGGCCAGATTTAGGTATAGTGCTGTCCCTAGGCAATGCTAAAATTTTCCAGCCTCAACTCTCACAAACAGTTTATGAGCAGCTATTATACAGGTCAGTCCCGCGCCGTGGCGTCGCGGTCTAAGGCATCCCGCCTAGGACTCGCGTTACGGAATGCGCGCTGGTTCGATTCCTCATGGGAAAAGAAATTTTCTCATGAAATTTCGGCCAGTGTATGGGACCGATGCCCACCCAGCATCGTGATGCACTTGGGAAGCTACGATAGGTAGCGAAATCCGGTTGCGAATGCCAGCTATAACGCCTGGGGGGGATCATCGTGCTAACCACACGATACCTCCATTCTGGTTGGATGATCGTTCACCTCTGCTTCGGCATGTGGGCGTGAGGCCAGCAGCCGGCTGGTCGGTCTAGGCCCTTCACGGGCTGTAGCGCCACGGATTATTATTATTATTATTATTATTATTATTATTATTATTATTATTATTATTATTATTATTATTATTATTATTATTACACAGGTCATGTTTAGTTTCAATCAATTTTAATTGAAATGTTACAATTCAGAAAAAAATCAAAATACATGCATCTTACTTGTGAATTATAAAGATTTCCTTCGCACTTTCTTCACAGAAAAGCATTGATGGTGTCATCAAGTAGATCTGACGAAGCAAATCAGACTCGTTGGAAAGAAACATATTCAAATTTATTCATTGTTGAAACAAAATTGATTTGTGAAAGCCAGGCTGTGGTTTATTTTTAAGCACTGGTTTTGTTGGTGGTATGATTATTACGAGTATTTCTTACTTCGATAGGAAGTATAAAGTAAATTTAAAAATAAAACTCCAATTCTTTACGGAATAAACCTTTCATATCGAATTACACAGTGCACGTGCTGGAAAGCGATTAAATAGTATTGTTGATATTATTATATTGGAGATGTAACTGAGTGCTGTGGTTACTATTCATAGCGATAAATAATAAACACACATCCAATTTTATTTTCAACAATGCATTCTGGAGTTGCCTAAGCCTAAATCCGGCACTGACTAAGTGAGTTACAGAGGTGGCCAAATTACTATAGCCAAGTGCAATAAAGCTGTAATTATAGGCATAAATTATGAACAAAAATGTGTTTTGCAAGGAAATAATGAAAGGAAAATTGAGTCTGGAGTTACTAGTATTTTGTGAACATTCCCTTACTCTTTATTAACACGTTGATTTTGTCAGGGATACTGGAAGCCAAAGTTTGACGCTTTCTTTGAATATCAGCATCATTTAGCCAGATATCTGACAACGCTTCAGTGAGTCCATGTTTTGTTGTAAGCTTCTTTTTGTTCGGTTTCTTCTCTAGTATAGACCACAGATTTTCAATTTGGTCCATATCTGACCTTCTTGCAGGCCATGAAAGAATAAAAATTGTTGAATATCTTCTGCAGTATATAATTAAAACATCAATAATACCAACATAGCCAGACAAAATATATCCAACAGTTGAAAAAATATACCATAAGATGTAAACAATCATATTTATAACAATGTAAACTCTGAGAATTATACTGACTTTTTCGTTTATATGACGTCATTCCATTTTCGACCAATGAAGTGTAATGAAATTTTGAATTCCAACCAATCACAATCACACTTTGCGATCATTTTTGCAGCTAGATTTATCGCTATCAATTTATCGCATGGTCGTTCTTTTGTTTAGTCGTTGTCGCCGACTGTTTCCCCGTAAATTGATGATCATGAATACATTAAGATGCAACTATACGGTTAAACATTTCTTTCAACTTTAAAGCAATGAATGCGAGATTGATATTAATATTAATTAATATATTTACGCAGTGAAGACGACGTTCAAAACGACGCTCCATGTAGACATAAAATCTTCATGCATCTTAATTTAACGTATGTTTTAAACTTGATTCTTTCAATATTCTTCCCAGATTGCATGCATACGCGATTGGAATATTGAACTGTTTAGATACAGCTTTAGTTCCGTTACACACTACAGCGAGAATGCGTTGTCGAGCTATAAAAAATGCTTTCCTGTAGCACGTAGTTAACGGTCGAAATAAGGCACAGCTGACACTGGTCGTGCTCACACAGGTAATCTAACCTATAACTGTAGCCTATAAAATACATCTTCATCTTCCAATTCCATGTCCACTGTAGGCTATCTGAAAAAAATTACATTCCTTCATTCAGATTAGATAACTGCGTTTTCAACAATTCTTCATTTAATTAATGTATTAATCAGGTTATTGTAATTATATTATAAAATTTTAAATTAAATCATGATTTCAGCAGATAATGAAAATGTATTTATATTATAATAATAATAAGACAAAAGTGCAGTACATGTAATTAACATTGTTAAACCTGTATTTCGCTTTTCGCAAGTGGCATTACTGGATAATAACATCGAATTTCTTTATTGCAGTAATCGATATTCATCTATTTCAACTTCACAGTGTCTGAATAGGTTAAGTATTCGTAAATATACAATTATTAATATTTTGTGATCGAATTTTAGGGATATATTATTTACATTTTTATTTTATTCACGAAATAGTCCTAATAAATGTCACTCGAGGTCTGAGATTTCCCAGATAAATCCACTCGCTTCGCTCGTGGATTTATCGGTAGATCTCAGACCTCTCGTGACATTACTACAGATAGTTGATATGACGAATTATATAATGTTTCCAAGAAAAACATTTTAGTCTAATAATTTGGCCACCTTTGTATACATATCAAGGATTTCTGGAGGCAGGAGCACTTCAGAGTTCAAGTAAAGGTTCTCAGAATGCGTCCTAGGTATGAAATGTGGGAACTGTACGATACAAAAACCTTCAACAAGAAGTAAGCCAAATGCAAATGTTGTGTATCGATAGCCATAAAGCAGTCACAACTGAACACTTAAGTTATTACTGCAAAAATGTAAGTAAATCAATTCGACTATAAATTCAAAATTATAATAAGGTTAATCTGAACTTTAAAACAAATTATATGGCTGAGATCGAAAATACGGTAAAACCCACTCTAACAATGAAAATGTCGGCCTCGGTGGCGCAGTCGGTAGAGTGCTGTCCGAGGTTACGGGTTCGATCCCGGCCCAGATCGATGACATTTAAGTGTGCTTAAATGCGACAGGCTCATGTCAGTAGATATAATGGCATGTAAAAGAACTTCTGCGGGACAAAATTCCGACACATCTACGGACTAAGAAAATTTTCAAGTGACATGCACAATAACGCAAACTTTTAGCAAGGATTAGCGTTGTTGTGGGAGAAAACTAGCTTAAAATATGACAGACGTCTAAAGTAGAGCATATATAGCCTAAATCATAAAAATGACGAAATGAACTGAGCGAGTTTTGGAATCACACTCTTTAATTGGATAATCATAAAGTACTTTTCTACTTTTAAAATGTTGAAGAATTTACGCAATATACGATAACAAAACGCTGATTTTGTGAATTTGCAATATATTCCATTGAAAAATAGCTCTTGGCGTAATCAAAATCCGTCCACACCTGTGGAGTAACGGTCAGCGCGTCTGGCTGCGAAACCAGGTGGCCCGGGTTCGAATCCCGTTCGGGGCAAGTTACCTCGTTGAGGTTTTTTCCGGAGTTTTCCCTCAACCCAATAGGAGCAAATGCTGGGTAACTTTCGGTGCTGGACCCCGGACTCATTTCACCGGCATTATCACCTTCATATCATTCAGACGCTAAATAACCTAGATGTTGATACAGCGTCGTAAAATAACCCAATAAAATTTAAAAAAAAGTAATAAAAATTCAATTACATTTTCACTTTGCAGAGTAGGGTGATAAAAGAACTGACATTCATTCATTCATAGTGTTCTCCCCAAAGGTAGGTCTTTCACTGCAAACCCAGCATTCTCCAGTCTTTTCTATTTTTTACTTCCTCTTAGTCCTCACATATGCTCCATATATCTTAATGTCGTCTATCATCTGATATTTTCTTCTGCCCCGAACTCTTCTCCCATTCACCATTCCTTCCAGTGCATCCTTCAGTAGGCAGTTTCTTCTCAGCCAGTGACCTAGCCAATTCCTTTTCCTCTTTCTGATCAGTTTCAGCATCATTCTTCTGACATATTAATAAAAAAATAAATTTACGTAAGCCTTCATCGTGTAAAGGGTGCACATTATTAAATAAGATATTTCTATATTTTAACTAATTATTCACCATTCTTCTAACGATCTAGAGCTCAGTCGACCTGGTTGGAGAGTTGGTATAGCGCTGGCCTTCTATGCCCAAGGTTGCGGGTTCGATCCCGGACAGGTCGATTGCATTTAAGTATGCTTAAATGTGACAGGCTCATGTCAGTAGATTTACTGGCATGTAAAAGAACTTCTGCGGGACAAAATTCCGGCACATCCGGCGACGCTGATATAACCTCTGCAGTTGCGAGCATCGTTAAATAAAACATAACATCTAGATGAAAGAGTAATGGAACGGAGAAAAATTCCCTCCGGCGCCGGGATTTGAACCCGGGTTTTCAGCTCTACGTGCTGATGCTTTATCCACTAAGCCACACCGGATATCCACCCCGGCGTCGGACAGAATCGTCTCAGATTAATTTCCAACTCTTGGGTTCCCTCTAGTGGCCGCCCTCTGCACTACGTCATAGATGTCTATGAACGTAGGACTGAAGTCCACACATGTGCTGAGGTGCACTCGTTATGAGTGACTAGTTGGCCGGGATCCGACGGAATATGCGCCGTCTTAAATCACGAAGTGATTTACGCATATCATATATATTATTTTAATGTACCGAAGTACATTAAAATAAAATAATATATAACATCTAGAGCTCATATTTTTTATCTCCACTTCGGTATATACAACGAGCTGCGGTTCATTTCGACCTAAATTCGATGTTTACTTACGTTCAATAAATTCAATTATTACACCTATATTCTCAACATACTTCCGAATGACCATCATAGTACAACTGACGATGGGCAGTGAAGCTGGCCACTCACCAAAAATGCCTTTTCCAATCGAAACATTCGCCAACTTTGAAACAGTTCAATAACCCAACATTCTGTACAGTGACAATGGGTCATCCATCTAGCAGTGGTGAAAGATAGATGGCAGCATGGATCAATGGGCTCTCCACGGGGGGTGAAGAGCCCCTCTTAGACGTGTCAACAGTCGCACTGCTGGAATGCAGGTCACACGGTCATATCAGCTTCCGCCATTTCACCTCAATTGAAAGGTGCGTATTGTTCAAACTTCTATAAGATCGAACTCCTAGCCGAATAGCACTATTGCTCCCCAACTGAAAAGGTATTCGCTGTGTTGTAGCCTACATCGAGACAAAAATGAGAGTAAGAGTATAATTTTGGACGTTTTTGTTTTATTTCATGGTATCCACAAATCCAAATGAAAGAGTTAGTTTTAGAATGAATGATACTTAGGCCCGATTGTATAAACCATTTAATCTTAGATCAGAGGTTAAATTGATCCTTGTTTTAGCTGAACTTGGAATTTTGTGTTGTATAAAGTCTAATCTGAGATTAATTTGTCTCAAACTAAAGTCAACTTTGACTGAAGAAATTTCTCCGATTTAGATGATCCAAGTTCAGTTATTTATTTTCTATTTGAAATATACGAGTGACAGATTGTGCAAATAAAATATCCATTATTATTAATATTAATAGATATGTTAGGTACATTTACATATATTTCTTTCAATTTCTTGCCTTAATACACAAACATTCTTATATTTTATAAGGCTTTATCGTGTTCAGCAGTATCAAATAACATAACCTATAATTATATTATGTTTATAACAACCATTAATTATTAATGGATATGATAGGTACATTCATAAATTTTCAATTAACTGCATTAGTAAACGAAAATTGTGGTTTTATAAAGCTTTATTATGTTTAGCAGTATCAAACACCATAACATGATAACAACTTGGAGAACAGTCAACCTTCTTCTTATTGTCCGCCATTATTTACATTGCAAAAAAAACAGTGTCTCCAACACAGTTTATGGAAAGTCGCCAAAAAGTAGTTGTAAAGTCGCTATATTTCTCATTATCAACAAAGAAAGATTAAATTTTGTCACTATGGGGTGCTAAAAAGGTCACTAAATCCCTATTTAAGCAATATAAAAGTTAAAAGAAATTGTTGTTGAAAAAGAGAGTCGCTAGATTGGCAACACTGAACAAACCTGTACAACATGGTCCGAGCATCACAAACTTCACCTGTTTATGCGATGTTGCCAAATCCTTTTCACGTGAACTTAGATTGCATTTGAACCAAGGTAATTTGATCGCAGAAAAGTTTTATACAATAGAAGAAGTGTCTGAACTCGGTTCACTTTTCGATCTTCGATCAAAGTTGATCTTTAGTCAGGGAGTTTTATACAATTGGGCCTTACAGTTCTTCTCCCTTGATAAAATGTGCGATCAATAATCGCATCTTAGCAAGCTCTTTTTTTATTTAATATTTACTTAATACTTTAGAAGAAAAATTCGCTCCGCGCCGGGCATCGAACCCGGGTCCTTGGTTCTACGTACCAAGCGCTCTGACCACTGAGCTACGCCGAATTCAATCCACAGCACCGGATCGAACTTTCCTCCTTCAGTGTTTCCCTTTATGGCCTGACTCCAAGTTAGGCATATATGTTGACTGTGTCCAATGTCAACTGCCATTATACTAGGAGCGCACTCAGCTGTGTGACTTGTTGGCCGGGATTCCGCAGTTATTATGCACTGCTAGCTGAGAGAATATTATAGATATATCAATTTGTCCTACAGAATTTATCTGTAATATAGACACTTAATATTCTTTTTTATTTGTTTGTGGCACAATAACTGATCTTGATATTTTCCACATTCCTCTCTATCCGTAATATTTATCCCCCAAATTTCGGGAGTTCTTGCTGTTTTTACGGATACTTTCGTTTTTCACTGGGTTTTGCTCTACTGGGGAGTTCTTGCTATTTGTACGAATATTGCCGTTTTATTACTGGGATTTTGAGAGATTTACGCTAAATTTAGGGATTTCTTGCTATTTGTGCGATATTGCCGTTTTATTACTAGGATTTTGAGACATTTACGCTAAATTTAGGGATTTCTTGCTATTTGTGCGATATTGCCGTTTTATTACTAGGATTTTGAGACATTTACGCTAAATTTAGGGATTTCTTGCTATTTGTGCGATATTGCCGTTTTATTACTAGGATTTTGAGACATTTACGCTAAATTTAGGGATTTCTTGCTATTTGTGCGATATTGCCGTTTTATTACTAGGATTTTGAGAGATTTACGCTAAATTTAGGGATTTCTTGCTATTTGTGCGATATTGCCGTTTTATTACTAGGATTTTGAGAGATTTACGCTAAATTTAGGGATTTCTTGCTATTTGTGCGATATTGCCGTTTTATTACTAGGATTTTGAGAGATTTACGCTAAATTTAGGGATTTCTTGCTATTTGTGCGATATTGCCGTTTTATTACTAGGATTTTGAGAGATTTACGCTAAATTTAGGGATTTCTTGCTATTTGTGCGATATTGCCGTTTTATTACTAGGATTTTGAGAGATTTACGCTAAATTTAGGGATTTCTTGCTATTTGTGCGATATTGCCGTTTTATTACTAGGATTTTGAGAGATTTACGCTAAATTTAGGGATTTCTTGCTATTTGTGCGATATTGCCGTTTTATTACTAGGATTTTGAGAGACACGTTAAATTTAGGGAGTTCTTGCTATTTTTACGAATGTTTTCGTTTTCACTACATTTCAAGAGGTTTATGCAAAATTTGATTAATTCGCTAATTTTAATATCTCCTACAGTTAGAAGGCACAATTAAAATTTTCTGACCTGACATTGCTTCCAATTGTTATAATATTAGTTTTTTTTTTGCCGACTTTTGAGTTTCGTCATCTTGAGACAGCTGACGGGTCTTCACAAAGTAACGGGGAGGCTATGGACCCCATGTGGTCCATTTTGAATCATCATGTACGACAAAGAGTATTGACAGAGAGGTGCTGCGCCCTGTGTGTGGTCTCCACAATCAAACCGCAGAGACTTGTCATAGTCCTTTGTTATCAAGTGATGAAGCATTGCATCTAGAGTCCGTTGTAGGACAAACAAATGAATTTCGAGCTTTGTATGTGTCTGGCAGATTTATACCATTGTTACGTTAAATTCAGTAGCGTGCGACTATCGACTCTGCTAGTTGCTATCACTCGCGAGCACACATACAGACATAATAATAGGCATAACCTCGTAATTTTATTACATTACACATACCCAAAATAACTCGATTATTTGGAAAGGGACAAGTATTTGCGAAAGCTTATTTTTACAAGAGAAATGAAAACTAAAGAAGCTAGGTGAATAAATAATAATTCTTGGTACATGTAGATCCTAAGCTATTTATTATCAAAGACTAGCTGTACCCGTGCGCTCCGCTGCACTTGTTAGAAATAAATATAAAGTAATTACATAATTAAAATAGGACATCTGGTCCAGGGAACATTCGTGTTTGATAGAAGGATAACTAGTTTAATGTGTCACTTAATTTAAATTGTATTAAAATAATTAAAATGCGATCATTTTGGTCAAGAGATCACTCATTTAGTGCAATGATAATTCCTTTAACATATTTCTTAATTGTTATTACATGCAAATAATTAAAATATGATCATTTGGTTCAGAGAACATCCGTTTTTGGTGCAATTTGGTCCCATCAAAATTTTGCTTGGAATGAAACGTATCAGAAATCATTTTTAAAGAAACTTTTGTTATGCAACATTTTTCACAAAAATTAATAATAACCCCCCTTTTAAATAAAGTATTTTGAATGCCATATAGCCTAAAATCTAAGTTACAACGAACTTAATGTATATTTCAATTTTCATATAAATCGGTTCAGCCATTATCGCGTGAAAAGGTAACAAACATCCAGACAGACAGACATACAAACAAAAATGTCAAAAAAGCTATTTTCGGTTTCAGGATGGTTAATTATACATGTTAACACCAATTATTTTTGGAAAATCGAAAATTATCAGAAAAATTTTGGCTACAGATTTATTATTAGTATAGATGTACTAAGCCTTTATCTACAGAGTGAGCCAAAAACCCCACACCATAGGAAGGTACTTCAATTAGGCTGACCACACGTCCTCTTTTTTCGGACAAGTCCTCCTTTTTAGGCCTTTGTCCGGGGTCCGAGCAGATTAAAAAAAAAAAAAAAGAAATGTCCTCCTTTTCGTAATTTGTATGTCTGATATTTAGAAACTATCTGATTTGACGCCTTTTCCAAGTAATTTTCCTGTAGGTGGCAGTAGCATTGACAGAATATACTCCTTGCCAACGATCATAACTCTCTTTGCATACACAGTAATATGAAATTCACATTTGGGCGGTCTTTTTTATATATTTTGATAATAATTACAATTCCCTTGGCTTTCATATGTAGTTAACTGTAAAATCATTTCATAATTTTAAGTTTTATCATAAGTATGCTGTAATAAAATAGACATTGACATAATTTTAAGTATAATATAGGCCTAAGCCTAAATCTAAATAGGGTACATATTTTCTGTCCTCTTTAATAATTACAGTTCCCTTGACTTTCATATGTAGCTAACTGTAAAAGCATTATTATTAAGTTTTATCATAATTATTTTTGTAATATTGACATACTTTTAAGCATGATATAAGCCTAAATCTGTATTGTAAATATTTTGTAATAAAATAGATAATGACATAATTTATAGTATAATATAGGCCTAAGCCTAAATCTAAGTACATATTTTCTGTCCTCTTTTTTCGAACAAATGTCCTCCTTTTTGAAGCTTTGTGTCCTCTTTTCTATCGATGTGAATCTTGTCACCCTAACTTCAATCCGTCAATGGATTGGCCCGTGGAATGGGCTCCCCGATTTCCGGATTTGAATTCAATGGATTCTGAAGTGTGGGACAGTGTACAGCATGAAAATCACGGGCAAACAACATTTACGTGAGCGAATTGCTTCTGGTGACATGGTAAAGCCTATAGTTGTGTTCTGGCACTGGTGGCCATTACATTAAACACATATTGTAATCCAGCCTATGATGCGGGACTTTTGCGCTACTCTGTACATAATGTAAAGGACCACTTATTTACATAATATTAATGTCCGAGTTAGTCCTAGGCCTATAATAAAATTACTGAACGAACATAACTACAGTAATGCAGACCTATCATAAAATAACATAATATTACATTTATATTTCGTAGCTCTTACAACAGCACTGTACGTAGAGTTGAGATGTGGAACAAGTAAAAGAAAAATATACAAAAATATATAAAACTAAAATCCTCGGCGCGATAGCCCACAGAGAGCCAAGGCCGACCAACCAACTGCTGACCTCACGTCCGTATGTCTCAGTATAGATGAATACAGGAGAGTGAGAACGTTATGTGGTTTTTGATCCTCAATCTTAAAGGGACAAAGGTCGGACCCAGTAATGCAGAAAGACTTTACTCACATTAGGCTACACAATAAACGAGTTTTATTCATAATACAGTTCAGTATGTAACTGACTTTAAAAACTTTGTTATTCTTCAGTACTGTACATAAGTATCCTACACTACTGTCATCAAAACAAAGCGATTCGAATAACACGGAAGATCGGATAATAATCGGAGCTCTACTGTAATACATAGGCCCCTAATATTATTAATATAAATTATTTTATAAATAGATTAATTTAATTCGAAAGCATAAACAGCTCAGCAGTGGGCTGACGAGTGGATATAAAGGGAAAAGTTGAGACGGTGTCGGCTGAAGTTCCCGGGTAGCTCAGTTGGCAGAGCGCTGGTATGTTCAACCAGAAGTCCCGGGATCGATACCCGGCCCCGGAACAATTTTTCCCTTGAAATTATTCAAATCTGCTTTACAGGGAGCTTTACCTGAAAGACTAGATTTGCATAATATATACGTCACTGTGTACGTTAACAGAAAACCACAATTCCAAGTCACACAGAGATTGTGTGCACTCGATGTGGGTCTCTGGCGTTTCGTCAGCCCACGCGAGCTGTGTGGATATAAAGGGAAAAGTTGAGACGGTGTCGGGTGGAGTTTCCGGGTAGCTCAGTTGGCAGAGCGCTGATACGTTCAACCAGAGGTCCCGGGATCGATATCCGGCCGCAGAACAATTTTTCCCTTGAAATCTGCTTTACAGGGAGCTTTACGTGAAAGACTAGATTTGCATGAAGAAATTTGGTTAATTCTGTTTTAAACGTTTTCCCTTGGCCCTTTCGAGCTTTAAGATAATGAAATTATGCAGTGCACTGAGAAGAGCGAAGTCCTTTGTTGCTGTTATTATTATTATTATTATTATTATTATTATTATTATTATTATTATTATTATTCAGTCACGAAGCTCAATACGTAGGGAATATGCATCCATAGATAGTTGCTAACTACTAGGATCGCTACTATCGCCTCATCACATACAATGTGAAACAATACCGGCACAGTCTATTGTTCCTAGTACCCTCATCAACTCAAGCATCGTGACTTTATACACTAGACTGTTATTATTATTATTATTATTTTTATTATTTTCCAATGCTACCAGATTGATAATACGATTATTGAAATACTGTAATTAAATTTACAGTAGCTGTGGTAACCAAGTTACTACTAAACAAATTGGTAGAAGAGAAATTGTCTGTCATAATTTTTGCATCAATATAAAAAATGAGTGATAAAGATGAAGAACGTGTTGCATCTGATATCGCTATTGCAGTAAATTGTAATATAATTGCAATTAAATGTGTACAATAAATAAATTATATTTCATTTAATCTGTATTTCAACGTATAGTTACTTCACTTTATCGCAATATTACAGCGAAGTGTCACTCTACCGCACCAGTTTAGTAAAGTATCTCATTGCATTTTTTATGATTGTCATAAACTTTTACTTTACGTAACAAAAGCGGATAAATAAGTAAGTATTATGTAACTCGTGTGTAAAGTGGAACTTCCCAAGAGCGGAATAATTACGCAAGTACGAAAAAGACCACACCACTCACAAGTTGCATATATCATTTTATTACTATAATAAAAATACACACTTTCTAGAAGAATTTATTGTACTTGTAGGCTATAATATATTCTCGAAACATAACCTAAGTCTACGATGTCCCAGAGAACAGAATTTCTTATAGTAGGTCAAGGATATATATATATATATATATATATATATATATATATATGTTACTTCGTTTAACATCATGTGTTTCAATATAATTCAAATTCTTTCTTTTTCACTCTAACAACAATTTATCGCCAAGCCTCAAGGCTTTTACTCTATTGTATCATGGTACTCCTTGTCGACGGCAACCTGTAGTGGTTACAGGAAGAAATTAAATTAATTAATTATATATATATATATATATATATATATATATATATATATATTTAATATTAACAATAACAGCAGTCCCTTTCTGTGGTGACAAGTCATAATACCTACAATAGAGCAGGCCATGAAGTGCGCGATGAACTAAAGGCCCATTCACAATGAAAATTAAACATAAACATAACATAAGTATAAAACCTTGTGTCCATGTTATTTAATGAAAGCATTCACAAGGAATTACATAAGCATAAACTTAATCTTAATCATAAGACATTAACATGAAAGTTTGCAAACTCCAAACTTTCATGCTTATGTTTATGCGATTTGGAAACAGTACACAAGCGGAAAGCGTGTTTTCACTTTTTGTTTGACATCTCATGGGCTTTGCCTACAGGCAATATTTTGATCTATTGGCCGTGATGATAGCTAGGCGCGCAACATGGAATCATATGACGAAAAGTTGATTTCTTTGATTTCAAGTATTGAAAGTCATATACTGATGCCATTGTAGTTATTAGAAACATAAATTGAATAGCTACATCGTCAGTCATTGTGCAATTCTCCATTTTTATGTAATAGATTCTGTAGTTTTGTTGATTCGGTATGTTTGTTTCCACACACGTGTTATGTTTACGTTATGTTTAATTTTCATTGTGAATGGGCCTTGGCTACTTAAGTTTGTGGCATATGTTTATGTGCTTATGTTAATGTTTACGTTATGTTTAATTTTCATTGTGAATGGGCCTTAAGGCCCATTCACAATGAAAATTAAACATAACCGTAACATAAACACAGAAGTTTGCGCCCAGGCTACCAAATGGGATCATTCACAATAATTCACATAAGCATTGACATAAACATTACCATAAGACGTTAACATGAAAGTTTGCAAAGTACAAACTTTTATGCTTATGCTAACGTGATTTGCAAACAGAACACAATCGTGGAGCGCTGAAGTATACGACAGAATATGAGGAAATGGTGTCGTTGTTATGTTTCCATGGTTACCAAGTATACTTTACCGCACTTGTCAGCGATGTATACAATGGAGGGGGAAAGGAACTGGCCGCCCTACCGCATTATCTCCTGACTTATACGCCTCATGATAGTCATGATTGATTCCTATTGTGCATCGCTCTGGAGTAACGGTTGGCACGTCTGATTGCGAAACGAGCGAACTCAGGTACAAATCCTGGTGGGGACAAGTTACCTGGTTGAGGTTTTTTCCCGGGTTTTCCCCCAACCAATTGAAGCAGAATCGTTGGGTAACTTTCGGCTTGGATCTCGAACTCATTTCGCCATCATTAATTCACATATAATCATTATCGATACCATAGATCGGGTGAAGTTCACGGTGCGGCATGCTATATGTGTACAAAAGCGCGGCTGTTCGGCTACAAGCATCATTCACAGAACGGAGTGGTAAGCACAATAAGCTCAGACTGCAGTTTAAGTCTTCGTAAAAGAGAAAGAAAAGAAAGATGCTCTATTAGTGTCACTTATGGAGTTCCAACCGGTCTTTGGAATGACTAACCATACCCTACATGAATAACCGATATTGATGTCTGCCTAAAGGTCCGCTCTCTCCGGGCTCTTGCCCACAATGTAAAATCAAGTACTGTACTAACATTTTTAATACGCCGCCATGGCGGTCCAATGGCTAGGACGCTAGATTTATAATCCCCTGTGTATCTCCGATTTATAACTCGTGTTGAGCAAGCCCGTGGTCCAGGTAACACAGGGGTTTTCTCCGGGATTTGCGATTCTCCTACGGCATCCCAACAAAACTACATCATCTCACCTCATCGTGGGTGTAGCGTAGACCAGCCTCCAATGACGCACCCTGGGCAATGACTCTATTGGTAAGTTCGTCTACAAACACAGCTGGCTTGATACATACGGGTGAATGACGTAAAGTACCCGCCATTACTTAAAAAAAATAATACATATTGCTCTGCACATGCTCATCATAAAATAGCAATAAACTTAAAAATTGTCTTCTCTTTATAGTAATTC
The DNA here is from genome assembly GCF_040183065.1 of Periplaneta americana. Taxonomy (NCBI): domain Eukaryota; kingdom Metazoa; phylum Arthropoda; class Insecta; order Blattodea; family Blattidae; genus Periplaneta; species Periplaneta americana. The sequence goes on from NC_091123.1 coordinate 173,552,195, forward strand.
GTAATTTACATTTTTAACAGGGGGAATAAATAAACTGTCCTCCGCTGTGCAGCAAAGGTTAGCATGCCTAACGTGAAACGAGCAGGCCCGGGTTCAAATTCTGGTTGGGGCAAGTTACCTATTGAGGTTTTTTCCGAGGTTTTTCCTCAACCCATTAAGAGCAAATGCTGGGTAAATTTCGACGCTGGACCTTGGACTCATTTCGCCGGCATTGTCATCTTCACCTCACTCAGATGCTAGATAAGATAACCATAGCAGTTGATAAAGCGTCGTAAAATGACCAATTAAAAAAACAAACAATAAATTGACATACTATCCGTGAATATGAGTCTATATGAAAAAATATTAATTGCTCTATTTGAATGTAATGCACATCGAACATTTTCATTGTATCACTAATTTGCATAATTAAAATAAATTGTGTTTATTTATCACTTAACGCCAATATGTATCCCACTGTGTTGTTGTTTTTTATTATTAATCTATTTTTTGTGTACATTTTATTCAATTGTCGGTTTCTGGTTTAGTTATGTAAATTCTACTTAATTGCAATCTAATACTAATATGTATACTAATGTATTTTTATTTTTACTGTGTACTTTTTTTTATTGAATTATCGGCTTCTGTTTTTATGTCATTCTAATAACATTAATATGTATTTCACTATGTTTATTTTTATTTTATGGGGTAAATTTTATGTAACTACCTCTTTTGATCTCATTATGTACCTAAATTGTATCAGTATGTAATTACTTAATTCCGATCCAGTTTTATGTTCAACTGTGTAAGCAAGTTTTAATCCTGGTTGAGTGTAAGAGAAGGCCTTACGCCCTTAACTCTACCAGGTTAAATAAAGCCATTATTATTATTATTATTATTATTATTATTATTATTATTATTATTATTATTAAAATAAAATTAACCTCGAAACTACCAGTCCGATTGAGTTCAAAATTTGCACAATCCTTGTTCTTAATACATCTAGTAAAAAGTTAAAAATGAGAAAAAGGAATTGACTAAGAAGAAACTGCCTACTGAAGGATGCACTGGAACTGGAAGGATAATGATCAGGGAACGGATTTATATGGACTAAAAATATATGAAATATGTAAATATATATGTAGTTATTTTTACCAAAATATGGAATTAAATATGGATTTTTACCAAAATATGGAATTAAATATGGACTTAAAATTATAAAAAAATGACTATGTACGTTAAATATTGGTACATTTTAATCAAACTAAACAAAAAATATAATGGACGTACCTTATCTTCCAATGTAGTTTCAACAAAACACAATTTTTATTGTCTGTTACCATAACAATAGGTTACAAACATTTCTTTCAAGTGCTGAAAAGTGAATCTTCTTCTATTGTCTCTGAGGATAGATTTATACTGACTAAAAGAGCGTTCGACGTCACAAGAAGTAACTGGTACATAATTCAATTTCACAATGTCTGCTGGGGATAAGTCCAAGTTAATCTTCACTGTTGATTCACCACTCATCACAGCAACAACCTTTTGTAGTTCTTCATATCCAGGGTTTTTTGAAAGTACAGTGTCCACCTTAGCTCTTACTGCATCTGCAACTTTACCTCTACCACGATTCAGTTGTTCCACAGTACTATTTATAATTTCAAAACTTTCAGATAGTGAAAGGTGCCTATTTTGGAGACTTTTGAGCGTTTTTATGATGCATGAAAATGTATGCTGAATGTGAGCTAAGTCATTCTTCACACTTATGTCACAGGTAACTGTTTTCGCAGTATCAATTGAGACTGCATCTTCAGAGTCCAATGCAAGGAGAACATTGTTAATAGAGTCTATATGTTCGGCATAATATTCAACTGCTTCTAGCCATGTACCCCATCTAGTTAAAATTGGCTTTGGTGGCAATGGAATTTCAGGGTACATTTCTTTCAACACGTTAACTCTACTGGGAGCTTTGAGAAATACTTTTTTCACTGATGAAATCAACAAATCTACTTTAGGGAAATTGTCTCTGACCACTTCTGCCACACGATGAAATGCATGCGCCACACAAGTAAAATGAGTCAATTTAGGATATACAACAGATAATGCTTGTCCAGCTTTGACCATATAAGGGGCAGCATCGCTAATAAAGAATAACACATTATCGTACATAATACCCTTTGGCCACAGGATACCCATAGCTTCGTTGAACAGTTTAACTATAGTTTTGTTATTGCACTTTTCTAGAACATCACAATGTAAAAGAATTCGTTCAGAATATTGTTCACTTAACAAACCGATAACTACATTACCAACAAGTCTACCTTCTTTGTCGGGAGTCTCATCAATGGAAACCCAAATTGAACTATCTTTAATTTCATCTCTTATCTTCTGTATTGTCTCATCGTAGATGGATGGAGCATACGTCTTCCTAAGTGTTGACTCATCCGGGATTGTATGTTGAGTATATTTTTCAAGGAATTCCCTGAAGACCTTATTCTTTAGTTTGTAGAGAGGAATATCAGCAGAGATGAGAGAACGGCACAGGTCGATGTTAAACTCAGATCTTACATTCGATGTTGTTGGTTGTGTTAAAAACAATTGTCTCTGCTTGGAATTTAGTTGTTTGTTGGCCTGATGTTTACTAGTTGTAATGTGTTGTTGCACCAGGAACTTTTGTGTAGATGATACTGCACACTGACACAAATTACAAAATAATATTTTATTGTCAGTTGATAAACCATCTTCTTTAAATTCTGAAATGTAACTTGTTAGTTTTGATTTTAAATTGACTGAATGACGTACTTTTGGCATATTTACCGTCTTTATAGTATGATTTACAAAACTGAACCTATGTGTACTCTGACTGGCATTTAACTGTTGAGCTGCACAACTGAAGTCTGTTAAAATTTTTAAATTAAATTAATACAGTTTTGTAACTTACTTTCCCATTGTTGATAGGACTGCTAATTTTCAAATAACTCTGATGTTAAAGGGATTACTGAACATGTGTTTAAATCTCTATTGTTGAAATGTATTTTTAAAAGTTAATGGAATTTTGTTTTGTTTTATTGTTAAACCTAATATAATATGGACTGTTTTATATGAAATATGGAAAATATATGGAAATTAACGAAAATATGTACTAAACTCTAAAATATGGAAAAATATGGAAAATAAAAGTAGGATTTTTCAACCCTACACATTGTGAAACATAAAGATAATGCAAAATATAAATTATATTAGCTTTATAAGTAAATATGTATTTACATATAAATCCTTTCCCTGAAATGATGTTTGCAGGATGATCCATTCCGATACTATAATTTCGTGACTAATAAAGTAATAACACGATTCAAATAAATGTGGTCTCGTTCGATTGGGTATACGAATATGATGCGAGCTTGATTTTGAGTTGGCGGCAGGGGCCATTTTGACGGTCATTTTGGGCTTGGGAGAAAATTTCCGGGCAGTATATCTCGCGACTCCGAAGTGCTAGCGCGCTGATTTTGGTGCCAAACGAAAGATCTGATCTAGATCTGTCGATTTAAGCCAGACGTATTCACACAAAAGTACAAAATCCACGGCCGTGTCCCTGATACAGCCATACCCCGAATTTTTACATCTATTTCGTTCTGCCAACTTCAACAACTGAAAAATGATATTTAAGTGTCGCTTAATGATTAAAGGAAGAAGTAAGGGTTATAATTATAATATTTGTTGAAGTTGAATTTAATACTGTCAATATTCTGCAATATGTTTTAACAAAGCTACGTTTCTATTTCGTAGCCGATCACTATAGTAAAATATTTTAAAATTATATCTCAATTTTAGTCTATCGGCCGTCCTAAGGAAGTGGCTGTCATGCGTGAACGCACACTTTTCACACCTATTAGAACCGGTCCTGGCTAGATTACCGGTATATGAGAAAATATGTACCTGTATTTCTTTTGAACCTTGTATTTTACTTTCAGTGGATTGTATTTTCGCTTTGATCGTGCTTGTGAAGAACGATGATTATGCACAATGTGTATGTATTATCTCCAGCCACTCCTCTTCACGATCGTATTTTGAAGTACAGTATATGTAAAAACAAAAAACCATTGACAGGAATTTCCACAGCTTGGTGTGGTTGCCATGGCAACGTGATAAAGATACAAGATGGTGAAGAGGCGTTGTTTATGTTGACATTATTTGAACCAGGGAACTTTGACTGTAAATAAATGTGGGTGATTAGTGTTAAAAGATTCAACAATGAGTCAAGGAAAACATGTACAAAATCGGGAATTACTGTACAAATTTCCTCTTCGTGACAACAGATATGAAGGTAATGAGAGAGACACTAGCGTTGACAACAGGATATGTAAAATAAAAGAGGACAATACAAAGAATCATAATAATATTTCTCTCTTAAAGTACTGTACTTGAAATAGAGCATGTAGGGTAATAATTAGGACTTTGTCACTCGGTTAGGTTAGATTAGTTTCTGTGTTACGGTATTTGGTAGGGCCTACACGAAACACTGGTTGGGGGGAGGAGTTGCGTGAACGATTACCTCAAATGGAAATTAAATTTAGAGAAAATAAATGTTGAGAGCGCTTCGCGAAAAATTGCCTATACATAAAACCAAACTTAACCTAGTCGAGTGGCACATTCTTCAATATTGTCGCTGTTCTAGATGTTAAAATTTTATTATACCGCTAGCTATCTGTGTACGTTTCTAATAACTTTAACCCTAGGAACCGTTCGGAACATCTCCATTATATCGCGGTATGCGGTATCATTATTGCACATCCAGAAAACACATACCGGTAATGTAAACTAAAAATATATACGTACCAGTTATACGAAATAAATGCACAGAGGATCAACATTTAGGCCTACATATTATATAGAAACAAGCCTAATATAATCTCAGTACAGTGGCAATCTGGAGGCTAGTTGTTTATCTCATAGGTAGGTAATTTTTCAGAAGAAGTGAACCAAAGGAGGCACAATTTGCGGTAATTCTCCAGGAAAGCTACACCGAAGAAGACCCACTTTTCTTTTGCTTCACTGATTTCTGTGAAATGTATATAATGACAACACGTGATTTTAGTTTGTACGTACAAATACTTTAAACATGAAATTCATTTGATGGTACTTATATATTCTAATGCACTTGTATAAAATGCAGCTTCTGATTACAGTAACATAAAAGATGAAGAGAAGATAGGAGAGAGAATTGGAGAAAAGGGAAGTGAAGAGACGAGGGAGAAAGAGGGATATGAAAAGGGAGATATGAGTTGAGTAAATGCAAGTGCCATCTAGTAATGAATATTTTAATCTAATCTGGTTCTTTAACGTCCCCACAGATGGCTTCCTTCCCCCACTCTAATACACTCTCCTTCCTCATCACCCAAAGGTTTTTTATGGTAGGGGAACTTGCAGCGATGATTCACTTCTTCTGAAGAATTATCTTTATGTATTATGTTTATACCTATTTTTAGCAAGTTTAACAAGCTACTTATGAAAAAAGTGAGCTATAACTTATTTATTATAGTCATGGTCCCTAGGGATGAAGATTTACAGTTCTTCCTTCAGATACTTTTATACAGAATTCAAAAGAAATAAAAGTATTTTCTCATGTCATCTAGCTAGAGTGGCAGTGGATTAATGTTGTAGGTCTATAAATAATGAGCTTATGGTGATGTGGGACAAGTTGAGCAAAAAATGGTACCGGTACCAATGACTTCAAGACCCGGACAAAAATATTTTAAGCTAACTGGCAAACACAAAAATACTTCATTATATTACCCATTAGACTAGTGTTTCTCAATCATTTGGTTGCGAGCCTCTTTTTTAAATTAACTCTTCATTATTTTATAGATAGCACTTAATTTAAAATTAGAAATATTGACATTTTCATTTTAAAATATTATATATTACATCGAGATCACATGCTGCCTACACAAGAAATTAATAAGGACTCGACTTTTAAAAGCCCGAAACAAGGGTCGTTGTCTTAAAACGTTTGAGGAACTGTTTTTGATCATCTTTTATAATGAAAACCTTCACTATCAATAGATCCAAACTAGGGATGAGTTTCTGGTCAAAAGGAGGAGATGAGTTATTTCTTGGTGAAGATTGCTCCTTCTTGGCTTCATCTGAAGTTGCTTTCTAAGAAAGGAAATGACTGGATCTGATGCATCTAAAAGTCTGTGCATGATGTCGATGTTTGTAGCTCCTCCTGCAGTTTTACAGGAATGAGATTCTCTGTACTTTAAAGTGTTTATTTCTGTCCTGAGCTTCTTCGCCCATATGTTCAATAAGGAGTAATGCCGAAGCAATTATTGCTAACCATGGATTAATGCTTTATGGACAGAAGCAGTTATATAGTATCAGGGGTGAAGAGATATAAAGTGTTCGGAAGTTTTCCTGCATTATTTTCAAATGCTTGAGTGTGGATTGTAAAACCACTGGATATTGTTTTAGCACTATTGCAAATGGATTAATTATTTCTCTACCTAGGCCTCAGAAATTTGCATAAATGTATTTACTTCGGAATATGTATGATAAAACTTTCTTGTGTTAAACTCTAACGTACCTTGTTTACATGTTTCGACCTTTTATGGGTAATCTTCAGAACTGGTCGTTGTGGTCTTGGCGCCTCTCGTTTTATTTCCTGTGAGGGTGTGTTCGTGTGGTGTAATGTAGAGTCAAAGAGTGTGTGTATTCTGAAATTGAGTTGTGTGTTGAGAATTTCGTTGGGGTGTGTTTTCGTGTGTGTGTATATTTCATATTGTTCTAGTGCGTTTAGTTTCTGGCTTTTTGGTTGGATTTGTAGTATTTCCATGTCTGTGTTGATGTCTCTGTGGGTGTGGTTAGCATTTGTGATGTGTTCTGCATATGTGGAGGTGTTTTGTAATTTTGTTATGGCTGTGATGTGTTCTTTGTAACGTGTTTGAAGTGATCTGCCTGGCTGTCCTATGTAGAAGTTGTTGCAGGTGTTACATTTGAGTTTGTATACGCCTGTGTGGTTATATTTGTTTGTTTGTGTTGTTTGTGTGTTGAGATGTTTTTGTAGAGTGTTATTTGTTCTGTATGCGATGTTGTAATTTAATTTCTTGAATGAGGTTGCATACAGAACAAATAACACTCTACAAAAACATCACAACAACACAAACAAACAAATACAACCACACAGGCGTATACAAACTCAAATGTAACACCTGCAACAACTACTACATAGGACAGACAGGCAGATCATTTCAGACACGTTACAAAGAACACATCACAGCCATAACAAAATTACAAAACACCTCCACATATGCAGAACACATCACAAATGCCAACCACACCTACAGAGACATCAACACAGACATGGAAATACTGCACATCCAACCAAAAAGCCAGAAACTCAACACACTAGAACAATATGAAATATACACACGAAAACACACCCCAACGAAATTCTCAACACACAACTCAATTTTAGAATATACACACTCTTTGACTCTACATTACACCACATGAACACACCCTCACAGGAAACAAAACAAGAGGCGCCAAGATCACAACGACTAGTTCTGAAGATGACCCATAAAAGGTCGAAACATGTAAACAAGGTACGTTAGACTTTAAGACAAGAAAGTATTATCATACATATTCCGAAATGATACATTGTTAAAAGTTGCGTAATCAAGATGTATAAAATGTGTTTAATTTGCATAAATTTGTTATTACATGCCTATAAGCCTATAACTTATATGCTTTCATTATGGAGGGTTGGAGCAGATAAAAGTAAACGAATTTGGCATGCACCCTGTGTTAGCACACTAAAGTGGGAGAGTTAGGACTCATACACAACACAGGTTGATATCTCCTCTTGAGATATGTCTATGGTAGTCGCTCCTTGAACTTTCTGTGAGAATGAAGTTAACGGCTTTTTGGAAAGGTTACATATATGACCTTTACGATTGTAAATGCAGCTACTCCATCATAATAAAAAAATAAAGAATCTGGAATAATTTGTTTCTATAAAAGCACCATCAGTAAGGTGATTAATCGATGTAAAAGTCAGGCCTCTGAACAAAGAGGGTGGCCAAAAAAAATTAAAAGAAGGAGAGTTCAATCCTCTCTCATCCCCAGCATAATCAAGGAAGTGACGTTTGAAGTTCTGAGGGAAAATCCTCCAACCCAAAGAAGCATTCTAGAAGGAAGGCCGGAACTGTTGGACGGATCATCTAAATTTACAAAGGCGACACAAAGCACGTGATCACTGCTTATCTGGGAAATACATTCAAAAGTGGTTTGCAAACGGAAGAAAGCTCTATGAACAGCATCTCATATGGCAATGGGTGGTGACATTAGATGAAGCATGGCTCTATCTTGATGATACCAATGAGCCTCGAGCTATATTTTATCAGAAACGTGGAAAAGAGGGCCGCTCTAATTTCGTAAGACAATGCAAGGAAAAGTTTTCTAAACGGTTTATGGTGGTGGCTGGTTATTGCTCCAAGGGTCAGCTGAAAATTAAGAGAGGCCAGCAGAGCTGAAGTCAATGCAGTTTACTTCCAAAAGAAGATGTTGAGACCAGTGTATGTTGAAGATATCCCACGGGTTTATGGCAGAGATTCTAGTAAAGTATACATTCATATGGACAAGGCATCCAATCATACTATGAAATCATCGCTGCTGTTCTACAGCCAAATGGAAGCTGAAACTGGAATAAAGTTGATTCCTTTCTGTGGTTTTGGTATACTGAAGAGAGACCTTTCTAGTAGGAGGCCTAAAACTATTGAAGCCTATGGAAAGTCTGTAGAGAAGTGTGACAAGATATTCCCCTTTCAGCCACCAGCGTGGCACAGTCGGTTAAGGCGCTTGCCTACCGGTCTGAAGTTATGCTCAGGTGCGGGTTCGATTTCCACTTGGGCTGATTACCTGGTTGGGTTTTTTCCGAGGTTTTCCCCATGTAAGGTGAATGCCAGGTAATCTATAGCGAATCCTCGGCCTCATCTCGCCAAATACCATCTCGCTATCACCAATTTATCACCAATTCATCGATCCTAAATGTCCACACCTGTGGAGTAACGGTTAGCGCGTCTAGCCGCGAAACCAGGTGGCCCGGGTTCGATTCCCGGTTGGGGCAAGTTACCTGGTTGAGATTTTTTCCAGGGTGTCCCCTCAACCCAATATGAGCAAATGCTGGGTAACTTTCGTTGCTGGTCCTCGGACTCATTTCACCGGCACTGTCACCTTCATCTCATTCAGATGCTAAATAACCTGAGATGTTGATAAAGCGTCGTAAAATAACCTACTAAAAAATCGATGCAAAATAACCTACTAGTTGATACATCGTCGTTAAATAACCAACCCCAAAAAAAATATTCCCCTCGCTCATCTCAGGAGGAGCCTGCTTCAGTGAAAACTGCGCTGCCAGTGATAGTACACAACTGTGGTCAGCACATTGAGTGCATCGATGGTGGCGACATGAGAGTTGTCATACTTTTTACAGGTTAAATGTATTTACTTTTATCTGCCTCAACACCCCATATTATCAAAAATATACTGTTTAATGTATTAAATCTTGCCTTTTCTTTCTCAGGATAAATTTTTTTAAAACTGTTTTAAAAGTTTCAGGAGTGGTCGACAAAGCTGTTATCATGATGATTGTATCCACCGTAGGATTAGTATTAATATTCGTGGGACTCTGGGGACTAACAAAACAACGAGCTTATTATACTCATGTAATGATCAATACTGATTGTCTGGTGCACAAGACAGATGAACGCTTCTTGAGTATTACTATTGATGCGTCAAAAATTCAAGATGGTTGGGTGCATGAAAATATCAAGTAAGTTGTATGTGACAGTACTTATTTTATTTTTCTTTCTGATATGCCTTTTATAGACTTACCAAAACTTTTCTTTTTTCGTTACGGTAACATTCATTTTTAGTAATATACAATATTAATTTGTATATTTACTTTAACCACACTGCCATTCAGAGAAAATAATTATTTAAAAAAAAATGTGTCTTAGATTTCAACGGAAATGAACGTTTGAAATATAATATTATTAGAGATAAATATTGTAAGAGTTGCGTATTTTACTTCATACCTCACACGTCAAGTTCCTAAGTTTTGTAAACAGTCAGTTAAGCCCCTATTCATAGACATTCTTAGCGTGGGCTTTCGGTTGATGATCAGCAAACTAACGTTTTTCGTATTCATAAACCAGTGTTAGCGATGTGATATGATATGATATGATATGAATCCTGTTTAGCACACTCGTAGCACGGGCTAGCGAAATGTCTATGAATAGCACACTTAGCGTCTGTCAGGAATGAAATTGTAAACCTTATTTTTTACATAACCCCAGAGGAAGAAGTCTAATGGGGTAAGATCGCAGGCTACAGGTTGAGTACACTTCTACCAATCCACTGCTCTGGAAATCGACAATTCAACTCTTCTTGCACATGATTCGCAAAGTGGGGTGATGCTCCATCTTGTTGAAAGATCTGAAACACGGCGTCATCCATTTGCTCAGTTTTAGGAAACAGAAAGTCCTCTAGCATGTCCATACAATGGTATGCAGTGTGGTTGATGTTGATTTCAGGAAAGAAAAAAAATCTGGTTGTGTACTAGGCCCCACCAAAAGTTGACCTTAGGAGAACCTCGAATGATTTTCAGAGCCCCAAATGCGGAATTTGTGCTTATATTGTTATGGAATGTTGCCTCATCCGAGAACGGTATCTTATCTAGAAATTCTGGTTCATTGTCAGTTCTTTGTACAGTAAAACAAGGTGAATAGGGACGAATTTTTACAAATTTTTATTTCTTTGTGTGAAAGAGTAAATATAATAATAGTAATAATAATAATCTTCTTCTTCTTCTTCCCTTCAAGTATTAGGCCAAATGGCCTGTTACGATCTCACAGTTGAATTTTCAATCCAGCGCTTCTTTGGATGACCAAGAGATCTCTTCCCGTTTGGACAATAGTGGAGCATGACTTTTGGGATTCTATCTCTATGCATGCGATGCAGATGATTTATCCAGTTGTTCTGATAATGTTTTACGTGATTAATTACAGGTTCTAGTTGTAATTCTTCCATTACGTCTTCATTGCGTTTGTGATCCCATTTCGTATATCCCGCTGTATATCTCATAAATTTCATTTCATTAGCCGTTATTCTGCTTTCGTCTTTCTTCCTCAATGTCCATGCCTCACTGCTGTAACAAAGTACAGGTCTCGCCAAGGTCTTGTAAAGGCGAATTCTAGTATGCCTTTGTACTAGGGAAGGTTTCATAATGGTGTTAATTATTCCCATTGTTTTGATGTATTTAGAAATTTTCTGTGAAATCTACTGCATCGAAAAAAGATAATGTGTATCCGAGATATGTAAAATAATTTATCCTTTCTAATATTTTTTAATCTAAACATATTTTGCTAGGCACAGGGTATTTTCCGCAGAAGGCTATAATTTTAGTTTTTTTCTTTATTGATTTTGATATCATATTTAATTCCAATTTTGTTAAAATTAAAAATTGAACGTTGTAATTCATCTTCTGAGAATACCACCAGAGCTAAATCGTCTGCAAAAAGTAATGAATCTAGTTGTAAATGTATACTGAGTTGTATATATCCATGAGGCAATTGTTTCCATTCTCTAATTATATGATTCATATATATAATAAATAGCAATGGTGAAAGGCCGCAGCCTTGTCTTACTCCTGTATGAATTTCTGTCCAATGCGATAATTTATTGTCACACCTTACTGCAATTAGATTTGTTTTATAGATGTTATATATGTTTGCTATAAGTTGTTGTGGAACATGGTCTGTGGCTAATACATTTAATAATTTATTTCTGTTCACCCTATCAAATGCTTTTTCCAAATCAATGAAAGCAATATGTGTTTCTAAGTTGAATTCCCGGTGTTTTTTCATCAATTAATAATAATAATAATAATAATAATAATAATAATAATAATAATAATAATAATAATAATAATGATAATAATAATAATATTATTATTATTATTATTATTATTATTATTATTTGTTCACTCGTTATGAATAAAAACATAAATACTTTTTTTTATTATATTTACTCTTTGTCACAAAGGAATAAAAAAATAGTAAAAATTCGTCCCTAGTCACCATTTTACTGTAGCATGTTAACAGTGAATTCAACCCTACACACAAGAACGACTTTATTATGACGACATCAACAATGACAGAAAAAAAAAACACATGAATGCAATCTTTTTTAGTTGTTGCTGTTCTTCTTCTTCTTCATCTTCTTTTGTGGCACTATGGTCCTTTGAGTATAACCTTGGCCTCCCTTATGACCACCTTCCATTCTGTCCGATCACATGCTTTAATTCTCCATCTCTTAACCTTGAGTTCCATTAAGTCATTGTGGACATCATCAAGCCAACGTAGCTTAGGTCTTCCAACTTTATTTCTTGGACCTATTATTTTGGCATCTATAGATATTTTAGGTATTCTATCGTCCATCCCAATAACATGGCCCAGCCATTCTAATCTTCTAAGTTTAATATCAGAGATTGTTTACATTTACCGGATCGTCATTTCATATCAGTCCTGCTTGCATCATAGGATTTCTCAACAATAGTTGTTTTACGGATGCAAGATTGTCAGCCTTGTGATCCAACCCCCTTCGAGGAGGACCACGGACTCTTTTTTAGGGCTTGCCATACCTTAGCCAAGGGGTCCCTGTTTTAAGGCACCGGAAATTCGCCTTCACCCATCCAAATGGTAGGATTTGCAGGTATCACTTGCAATTGCAAGCTAAGGCATAACTTGGGTTTTATTAGTCACACCTACTCGACATCAGTGTGACCCCCAAGCCCAAAAACATGCCATTCACCCTCCTCCTTTATCCGGGCTTGGGACCGGCAGTGGGGATAAATCCCCACAGGCGGAGTTAATTTTTTTTTTTTACTGGTACTGAATTAAATAAAAACATTTTCAATCTGTTACACACAATACATAGGCCACTTTCCAATAACTTTATGAAACCCCACTATTCATTCTCGGAGATCCTGTATTTCTTACATCTAAGTGATCATTGTATCAGTGATCAATTATTGATAGTTCATCGTTTTTATGATTAAAGTTTCAAATGCTTTTTAGATATTACACGGTGTTAGACTAGACGGCATTTTGGAAGGCGGTCAGCTGCTATATGCGCCGTAGCATTTCTGGTATGTGACGTCACAAGCTTGTATTGTAGAACCAATCGGAATCAGTCTATAACAAGTACTTCCCGAGTTCGTTTGTTCACGTGTGAGTGTTTCAATACATTGAATAAGTAAAACTAACATTTACTGTGTGTGCGTAAGATAAATAAATGGAAGAAGAGACTGTAAAAAGACAAGTATTACACAAGCAGGCGCGGAAAATAGTGTTTAAGGAGTATAATTATTTTACAAACGTTGACGAGCAGGACGCTGCCGGCCATCTTGATGCTGGCTGCAAAGTTGCCAACGCACAAGAAACTACTGCAGAACCATGTGTTGTGGGATTGAGAACTGTGCAAAGAATATTGTTAGTGAAGGAAAGAGGGTTTGTTTGGTGTCATGCTTATAGTAATCAACGGTATTGTCTTTTGATAATTTAAATTCTCTCCTGCACTATTTGTATTGCACGTGCGCTTGAAGTACGATGTGGCAATGTTGTACGCTGCCTTGCTCTCTCTATCTGTCTCTCTCGACACAAACACTAGCAGACTACCGCCTTCCGAATAGCCGTCGACTCTAGTCTCTTACTGGAATGAAAACAATTTCTTTTTTCTTTCTTTGTAAATACTTGTAAGTCAAACACTGATACTATATTATTTAAGTTAAAATATCTATAAACCAACACTTCATTTCGTGGTAAAAGGATATACATTATTTCAAAGCTATATGTTGCAGATCTGGTAAACTTCTCAGGTTGGCAACACTGCTAGCTCCAGCCTATCTCCGTGTAGGAGGCACTCTGGCAGACAGGCTAGTGTTTCAGCCACATGGTAACTACAGCACAATGCCACATGCAAGCAACATGTCAGATGGGGGTACATGTTCTTATGAACTGAAAGGCTGTGTTCCCAGTAACATTAGTTTCTTCAGCATGTCAGGTAAATTTTTGACTACTTTACGGGAAGTATGGTATTAAATGTAAATGAAAATTAATTTTAAACCATGCATACAAGACAGTTTTATTCACGTGCCTGTACGAAAATTGTTCTTATACAATAGTACTGGGTGTCCCACATAAAACCGGTATGTCTCAATGCCATTCGCATGTATCACTATATTAGGTTATATTACTTTCACAACCAACTTCCTATGTAGATATGGCATAAATATGTCATAGGCCAGACTTACCGGTTTATAACAAGTGCTGAAAGTGCCCTCCATGGCATCCAGGCATCGCTGTGCTCGTACAACAATGTTCTGATTAACAAAATGTAATTCTTGAAGTGAGATGTTATTTATCTCATTTGTGATATTCTCTTTTATTTGGTCTATCATCCTAGAGTTGTTAGCTTGCCTTTCAGAGATCGCCATAAATAAAAATCACAGGATGTTAAGTCCGACTACCGTGGAGGCCATACTCATTTTCATTTTCTGTTAATTGAGTCTTCTATACATAATTAACAGAAAATGAAAAGGATTATGGCGTCTTTCAACAAGATGGTGCCACCTTCCACACATCCAACCAGAGTATGGCCTGTATCAGCGAAGTATTTCTTGAAAACAGGTTTGTCAGCAAAAACCTGTGGCCTCCGCGATCGCCGGACTTAACATCCTGTGACTCTTATTTATTGCGAAGGCAAAGTGTATGCTAACAACCCTAGGACGATAGACCAACTAAAAGAGAACATCACAAAAATGAGATTAATATCTCACCTCAAGAATTACACCATGTTAATGAGGAGATTGTCGTACGAGCGCAGCGATGTCTGGATGCCGTGGAGGGCACTTTCAGCACTTGTTATAAGCCGGTAAGTCTGGTCTATGCCGTATTTACATAGGGAGTTGGTTGTGGAAGCAATATAATATAGCGACACATGTGAATAGCAGTGAGACATACAGGTTTTATGTGGAGCACGCAGTACAATAGTAATAAAAGATCTGCTGCTTTCAGTGAAGTGCAGACCTCCAGAAGGATTGGTTGATCTGTAATACATGATCTTTTGTGGAGTAGGAGTATTACGTCACTTTCCTCAATAATATACCACAATTACCGGTACTTCACACATCTTTCTCAGACATCAGGTCCTCAACATTTTACTGGATTTGAAACTCATTAACTGATAAAATATTAATATACATACGCAGAAATAATAATTTCGGCTACATTTCTTCTACGGTATTACTTCTAAACACCCTATTACCAGAATAAGTTTTTTTTGCTAACATAGTAGTACCGGTAACAACTGGTATTGATTATCTGTCTATTTATTAAATAATTGGAAATAGAGAACCAATTTTAAGTTGTCATTTTGTATTGTATTTATATTGATCAACTTAAAATAATTGTCCATAAGTCACTCGGAGGTGCAGAGTAACTACCATCAGGGTTGCCGAGAAGGGGGGGGGGGGCAAAGGGGGCGAGTGCATATGGGCTCGTGAGCAATAAGGATCCGTCAGATTGAGTCTGATTACTTTTTATTATCATGAATAATTATTCGTAGATACATGTATACCGGTACTATAAAATTTTGTAAGAATATTTGTTACATGAATTTGACACATTAACTCAACAATAGTAGAATTAATACAAATTACCACTTCAAATGTAAATATTTGACTTTTATATAATAGAAGATCGGTTTCCCGCATTAACATTCACCGACACGACAATTGAGGGCCCGGCATTTGCCTGAACTATGTTCCCATCACTTGTACTGAACACATTCAATTATTTATTGGTTTGCCCTTTTTAACTACCATCGCAATATGCTAGTGGACTCTCTCAAACCGAAGTCGCAGGATCACGTTTCCTTTTCAGTACATTGTATGTTTCGTGTCGAAACTTTCGTCTTTTCGGTGTTGTTTGTCTAGTAAATTCTATTGATTAGTGTTACTGGTTACAGTTTAACTGCACAATGGACAAGTACAGGCGTAAGTCGGGAGCTGAGAAGCACAAGGAGAGACAGTAAAAATTGGAAGATATTAATATGGGTGCTAGACTGCGTGAAAAACATTATGAAGACATTAACAAAGAGATCAGTGATGAGCTGAAATATTTAAAATCAATTCATGTCTCTAATTTAGGGCCAACCTCACTGAAACCTATGAATCTCCTAAATAGTCTGAGGGAATTAAAACTGGATACTTTATTTCCAAATATTTGTATAACCATTAGAATATTCTATACAATTCCTGTGACAGTTGCTGATGCTGAAAGATCCTTCAGCAAAATGAAGGAAATAAAAAATGTATTCAGATAAACAATGTGTCAAGAATGACTGAATAACCTTGGCTCCTTAGTCTGGAGAGCGATCTTGCTAGGTCTTTAAATTTTGATGACATAATTGATGATTTTGCATCAATGAAGTCAAGGAAAGTTGTTTGTTGATGTTGGACTGCAAGTTAGAAAATACAGGTGTTTAAGAATAATGTTTTATGAATATGATATATTGTGCTAATGTGAAGTTTTGCTGAAAGTTTTCAGTGTAATAAAAGTGTATATTTTTAGGTTCGTATCTGTGTACGGGGTTATCTCTTATTTATTTTGCAAATAATTATTATGGTTAGAATAACTGGTAACTTGTAATTGTTACTTTTTTCAACGGGGATCCGAGTACAGTATTGCATAGGGGCCCGTAAATTCTGTCGGCGGCCCTCACTACCATAATCTTGACTTAGGCATTACTGAGCCAGTGAGAGCTTGCAGAATGATGCTGACTCCTAAAATTTCAAGGCACTCATTGTCACTATAGTCATTATTTCAAAATGTCACTGAAATGTAGTAATGAAATACTGCATGCCTATATCAAGTATAACGTAACTGAACTGGTAGCAGATTAGTGAGTACTTTGTACTATCTTGAGTGTGACATCTGTGCAGTATTTGCTGAAAAACTAAACACTTTCGGTCTTACTAATAAACCGTGTATAGTTTTCATACTAGACTTATGCAGAGTTGAGACAGAAAACTTTACTAATAAACCATGCAGAAGCGATGGACGTATAAACAGGCTGTAACTATACAATGGGAATTGCTTTGCAGTAGTTATATACACGAAACCCCTTGTTTAAGCGTTGTATATAGGGAAAAAATGGCCACTCTTCTAACAGCTGTTCGTATCGACTGTCATTTTATGATGATGGTTGCCTAGTAACCAAAGAAGAACAAACCAAAGAGCACAGAATAATTAGAATAATACTGCTGTAGCTTGTACTCTTTGACCAAAATATAGTACGGTAATCGATTAGAGCCAGTTGTACTATCGATACTTAACACGCCACACTAGAGCGCTCTACCGGATGGAATAAGGAACCTCAGATATTCTATTATCTTTCGTAACGAAGTCATGACGAAACTATGACGGAGCTGTGTAACAGTTATACTGTTATACACGACGTATGTAGTGATTATTAGTAAGGAATTTACACACGACGTATAAACGAGCTACTCATTGTATAAGTATAAGACAGTTAAACGTCTGTATACAGAGTTTTTATTAGTAAGACTGTTAAAGTTTTGTTATTTTCAGAACCTTCACCGCAGAGGGACTTGTGTTACAGGTGCAGACTGGACGGCACTCAACACATTTGCACAATCAGCGGGATTGGAGCTTCTCTTTGACCTGAATGTTTTGCTCAGGAATCAGTCTCAGTGGGATAGCTCCAATGCAAGACAACTGATTGAATTTTCTGACAAATTTGGCTTCAATGTTAGCTGGCAACTTGGAAATGGTAGTAGTTTGGTTACTGCATTTAATGTTCAGAGCTTATTCCATCATTTGGATAAATTTTAAATTATTTGCACTATTTTATTCTAATAAATTACGTTGTACAGTACTTAAATTAATTTCTTTCATAGCCCTAACATTTCAGTATTTTGCAGTCACATTAGCTTTAGCGTAACTTAATAAGTATATGAATTAATTTTTAGAATAATAGTTATTTATGGTACTTGTGAGGTAAGTGCATCTTTATTGCGGGAGTGGAAAGATTTAAGCACGAGGCGTCAGCCGAGTGCAATAAAGATCCCGCTCACAAGTACCATACTTAATTTTATCCATGACCATAACGAAAAATTCTGTTTTATAAAAGAAAATATGTTGAGAATAAGTCCTCATATAATCACATATCATGGCATGGATTTTAGAATCAATACGTGTACTAGGTAGGTTATGATGTAGGTGGCCGTGATTAGTGAAGAATGGTATCTAAGGCGTTGGATAAATAACAAATTACAATTAATTATATAATTTTAATATATATTTTTTTCATTTTAAACGTGTATTTTCGTCTTTTTGAAGTTTCAGGGATTATTTACAAGTGTTCACGGGAATAATGTGATTAAAATAATTTCTCATTTTACTTCTGTAAACTTAAGAGGAATATTAAAACGTAATTTATTATCGTGTCTGTTTAGCTCAGTTGGCTAACGCATGTTGTTTTAAAATCCTATAAACCCAACTTCGTAGGTTCAAGTCTCCTCGCCTCCCAAAAGGTAAATTATTACGAATTTAAAAAAAAAAATATGAATGCAATGCACAAATTACGACGTAGTAGATAGAGAAAAGAGAAGGAGATTGAGTGTATGTATATTTAGGAAATGGTAATAGAGAAGTAGAGGTAGTGACATCAAGTAATTAATATATTAACTTTTTGAGTAATAAATAGTTGAATGGAAAAGTATATGTGTGTGCCCGGGTACTAGAAAAATACTAATGAACTGTGAGATAAAGTTCAAACTGTGAGGTAAAGTCTTTATCTCACTAGTGAAATAAAGTAATGTTGAATAAAAGCCTAATTTACAAACGCAAAAGTATTTAGTAAAGGCATGTTTTTCGTTATGGTCATGGATAAAGAGTTTTATTATATTGTTGTTATTTAGTGAACTGACCGAAGACAGATTGGAACCTCATAAGTGATGCTAATAAGGCATCATTCATGAGGCAATTGAGCCAAGAGATAGGGTAGGGTGGCCAGTTCCTTTCCCCCTCCATTTCATGCTTCGCTGACCAGTAACATATTTCACTAATCAGATTTAAGATGTACACAAACAGTTAATGATAATATTATTGAAAGAAAGAATATTTGTAACTTTTGAGTGCTTTTTGTATACAGACTAAATACTTTATTTGGCTATATAACTTTTGTAATGTTTTTTTTTTTTTTTGCATGATCATATTTTTTGCTGTATTTCCAGCTATTGTTGTTAGTCTTTAAAAGTTAGAATTCCCACACAAAAACTTGTTCCTGGGGAAGCCATTCTTCATAACATAAAACTATACTGAAATAGACTCATTACAGTGCACTTATTGTTACTTAGTTACCATTACAGTGCAGTCTTGCGAAGGCTTTGGAATAATATTGCTCTAAATTTTCAATGCAAATATATAGTATTTGCAATTTTAAAAATATTATCGTGCAAAAGTGTTGTACAATACACGTTTGTGAAGTGCATTACAAAATGTTGGAAATTGAAACACTCGCTCTGCTTATTTTTTAAAATTTTCTCGATTTTGTAAAAAGCACTTCCCAACCTTGTATCGTAATATACTATTAACTTTTTTTTTTTACTACAAATTACTTTTACAGAACCTGGAGGTTCATTGCTGCCCTTACATGAGCCCACCTCCCTCAAATCCATTTTAATATTATTCTCCCATCTACGTCTCGGTCTCCTAACACACATTTCTGCATTCATCCATATGTGTTAAATGCCCTGCCCGTCTCAAACGAACTTACATTTTATTACATAACGTAATTTATATCAGGCATTATTACATAGCTCATTTTATACAATTTCGATTTCAAAGTGTATGTTCCCACAATATTATTCCAAAACTCATTATCGACTGGAAGTATGTAAAGTATACTGTTTTAAAGTATTGCTATTTGCTATCTCTTGCATAGATCTAATAGCAAAACATGCTGAATTTAGTTTGGAGGTAATTTCTTTAATATAATTTTTCCAATTTAATATATTATCGATTTATGAGCCAAGAAATGGATGATGAAAAGTGTGCGACTGTTTTTCTTTTCCAGAACCAAACTCTTTCCTCCACGTGTTTGGGACTACAGTGCCTGCAGATCAGTTGGCACAGGACTTCATGAAATTGTCTGACATTCTGTGGTCATACCCTCGCTATAGAAAGTCCCTAATAGTTGGACCAGATGTGACCCACCCAAGACTACAGAGACAAACATTCGAAGTGCAGGAGAAGCCAATGCGGTACCTCAGGAACTTTCTGAATAAAGCCAGTCGTGTAATCAATGCTATTACGTGGCACCAGTAAGTATGCGAGCTTCCATGGGAAGCAGAAATATGAGGTGACTTTCTGCATGTTTATCCTTTTTAGTAACCTTTGTATTCAAAATGAATTGCGTACCAGTCATTACTAATACTTAATTCTAGGAATATTTAGCCTTACTAATAATAATTTACTGCTAGTAACATTTCAGTGGCATAGAGGAAGTAGGAAGTTTGTGACTTCTACTTTTGCTTCTTAATGTTAGTTACTCAACTTAAAGAATACAGGAATCTCATATGTGAACTGTTTATTCTGGTTTTATCATGTTAACGAAGAGTCCATCATTCACATTCATAGAGAAGAACTGGTTTTGAAATTATGTTGTGTATTTAATTTGAATATTTTTTCTCCACCTGTTTTCAATCGCCTTTGTAAATTCCACTTAGTTATATTTTATGAATTTTCTCACAATGTCATTTTATGTTCGAACTGTGAAATGTTGTGTCTAAAACACATAACATTCTGTATCTGTTCAATTTTTTGTGGTTTATCGATATTTTTACCCTAGAAAGTCTAAGTTACTGCTGTTAACTTGATTTTGTCTCTAAAAACTTCATGTTATGTTTTGTGAGAATTGATTTAAGTTTGAAAACAGATTCGTCTGTTCATAATATTGTATTCCTGTCAATACTGTATATGTCTCTGGGGGCTTTAAAGATTTTCATTTCTGAATTATTTTTTCAAAGTATAAAATTAATAATAATTGAGAGAGACCACAACCTTGCCTGAGTTTTAATTTATTTCAAAAGCTTCTGTTGTTCTTTCACGATGTAATTTAATGTTTACTAATTGTTTTTCATAGAGATTGTGTACTGCATTTAATAAATTATTTGGAGCTTGATAAGGTTTTAGCATCTCCCATAAATTGTGCCTTTTCACTCGGTCATATAATTTTGGAATATTCGTTAGGATAATATTGTAAATGGGTGTCTTAACCATAGTAGTGGGTATTAAGAAGAATTGATATGAGTTTGTGTGTGGTGTGGTGCGCGATTTCTAAATATTATATTGTTAGTGTTTGTAAAATATATCTGACAAATACTATAGGTACTAAAGTATGAATTAAAGATATATCGTCTTGTGTGATTCAGGTATTACCTAAATGGAAGGAAAGCAAGACTTGAGGACTTTGTAAGCCCTGATGTGTTAAATGTTCTGGCATGTCAAATTTCTGCTGTGCTCAAAGTAACCACAGGGATACCTCTCCCCATTTGGCTAAGTGAGTATATAGCAGTCCTTAGAAGCAATTCAACTCGAATCAATGTAACTTAAATTAATAATAGACGAATGTTTGAATAAAAGGCACTAAAAAACTTCCAGACTTATTTTAAAACTTGTATAGTAGGATTAAGTTCTATAAGAAGAAATACATTTAATATAGACTCATAATATAGTGATCATTAGAATAAATGAATTCACTTCTACAGTAGAACCCCTTTTCAACAAATCTCAGAGATTACTCCCCCCCCCTTAAATAGGTTTACATAAAATGGGAAGGAGAGACTAAAATAACTACAGTAGAACCTCTATTATCCGTGGTAATGAAAGGGGTAGGTTGAACGGTTAATCGAAAAAATCGGATAATCCGTACCATAAAACATTTTCGTAAATTTAGTGAATAATGCTTACACTTTCGTAATTTTCTCTATGGCCTTGTATTCAACATGCTAGTTAGTGTAGCAGAAATTCACTGATTTATGCCTGGTTGTTAACGACGAGTTTTTAAGGGGCAAGAAAACTCCTTGTAATGACCTCTGTGGGAAGATAGAAATAGTGGAGGTCTCAAGTTGTATATTTACATACTTTATAGATTTTAGCCTCGATTTTTATCATATTGCACACGGTTGTGACGCCAGTCTTGTATTCTGAGATGAACCACAGTTTCTCGTTCCCTAAGCCACTAAATTATTTCTACTTTTTTATACTTAGCACAACACTATTTCTTTTGATACCTGTGGAAGGCATTTAATATAGAAGTTATACATCACGACAACTCAAACATTAGACCGTACTGTGTAAGGTTTGAAGCCTTGCAATAACCCTCTCCAGAAAAATAATGTGCTAATATAATGTACAGCACTTCATATATTTCTGTAACAAAAAAATCTGACAGAAAGACAGTCGGATAATTCACCAATCGGTTAATAGAGTGACGGATAATCGGGGTCCCACTGTAGTACTCAGTCTTAAGCTAGCAGCCGAGTGTGGAGGTTTGTTTGTGCAAGTCAGTGGAAGTAAGCGTAGCAGAGGCATTGACCTGTGAAAGAAGCCGGAGTGAAATGGAAGACGTTGAAATTAAACAAGATTTGGTAGCACTGAAGGAGACCATAGAGGAGATGAGGAAGAAGATGGAAGTAATCCAACAAGAAAATGAAGGTTTGAAAAGCAAATGGGAGCACTTAGAAGAGGAAAAGAGGAGAAAGAACTTGATATTTTTTGGAGTAGAAGAGAAGGAAAAGGAACATAGTGGTGAAACATACGAGAAGATAATAGGAGTGTGTTGGGAGTTTTTTGGAATGGATTTGAGCGACGGACAAATTGTGGATGTATTTAGAATAGGGAGAAGAAATCGAAATCGCAATCCAGATCAAGTTAGGCCTATACTAGTGAAATTCAAGAGCATGACAACGAAGGATAAGATCGTGAGAAACAGAAGGTTGCTAGGGAACACTTCCATCAGAATGGACAATGATTGGAGTATGAAGTAAGGAGCAGAAGACGAGTTTTGGTTCCTTTCCTGAAAGAAGCTAGAAAAAGAGGTCAGTTTGCAAAACTATGCAGAGATAAATTAAAGATTAACAACTTGAGCTTTAGTGTAGAAGAGTGTCTCGAAAGCATTAAGGAGTCGGCAGTAAATTCGGAAGAAATGGAGAGAAATAGAAGAGTCCTGAAGGAGAAAATTAGGGGATTAGTGTCGAGGAGCATTGGAAATGATATCAGTTTGAGCAACATTAATGAAAATAGCAAGACAAGCAGGACACAAAGTTCAACAAAGTACGAACAAAACTTACGAAAACTTGTTGAAAGAGGGAAGTTTTCTTCTGTAAAAAATGTATAAAAATAATGTGAATTAATAGTGACACATTTTACATGAATACTAAATTAATTCCTTTCATTTGAAAGAGAGTAGCAGCGGAAAACTTATTCTGTCAGTGTTAACAATTGTGGAGAGCACATAATGCAATTCGTGAGGAGTGATTAAAAGTTAATTTCGCGAGGGAATGGAAAATAATCTGTAGAAATAAGTTTTCAGTTTTATATTCCACTAGTAGCAGTGAGGACTTGTATATATGAATAACAACAAAAGCAGAATTTCACAGAAATATGATTTGTTATAAAAGAAGCATAAGTAGGCTTTAAAAATAAAATGTGAACTAGATTAGATAGAGTTAATAGTGTGATAGTGATGGAATTAGTGGCGGAGCTCTTAAGAGGCTTTTGAGGTTTAGTCTACCCGAAAAATTTCAGTTATTATATCTAGTAACAGTGTAAGTTCGTAATAACAATGTATTGTAACACTTCCATATATTACATTCAGTGTTGGCAGTCATTCCAGGACGCACAGTTCAGTGTGAGAAGCTTGTGGCAGAAGCCTCATAGCAAGGCACGATGGCCTTCCTCACAGGCAGCAGCACTTGCAAGCTTGAGGGGAAGCCAGGGAGGGGGGGGGGCATTGATTCACTAGAAAGTGTGGCTAGCCTCAACAGCGATATAATACGCCTTGCTATGTTGGTATTCTGTGAATGTGCTGCATTGTTGAGTGTTACTTTAATCAAAAGTGCATGCGTGTGTGTATTACATACTAACTTTTTGTAAAATGGCTCATACTGAGAGAGCATTGAGGTCATTATTTGGAGAATTAAAAGAGAAATCATTTTGAACTTCGGCATATGAAACAAAATGAGGTTACAAAAATAGGAGATCGACACTACATTTACATATTAAAATAGCAGTTGGAGGATGACAAAATAGAACATTTCAATTTTCATGGTATAAGAAATATCCTTGGCTGACAGGGTGCTCTGAGAGACAATTAAATTATGTATGATAAGAACTTTCTTGTGTTAAATTTTAACGTACTTTGTTAACATATTTCGACTTATTTTGGGTCATCTTCAGAACTGGTCGTTGTTGGTCTTGGCGCCTCTCGTTTCCTGTGAGGGTGCGTTCGTAGTGTAGAGTCAAAGAGTGTATGTGTTTTGAAATTGAGTTGTGTGTTGAGAATATCGTTGGGGTGTGTTTTCGTGTATCTGTATATTTCATATTGTTCTAGTGTGTTGAGTTTCTGGCTTTTTGGTTGGATGTGCAGTATTTCCATGTCTGTGTTGATGTCTCTGTGGGTGTGGGCGCCATCACAGCCCTAACAAAATTACAAAACACCTCCACATATGCAGAACACATCACAAATGCCAACCACACCTACAGAGACATCAACACAGACATGGAAATACTGCACATCCAACCAAAAAGCCAGAAACTCAACACACCAGAACAATATGAAATATACAGACACACGAAAACACACCCCAACGATATTCTCAACACACAACTCAATTTCAAAACACATACACTCTTTGATTCTACACTACGAACGCACCCTCACAGGAAGACCAACAACGACCAGTTCTGAAGATGACCCAAAATAGGTCGATACATGTTAACAAGGTACGTTAAAATTTAACACAAGAAAGTTCTTATTATACATATTCCGAAGTGATACAGTGTTAAAAGTTGTGTAATCAAGATGTAGAATTAAATTATATTGTTATACGGTCAAAAAATTTTGACACAAAAGCCGAGAAACATGAACTGTATAAAAAGATATAAGGTAAGCAGAGTTTTTCAGCCTACCCAGTATTTACACCTTAGCTCCACCACTACTACATGGAATATCAGTATTCTGTGTCAATTTTCAGTTGGTCTTCTTATTCCAGACTGAAAGTGCATTACCCTTACAGGTGAAACAGGTTCAGCTTATGGCGGGGGTACTGCTGGTCTGTCAGACCGCTATGTTGCTGGGTTCCTATGGCTGGACAAGCTTGGCATGGCAGCCCGTCTGGGTCTTGATGTTGTGATGCGACAGTCATTATATGGCAGCAATTATGGATTGGTAGATAAAGACGTGGAACCTTTGCCTGTGAGTATCTTTTCTTTTGCTTACGACACTAACATTAATTTTTCAGTTCATTAAGTTAATAGTGGATGGGAGTGTTAGCAATGAAGTTAGGGTTTCCAGGTCTCCGTATTTTACGGGTTTTACCGTATTTTGCGCACATTTTGTTCAGTCTCCAATCTCACTTTTTTGCCAGTGTTTTCTTCCTGTTTCATAAAGTTTTATCTATTTATTCAGTAATTGCATTTTATTGCTAAAATTTCTGTATTAATGTGCCAAATTATAAAAAGTGTTATGTTTTGTAACGAGCGTTCTAGGATACAATGCCCATATTGAAAGGATGTTTCCAATGTTGAGTAACAAGAGGACTGACTTACTTAAAAATGGCTTTTAAGGAACCTGCAGGTTCATGGCCACCCTCACAAAAGCCTGCCATCTGTTCCTAACCCAAGCAAGATTAATCCAGTCCCTATCATCATATCCCACTGCCCTCAAATCCATTTTAATATTATCCTCCCATGTACTTCTCGGTTTCCCCGAAGGTATTTTTCCCTCCGGCCTCCCAACTAACACTCTATATGCATTTCTGAATTCACACATATGTGCTACATGCCCTGCCCATCTCAAATGTCTGGATTTAATGTACCTAATTATGTCAGGTGAAGAATACAATGCGTGCAGTTCTGCATTGTGTAACTTTGTCAGTTTTCCTGTAACTTCATCTCTCTTAGCCACAAATATTTTCCTAAGCACCTTATTCTCAAATACCCTTAACCTCTGTTCCTCTCTCAAAGTGAGAATCCAAGTTTCACAACCATACAGAACAACCGGTACCGGTAATATAACTGTTTTATAAATTCGAACTTTCAGCTTTTTTGAGGGCAGACTGGATGACAAAAGCTTCTCAACCGAATAATAACACGCATTTCCCATATTTATTCTGCTTTTAATTTCCACTCAAGTGTCATTCATATTTGTTACTGTTGCTCCAAAATATTTGAATCATCCTACCTTTTCAAATGATAAATTTCCAGTTTTTGTATTTCCATTTCGTTCAATATTTTGGTCACGAGACATAATTATATAGTTTGTTTTGTCGGGATTTACTTCCAAACCTATATCTTTACTTGCTTCAAGTAAAATTCCCTTGTTTTCCCTAATAGTTTGTGAATTTTCTCCTAACATATTCACGTCATATGCATAAACAATCAGCTGATATAATCCATTCAATTCCAAATCAGTAAAACAAGTGGACTGATGTAAAAAATTGAAGTTCTGCTGAACTTATTAGGACTGAATCCACAACAAATTTGTAGCTACTTCGTACAGAGTTTTCAAACATGTAAAAGGTGATGTAAAATTTTTGAATGAATGCAAATCAAGTGGTAAATATGTACAGTAATATAAAGATAAGCAAAAGTCTATGAATGAATACGACGCAAGTTGTAAGTATTATAATGCTATGAGATTTATTTTAAATTACTTTTGTGTACAGTTATGTAACAGCCTCCTAAAGATAAAACATGTGAATAATGCCATGATGAGATGACTTCGGCAATCATTTCCAAAGTTTTCCTTATTTTCGTTTAAAAACATGGCAATCCTAGAATTGTATAACATTGGAATTCGTTGATTAAACTTGTGATTCTGAAATGTTAATGCGAAAAATGTAATTAAATTATCGTAATTCCTAATAAAACAGGACTGGTGGATATCAGTGCTCTACAAGAAATTGGTTGGACCTGCAGTACTGGGCATGGATACAGACAACATTCTACATACGAAATGTGAAGGTGAACAAGGACATGTGCGCTTGTATTGTCACTGTGCACGTCAGCATGGTGCTGTAACCTTGTTCGGTATGAACCTTTTGAACCAAGAGGCTCATGTCACACTGACAGGCCTGCCATTCGCGAAGAGCGTGTTGGCATATGTACTAACTGCTGACATAATTCTGAAATCCAGGTGAGGTTTGACACGTGGCTAGCATTATGCTCCTATATACAGTAGAATTCCTCGTATCTGGCAACTGTGGGACAAAGCCAGTGCCAGATAACTGATTTTGCTGGATAATTGGAAAATACGTTTATCAGGGGCGTATATTACGGGTGTTCAAGGTGTGCGCTGGACACCCTGTAAATTCGGTAATCTCATTTTTTATTTTAAGTTGTTTTATATAATGCAACAACAATAATTTTAATTTATTACAATTTAAATGCTTGGTAATCTAATTGGAAGTTGACGTATGTAGTTCAAGACTAATTTTAATTTATTACCATATAAATATTTTAAATGCCTGCTGGTTAAATGTGCACACCATCCCCAGAACGGCTTTCGTTTTATAACGTACGCTCTGCCTGACGAAGTGGGATGAGTTCTGGTCTGGTTGTCCTGTCCGTACAAAAGAACATCCCCTGCTGAGAGTTACTGCTATAATTCTCTGCACACGCAAGGTGGCATGGTGGGGATACTCGCTTCTCTCAAGCTCGCAGATCGTCCTGTATACAGGCAGCTCAACTTGTCAACTGTAGCGTTACAAAATATTGTGTTTGACATGTGTGTTTACTGTTTGTGTGAGTGAATTTGCTGTGTTTAGGTTTTACTAGGGTTCATAGTTGTGTGCCAGCGCAGGTGAACAATTTAAATTACTTATTTAACGATAATAGCACTTGGAAATGTACACTGTAAAAGATCTTTTGCAAAAGCCATTCTCTTCTCGCCCACGAGAAGAGAAATTACATATAGTGAATAAGGGTAGACCTACCCCTCCACTTCCGAATTTAGTGCAACAATATAAAACAAAAAGCAAACAATACACTAGACATTTTTCTATTTCACAATATGAAAATGTAGAATAGTTAGCGGGTTGTGGAACTTCAAACAGGTTATTTTGCTGTCCATGGTTATTGTTTGATCATAAATAATGCAATTTTGAATAACGTTATTTGTAGTTGCCTCCTTTCTCCGGCATTTGCAGGGCAGTCATTGAAACAAGGTGATTAATTTTTAAGAAGTTGTGGTGCGAGTACTTTGAATAATATTTAAATGTCATTTTCTTTTAATTTTATGTCATTTTTCCATTAGTTTAAGGGCATTTTAATGATCACTTTAAGTAGATTTTTAGGTCATCAACATCCGCCGCCTAGTTATTAAATATAAACAATACTAAATTATATATTAAAAATGGCAATTAATGTTGACCCGATATTTCACTTTGGCCTATAATAATTGTGCGAGATAGACCAACTATATATTTTTAACAACACCCAAACTCCAGGTTCAGCATATGCCACTGACGTTTATAGGTTATGTAAAAACACACTGTACTGCACAAAAATTTCTTTCCATGTTGAAATTTAGTAATTTTCATATAGATAATTAAAAATAAAGTTCTGAAATACGTACAATGCTTATTTTTAGTACTGAATACAGTAATGTACATTCATCAGTTCATAATTATTGTAATACAGTAATATATAATAGCGTAAAAAATACTAAAAGTTTTCGTAACCTTATGACAATTTTAAATGTGAGTCATGTGACGTGAAGAGCAGTGTAGCCAACGTCGCAACTATACTATGAAGTAGCGCTCGACGATTTGAACGTAATAACATTTCGCTTGTGTTTCACGGAATCCACTGTGCAATAGCAGTGTTTAGTGGTAATAGCCATGATACTATCCATCACTCGAATGAAACTTTTACATGCTGTAGGAACAGAAAATTTCACACTTTCGTATTTAGACTCATCCAACACCCCTTCGAAACGGGCAAGTTCAAGTGTTAAATTGAAAAGTGTCATCTCTGCGCATTGTTTGCAAAGTCCAAGTAACAGATTACCGATGCTACCCTCTACTCTAGGGATATACAGTTTTTTTGTCTATGTTTTCACGTTTGAACTGTGTAAAGAGTAAACACGATATGTGGCATGTGCGATCTACGAAAACCACTCACATCTTCGTCAGACTCTTCTCTTTTGCATGAATGATTTTTTTTTTTGGTCTCGCTAAAAGTGCCGTTGTTTTGGTTTCGCCGGTTATTCGGGTGCCGGATACGAGGGATTTTACTGTAGTTTATTCATTTTGATTGCAGACTTTTTATTTCGGAAAGGATAAGAAGAACATTTAGAATGATTTAAAATTGATACATGTGCTATAACAACTTCACAGTTGAACTTACATAATGTATTTACAGACAACTGGGTATAAAAGAAAAAAAAAAAAGAGAGAGAGAGAGTGTGTGTTTATTTTTTGCCAGATGTCCTGGATTTTTCAGGATTGTTCTGGATTTTAATGTTGTGTTCTGTGTCCTGGATATAACATGGATTATACGTACCACAAACTGCTACTCAAAGATATAAATATAATACATATACAGTCAACTCCGGATATAGTGAACCTCTGCATATTATATCCGAGGTTCACTAAGTCCGAAGTGTCTCTCCCCTAACCTTAGACAGGAATGAATGAAATTGTGAACAAGAAAATAAAGTACTGTACAGTAATTAAAATATTTCATATTTGTGGAATGGATTACACTGTATAGTATTACTCACAGTTGATTTACTTAAGCTATGCTGTCGACCCACATCTGCTTG
The DNA here is from genome assembly GCF_040183065.1 of Periplaneta americana. Taxonomy (NCBI): domain Eukaryota; kingdom Metazoa; phylum Arthropoda; class Insecta; order Blattodea; family Blattidae; genus Periplaneta; species Periplaneta americana. The sequence continues at coordinate 173,582,372 of NC_091123.1, forward strand.
CAAAAGACCACGTTCAGTATCACTTATAATATTCGCCTTATCTTCCAAAGAAAACACTTTACTCTTCGACATTTTTATCCAGTACATTCACTGTTCGAACATTAGAAACAGACTGATCAGATAGAAATGACAAACACTGTTATGGTGTGACTGTGTACTCAGCTTTGGAATTTCCCGGGTCACTTAATGGAAACTGGGAAGGGATTGATGGACTTTGAAAGCCATCGAAATCTTACCTTCATTTATGCTTTGGACATAATGTCCATCCCCTTTTAATAAAAGAAGGCAATTTCATTTTCCATTGTTTGGATGCTATCCGTCATAATGGAAATGTTTCTGAAAGCAAAAGGCAACCCTTTGACAGTGGTGGATTAGAAATAACGGTAGAGTAGTGTGCCTGAGAACAGAATGGCAACCCTTCAATGGTGGAGTGAGGCAAGGTTGTCACGCGTTGCCTGGATTTACAGTACAGCTCATTGTCTAGGAATCACTAATCCTACCTTTGTTCATTGACTAAAGGAGTAAGAAACATAGAATGTTGTTCTCAACACCTTTTTTCAATTTTATACAAGAAGGTCCGACTTCAAGTAAGAATTTTTCAGGATACAACTCTTGTAATTTCAATTTTTAAAAGTTCACTATAACCAAAGTGAGGGTTCACTATAATCGGAAATATTAATGTACTTTTTAATATATAGGGGTTGGGACCAAAGATTTAGGTTCACTATATCCAGAATTGACTGTATATAGAGTGCTTGTAGTGCATACATGGAAGTGAAATGGATAATCCATTTTGAATCTTGCGTACACTACTTTTAACACTTGAATATAAATAATTGATTAACTGGCGAACAACAAAATACAACACAAACATAAGAACACAAGAAATACATCACACTAACATACGAAAACAAAAACACACATAAGATCGCATCCTCCTTCAGAAAACAGAAATACAACACAGCATACAGAACAAAAAACACACTACAAAGACATCTCAACACACAAACAAATAAATACAACCACACAGGCGTATACAAACTCACATGCAATAGTTGCGACAGTTTCTACATTGGACAGACAGGCAGATCATTTCAAACTCGGTACAAAGAACACATTAAAGTAATAACCAGAGGATACAATACATCTACATATGCCGAACACATAACCAATGCTAACCACACATACAGTAACATAAATACAGACATGGAAATCCTACACATACAACCCAAAAACCAAAAACTCAACACACTAGAACAATATGAAATATACAGGCACACCAAAACACACCCTAATCAAATTCTCAACACACACACTATTTGACACAACTCTTCATCACACGAACGCACCCACACAACAGGCAGAGATGTCGAAATGACGCCAAGACCCAGAAGGCTCTGATGATGGTGTCAAGTAACACCGAAACAGCTGTAAGCCGCACATGCTTACATAATTAACAGTGGCGTAGCATGAAATTTTGAGCAGGGGAAGCTAACTCAAGTTGTCTTTCATGCAATATGAGAAAACGTATTACAAAAATACAGTCTTAAAATAAATAGTAGTCAATGTCAAGTCAGCAGTCGAAGATTGGTTGGAACCTCGTAAGTAACACAAATAAGGCATGACCTCAAATGATACGTAATAAAATATGATTTCACGGTTTACACATATCTCTTAACAAATAGACACGTATACGTATAACATTAGCTCACTCCCTGTCATACTTAGAGAAATCACAATATTAGTATCATTACTTAAGTATCCGCCTGTCTTTTGGTTGTGTCCTTCTTTGACAGCAAGGGAGTCGGTCATTTGTTTTTTAAATCACACTTTTGTTCGTAAGGCAGTCTTGATAATACAATTGTTCTAAAAAAATTCAAGTAAATTAGTGTCAGGAACTGTTATTTCGCTCATTATTTATTATATCAGCCACAATGCACACTAACACTTCAACTGAACACAACTGACGACAAGGGATAACTCGGAAAGATTTTAAATGTTAAAGCTAGCTTCTTGCGAGCCTTGCGACTAGGGTAGCTTAGTTAGAAAGGGATGGAAAATCTGCGGGGTGGATTACACAGAAGAAACCAGTCTGCTTGGAAGCTGGTGTGTGCAGGCTTCTTGTTTACTGCTGCATCACAAATCATCCTGAGCTGCCGCATCACAATATTTAACGCGTAAATATAAATTCTATTAAAATTAATAAATAATTTTCTCCATAAACTGCAGGTTTATTATGAAATTATTATTAACTGGGGAAGCTGAGCTTTTTAGCTTACATTGACGCTACACCACTGATAATTAACACGAGTAAGTTCGCCAGTTAATATTTGAAATGGATAATGTTGTCCTATATTGGGACCTTGTGATATAGCAGAATTTTCTGTATTTTCTTCCGAAATAATAATATTAGCACTGGTACTCAGTTTATTATATCTGTTCCTGGAAGCACTTTGTTTCACATTATTTGTATATACTAGTTTTCCCAAAAGGATAATCTTATGAATTCTGATGTTTTTTTTTTTTTCCATACAGGCATATCCTGCTAAATGGAAAGGAGCTTCAGCTCAATCCCGATGGATCACTTCCAGAATTTGAGCCAAAGGTGTTAAATATAAGTAAGCCACTCATCATGCCTGTCTTCTCAATGGCATTCTGGGTAATAGAGGATGTGTATGCTCCTGCATGTCACAAGCCTAGTAAGGCTGTGCCTGCAAGGTATAATGTAGGATGGCCTACTTATGAATTTTTTAAATATGAGAGCTAGATTGTATAAATTCCAAACCCATATTAAAGTGTTTTAGTGAAGAGCAGTCAGTGATTTAACTCTGCTCTGAATCATCTGGATGAATTTGCTGAAAGGTGAACTGAGTTTAGTATTTTTTAAGATTAAGCGAATAAAAAATGTAAAGTAATTAATTCCAAGCTAATTACTATGCATTGAATTTCATTCAAAATGCCTGCTGTACCAATTGGAAATACGACTTCAGACTGGAAACACAAAAAGCTAGGGTGACCAGACGTCCTCTTTTGTCCAGACATGTCCTTCTTTTCAGCCCTTTGTCTGAGGTCCGGGCGGATTTTTAAAAACTCAAGAAATGTCCTTTTCGTAACTTGTATGTCTGATAATTTGAAATTATCTGGTTTGACTCATTTTTCAACTAATTTGCAGCATCGATGGTATATACTCTTTGCCCCTACTTGTTATGGTCGTTGCTTTCATATGTAGCTAACTGTAAAATCATTTTATATTATTAAGTTTTATCATAAGTATGCTGTAATAAAATAGATATTGACATAATTTTAAGTAGGCTATAATATAGGCCTATAGCGGCAGATTTTCAGGGGAGGCAAGGGAGGCCATGTCTCCCCTAATATTTTACCACAACGCAATATGGCAATAATAATTCTAGCTGAATTAAGATCACAAGCAAGTTACAGCAAATGACGAACATTTTTCCTTTTATATTAATTTTACTATTCACTATGACTAAGATTTAAGTTGCGTAAAGTCGACCACATCCAGTTGGTAATGCCTGCATGCTATACTGTAGCCTTATATGTGATCTAGGACTGTAGATAGTACAAATAATTCGTACTGAAAAATAACAGATAGCTATGTAACCTGTACAGTCGACATCTAGCAGCCTCCAGTGTCTATGCGAGAATGGGAGAGAGGAGTCGGCTACATCACTCTACTCCCCGGTAACCATGACAACAGCAGTTCAACCAATAAGATAGCTGGTTAGCGGAATATTTAAACTTGACTACAACGCGCAAGGGGAGCCGAATTTGGAGACGTCCTACCACTGCTGACAACTGTACTGCTTATAGTCACAGCTGGTTTCGGCTGTATTGGGAAGCTCTCTCTCTTTCTCTCTTCTTGGTTTTAGAAATTTAAGTCACGTGTTGTTAGTTCTCTCTCCCTGCGTAAAAGTTTTCTTTTATGTTGTTAGATTTTTCTCTTGTTTGCGGGTGTTCCTGTTATTTTTTCTTTTGTGTTACGAGATATATTTATTTATACAGTATATTAAATATATCGAGAGTTTAGAAACAAATGCAGATTTGTCTCTAGCTTCTTCTAGTAGCAGTTGTTCAGTATGTTGTGGCCTAATTGATCGGTTTGAGAAGAAAGAGGATCGTTGAGTTAATTTGCTGTAAAATTAGACTATGTAACAGTAATGAGCAAGCCGCAGATTCTTAGGTTCGAATCAATTTTGTTGCTATCTCGTTACTCTCGAAATATTATTATGGATCCCTGGCGCCGGAGCGAATTTTTCTCCTCAAATATTGTCTCGAAATATTGCTTTTCTTGTTCGTTTTATGTAGTGAAGAGTAACATTCTTAAATTCAATATGACCTAAAAAGACCTAATTCGTAAGTTAGGACTTGAAATGTCCTAAAGAGAGGCAATCTTTGCCAAGCCGTTGTAATATATTAACATTATGTTGTTCATTTTTATTTTTTTCCCATAAAATCATATAAATTTCTAATCATAAGATTTAAAATCCTAAAACATAAATTGGAAAACCTAATTTTAGTTTCTTAAAACCTATAAATTCTGCGCTTGGTAATGAGGTACGTCTCATTTTATATTCTCATCAGTTACGTCTTGGCCTCCTCAACTTTCAAACCCACCGTCCGCTACTGTAGGCCTAAGCCTAAATTTAAATAATATTTTCTGTGCACTTTAATAATTATAGTTCCCTTGACTTTCATATGTGACTGACTAAAATCATTATTATTAGGTTTTATCATAATTATTTTGTAATAAAATAGATATTAACATACGTTTAAGTATGATATAAGCCTAAATCTGTACTGTAAATATTTTGTAATAAAATAGATATTAACATACTTTTAAGTATGATATAAGCCTAAATCTGTACTGTAAATATTTTGTAATAAAATAGATATTGACGTAATTTTATGTATAATATAGGCCTAACTGTAAATCTAAGTAGCCTACATATTTTCTGTTCTCTTTTTTCGAACAATGTCGTCCTTTTCGAAGCTTTAAATCCCCTTTTTTATCGATGTGAATCTGGTCATCCTAGCCTACATATTTTAATTAGTGCTGACGTTGACAATCTACGCAGCTTTTATTAATGTTTTTTCCCCATATCTACGACCATGAATTCACTTTGTTTTTAAACTTGTAAAGGAGCCATTCATTGCGGTTACGGTATATGAAACTTTATTTGTTTTCGGGCAAAATTGTTAAGATTTTGAAATGAATCAAGTTCGAATGTACTCAGTTAAGATAAAACAGAATAGCCTACACTTGTTACTTCTTGTGATAATATTCCTTTCAAAATATAAGCTTTCACTGGTACCGGTATCAAAAAATACGAACTCATGCCTGAGACGATATATTACTGTTTACTTTTCCATAAAAAAATCAAGGAACCGAGTTTCAAACTTTACTATTGTGTGACAAAAGAACTACCACAACCAAACAAAGGTTTCATCCATGATATCTGGTCTAGTATATTTTATATTGAAGCTGCATCTGCACTTCCGTTAGAGTCGACGGCAATTCGGAAGGCGGTAGTCTGGTAGCGTTTGCGTCGAGAGAGACAGATAGAGAGAGCAAGACAGCGTACAACATTGCACATCGTACTTCACGCACGTGCAATACAAATAGCGCAGGAGAGAATTTAAATTATCAAAAGATAATAATGACCTTAGCCATTGATTACTGTAAGCACGACACCAAACAAACCCTCTTTCCTTCACTAACAATATTCTTTGCACGGTTCTCAATCCCACACCACATGCTTCTGCAGTCGTTTCTTGTACGTTGGCAACGTTGCAGCCAGCATCAAGATGGCAGGCAGCGTTGTGCTCGTCAACGTTTTTAAAATAATTATACACCTTAAACAATATTTTCCGCACCTGCCTGTGCAATACTTGTCCTTTTACAGTCTCTTCTACCATTTATTTATCTTACACATACACAGTAAATGTTAGTTTTACTTATTCAGTGTATTGAAACACTCACACGTGAACAAACGAACTCGGGAAGTACTTGTTATAGACTGATTCCGATTGGTTCTACTGTACAAGCTTGTGACGTCACATGCCAGAAATTCTACGGCGCATATAGAAGCTAACCACCTTCCGAACTGCCGTCTAGTCTAGTATGGTATTTTGATACAAGGATGTGGCGAATCTACAGATATATAATATATTCGTTACTATTTCTTATTGAACAACACGGTGGTGATCATATTTAATTTTTGACCAGCCTCATGGTCTAGTGGTCAGAGCTTCTGGCTATAGTTCATGAGGTCCCGGGTTAGAGCACAGGAATTTTTCCTTAAAGGGGATTATTCCTGTGTTCGTCCATGGTCTGAAATTTAGGTTAAGTTTAGATTTAAGACCTCTCCTGGCACCACATTATCATAATCATCCTATCACATCATCGGTGTAATGTAACTCCGCCTTCCAGGCGCCCCAACCTCAGAAGTGGGTTACAACTAAGCCACGGCCAGGAGAGAAGACCAGAAATGTCGAAAAGACAACCTGGTGGCATTGGATAAAAAAAAAATAATAATATATTCGTTATTGAACTTTCCTCTAATAGTGTAGGTATTCTGTAACAAGTTGTATTACATCACTGAATCAATCAATCTGTTCATTTTAGAATCAATTCATCCAGATAAATTTGTCCTTCAGTACTGATAGTATATTATATGTTGTATACTACATGAACATAACATGAAACATTAAAAAAAAACAACAAAGTAACACAACTTAGAAAGTGCTGCTAAAAAGAATAATATACGTACCAGTACCTGTTAATTTGTAATTACAGCATAATATGTCCAGTACTAAAGTGTTAACTGATCATATTATATTACTTTCAATGAGAAATTTATTCTACAAAAAGTATGAGCTTATTCTGTAACAAAACTATAGGTATTTGTATAACAAACTGGTCTTCTTGGTAAAGAAAATGAATTTCAGTATGTTTGAAGCTGATTTGAGCACATCATTACATTGTCATTTTGTTAATGCCGTTTTTAATATCACTGACCATTTGTTTGATATTGATTTTAAATCCATGATTAGTTTTGTATTAAGAAAAAGAAATTGTAAATAGTTTTATAATACTGTATATCACGCAAAGATTGTACATTAATTTTATATACTGTAATAAACTATTGTATTAACAGTGAAGTAATGAAAATATATACAGGATTTACCGCCACTGCTTATACCCAAAGCCATTCTGAGCAAAAAATGTCATGTAAACATTTGTCCTATTCTCAATATTTTCAGAGTTACATTAATTTGAAGTTCTCAGCAAAATATTTTTTTTTCTTTAGTTTTAAGGGTAAAAGAATATTACAAATAGAGAATGAACTGTTCATAAGTATCATTTCTTTAATTGGCTAGTGTTCTGAAGCTAAAAGTGTGTTGCTGATTGCTTTGTACAGATTTTGTTTTAACTAAAAATTACATTATTCTTAAGTACTTATCACAAATCATACGACTTTAGGAACTTGATTATTTATGCATCCTAATGTACAGTCTTGAAGAATATACAAGAGTGGCATGATTTGTGACAATTGTTGTGATAAATGCGTAAGAAAAATGTAATTTTATAGTTAAAAATCGAAAAAAAAAAATCTGTACAAAGCAACTATGGAATTAACAACACATATCTTTTTTTATGCCCAAACTTTTTGTTAAGTATGTGTTTAAATAACTCCCTGACCTCGAGTTTTTACTCCTTCAGGGAAGAATTACGATGGTATTTTTGTAAATGTTATTTTACTAACAATAAACATTAATTTTTCGCTCTAAGAAATCAGAGTAAAAGTCTGAATGACATCTGGGTGACGCGAGTTTTCGCCTGGCTCCTGAAACATTACAGTTACTCTGCTAGTAAGCCTACACACTCAGAGTTAAGTGAAAAACGACTGAACTTATACATTAGGAAGAAGTAGTATTCATTGTAGTTGCAGCAATTTCATATCCTCAACAGTAATTAACTAATTATTGGTTTTATTTCTCACGTAATTTTTATATTTCTTGGAAATTATTTTTATCACAGACAAATTTGGAATTAGATAATTAGATAACAGACAAAATACGAAGAGATGTTAATATATGCATTTAAATATGTAAAATAATAGTACATTATGCAATGAGCCTATAATGGTAGTAATTAAGACGCGAGTATGTTTGTTTATGAAACAAGCGTAAGCGAGTTTCATAATTTTCATACGAGTGTTTTAATTACCATTATAGGCAAGTTTCATACGACTTTTTATGCTCGACCATATTTCTAACTTGAAATTATTCATAAGTATTCATGTTATGGTTATGTAAGTGAGGGGCGGAACTGACCTGAATTGTGAGATGTGCGCAGACGCGAAAGTATTGATTTTTCCGAGGCACGAATGTCATTGACCTTGATATAATCTAGAGAATAACATGAACATTAGTCTTGATATAACCTGGAAATTGATTTAGAATTGAAAAATGAGATGACAAATTGAATTTATTTGAATATTATTTACAATTAACGTTAATTATTATAGTAACAGAACATAACCTTCTGCGACAGTATTGGATTTCCAGCCTCCGTGACATTTCGCTAATTGTCTTTCGATTGCATATCTGAGAATAATCGATACTTGCTGTTTTATAATGGTACAATGGTGATTTCTCATTGGCTGAACAACTGAATTATAATGAATAGGTATACTTTAATGAGGTGTATAATTACTACATTTCGGCATGGTCGAGCATAAAAATATATATGCATTTAAAAGCGAAAACCCCCAAAATAGACTGGTGTGGATTGGAAAGAGGGAACAATGAAAGTCAGGAGAACAGGAGAAGAAATGTCAGAAGAAAGTGAAATTGGGAAAGGAGTACGTCAAGGATGACCTTTATCACCTACCCTGTTCAACATCTACTTGGAGGATTTAGTAAAGAACTGTTTTCAGAACATGGGAAGAGTGATAGTAGGAGGAAGAAGAATAAAGTGCATAAGATTTGCTGATGATATGGCGTTGTTAGCAGAAGAGGAGATGATACTAAAGGATATGCTACTGGAGCTAAATTACAGCTGTGAACAGTATGGTATGAAGATAAATGCAAACAAGACGAAGACTATGGTCATAGAACAATTGAGGACCGTTTTTACAAAACTTGCTAACTGAAAAAACTAAATTTTACAGGAGAGACAAAACACTATAGTAAGCAAGTTTTGCTGTAACTCTCACTTATAGTAGAAAGCAAGTTTTGAAAAAACGATCACACTTTGACACACTACAATGAAGAAAAATAACCCAATTTTACTAAGAAGCTTTGAACATCATGTAGAGGCCTGCCTTATGTTAACGAATCCATAAAAATCTCAATTTTGCAAATTTTGCAGTTAGCAAGTTTTGCAAAAACGGTTCTCAATTACGAAATACACACAACACCCACAACATATACTTAATATACAATTACAGTTCGATACCCATACATTATTCGACTTCATAATACATGACAAACAACCACCCCCACCATAAGAGCAACACAACCTCACCCCTACAACTCTCAAACGCAAAAGCTGGAAATCAAGATCAGCTGGAGCAGCAGTAGTCCAAAGGACACTGAAGATGACACCACACTGGAGTCGAAATGGGACCCGTCTGTCATAAGGTACATAACCTGTTTAAATTATAACACTTTTAACGTTTCAACTAATATAATTTAAAGTTTTAAACAAGTGTTAACGTGAACAAGAAACAATGACTATTAGAGAATTGTACCACCATGAAAAATTCTTTTTGTTAACAGAACAAGTGTTAACTTCCATAATCAGTAGAACTGAGGTTGGACACCTATATTTCTCCAACTGTCACATATACAGTAAGACTGGGTATTAGAAAATCCACAAAATCGAACTCATATTTTAAATTAAATTATTTTTTCTATTTACAGTGAAGTTATTTTAGATTTCAATAGGCAATCGAAGTGCTTAAAAACGTGATACAATGCAAAATTTAAATAAATTCGGAATCCCTATATAAAATTGATCCAAAAACAGTGGTTACAGTCTGGATGTAAAAACCATGTAATCTAGTGTGCATCTTAAGAAATGAAAAAAATATATACCGGTACTAATGTACACATATACAAAATGAAGAATCGCAGAAAGTCATACATTATTTTAACTCAATCTGTGTTCTAAGCAACGACACCATTTCCTTCAAGAATTGGGATACAGTTGCAGATACATTGCTACGAATCAGTCAATTAATTAGCTGGCTAATTATTTCTCATAATGGATACTGGGTTCAATTCCCAACAGATTCTCTGCAACTTTTAGTGGACAATGACATTGTTTAGCAGGTCTTCAGCCAACTACTTCATATTATCACCAAATGGCCTTTCTGATTAGGGTAATTAAATAATTACAATTATATTGCAGGTACACAATTCTTTCATGTTTAATTTTCACTTCTGATTAAGTTATGTATAATACGCATTTACAAATCAACAGTTATTCACAGCCGTAGTAGACAACACTAGGAAATAGAAGATGGTGCAGAGGAGAGCTTAATATGATCATTGAGACAACACAAACGAAGAGGAAAGTCAATTGTCTCTAGTGCAATCCATACGTAAATTTGTATGGATTTATGTGCTAGTTATGACAAACAGTGCTTAATTATAATCAGATTGTAAGCGATTATGCATTCTATTTTACGTTCCAATATTATATTTCACGTTGTATGTCTTAAACATGACACAGAATAGGTATCAATTTATGAGACATTTTGCATCAAATCTAGAATAAAAGTAAATAAATTCACACACGATTTTTTTTTTCCTCGCTATTATTTATACTCGCTTTAACATCTTTGGTTATATCGCGAGTTAATCTTTGATTGAAATCCGAAGGCCTGCGTACTATTCTTGAGACTGGTTCTACTGTTGTGAACTAGATGGCGACTGTATATGTGTGACTGATTTATTATGAATATGATTTTGGTGATGAATGAGGCCGGTGATTTTCAGGGATGTTGTGGCCCAAATTTCCTGGCATTTGCCTTACGGTTGAGGAAAAACCCTGAAAAACCTCAACCAGGAAATTCAACCCAACCAGGAATCGAACCTGGGCCCTCTGCGTAAGAGACCAGCATGCTGACCCCTACACCACAGAGGTGGTCCACACACAATTTTGTTCACAATAGCCGACCAATAAATTAATTATCGAACCATAATAATTCAGTTATGATACTTATAGAGTCATAGGTCTTTGAAACTGAAGTCACTTTAGTTGCATGAACATAATTTTTCGATGTGATGAAACCTTTGTCATTAAATACAGAATGTTTCAAAGTTACAGTATTCATTACAGTATTTTCATGTATTTGCTTAATTAAATTTTAAATACATAATCTAAAAATTGAGCTGTTGCTAAGTAACGTTAGTATGACATCAGAATTATGTGTTGCATTTCATCCTCCTTTCTCACTGTCTGGAATAAATTTTATTAATATATTTTGGTCTTTTATAAGATTCCTGTCACTTGCATGAGGGTCATTACATCAAGACTTTTATGTCACGTTTTCATATTTCCTGTAAAATAGAAGAAAAGTCATAAAATAATTCTTTATACATCCGTTGATATTGAGGAATGCACACTGTTCAAGACTTTTTTAAATCATTGTATATAGTGTTTTCTTGACAGTCCGGGACAAGTACTTAAATACCTGATATATTTTCTTCACAATTTTGAACCCTATAAGACAAATTATTTGTTAGTTAACTGCATATTTAAGGGTCTGTTTAAGTTTGGTCAAGAATAAATCTTGTGATAAAATTGAAAATGCGATGATCAACGTAGATGGAAGAGGTGTAGAGTAAACTTCAAACGCTATCGGATTTGGTGGAATCAACCATAGAAGATCTAATGGAGATGAAAAATATACTGGCGGTGGAACCTCCAAAGCCAATGCAAATGGTGGTACTGGCCATCACGGATCTACTGGAGCCCAATGGTCCTACTCGAAACCAAATAGTGAAGTATATCATGTCACTCTACCCCACTGATGTCAGCAAGCTGAAGCAGGAGATAGACACGGCCTTGAAACAAGGAGTGACCCAAGGAATCCTGAGGACCAACAGGGGCCGCTACCAGCTCGAGGATCTGGAGGACGGGACAATGCACGTGAGGTCTCGTTCTGGACGCAGGCACAGGCGCGAAGAACGCCGAAGCAGCTCAGACGCAGACGTCGCCAATCTAGTTCCGAACGCAGACGCAGGAGTGGAGGGCGTCGACGACGCAGCTCTCCCAGCCACTAGCGAAGGCACTCACCCACAGAACAACTCCAAATAGAAGTGGGTGTCAGCAACAGAATTGAGTCAGCCATAAAACAAGTTGTGCTTAGATGTTGGTAGCACCTATCTCCTCTGTTGGTTTTGGAAAAAGTTACACATTTTGTACCAGATTGCAGTGATCCAATAAAATCTGATTTTATGTTATCTGTTGTTTTATTTTATACTGCTCAATGTAGAAATGAACTTATTAGGATTAGACTTGTAGGCCATTACTAGTGAGATTTATAAATGAGATTAGAGAAGTAATCTTGAGTAATTTAAGAAAAAAAACCAAGGTGATAGTGGAAAGGTACCCATGGGGGGGGGGGGGCTTATGTGAGGGCGGCAATGAACCTCCGGGTTCCTTAAAAGCCTTAAGTATATGAAGACAAACTGAAAGTAAATGGAAAATATTACGACCTAGAGTTTTGTGAAGATCCTGGAATTTGCAATAAATAAAAACACGTCTGGACAACTAAACCGGCAGAGTAATGAACGCGAAAAAATGACGAGATCAACAAAAAGAAAATCACGAACAGATGGAAAGGAAGGCAGACGAGGAGAAGAAAAGAAAAATGTGCGAAGTGATGCAAAGGTAAATGAGAGTGAAACAATAGGAGAAATGAAGAGGATGAATAGAAGATTGTAGGCTATTGCAGACGTCAACTACAAAACAAATGTTTGACAAAGATGGGACCAGATCAAAAATACTAAGAATTCAGCCAGTATTCTGGAACAGGTTATTTACATAAATTATACTTACTTACTGGCTTTTAAGGAACCCGGAGGTACATTGCCACCCTCACATAAGCCCGCCATTCGTCCCTATCCTGAGCAAAATTAATCCATTCTCTATCATCATATCCCAACTCCCTCAAATCCATTTTAATATTATCTTCCCATCTACGTCTCGGCCTCCCTAAAGGTCTTTTTCCCTCTGGCCTCCCAACTAACACTCTATATGCATTTCTGGATTGGCCCATAGGTGCTTCATGCCCTGCCCATCTCAAACGTCTGGATTTAATGTTTCTAATTATGTCAGGTGAAGAATACAATGCGTGCAGTTCTGTGTTGTGTAATTTTCTCCATTCTCCTGTAACTTCATCCCTCTTAGCCCCAAATATTTTCCTAAGAATCTTATTCTCAAACACCCGTAGTCTCCATTCCATTCAAAGTGAGAGTCCAAGTTTCACAACCATACAGAACAACCGGTAATATAACTGTTTTATAGATTCTAACTTCCAGATTTTTCGACAGCAGACTGGATGATAAAAGCTTCTCAACCGAATAATAACAGGCATTTCCCTTATTTATTCTGTGTTTAATTTCCTCCCGAGTATCATTTATATTTGTTACTGTTGCTCCCAGATATTTAAACTTCTCCACCTCTTCAAAAGATAAATTTCCAAATTTTATATTTCCATTTCGTACAATATTCTGGTCACGAGACATAATCATATACTTTCTCTTTTCGGGATTTACTTCCAAACCTATCTCTTTACCTGCTTCCAGTAAAATTCCCGTGATTTCCCTAATCGTTTGTGGATTTTCTCCTAACATATTCACGTCATCCGCATAGACAAGCAGCTGATGTAACCCGTTCAATTCCAAGCCCTCTCTGTTATCCTGGACTTTCCTAACGGCATACTCTAGAGCAAAGTTAAAAAGTAAAGGTGATAGTGCATCTCCTTGCTTTAGCCCACAGTGAATTGGAAACGCATCTGACAGAAACTGACCTATACGAACTCTGCTGTACGTTTCACTGAGACACATTTTAATTAATTGAACTAGTTTCTTGGGAATACCAAATTCAATAAGAATATCATATAAAACGTCTCTCTTAACCGAGTCATATGCCTTTTTGAAATCTATGAATAACTGATGCACTGTACCCTTACACTCCCATTTTTTCTCCATTATCTGTCGAATACAAAATATCTGGTCAATAGTTGATCTATTACGCCTAAAACCACATTGATGATCCCCAATAATTTCATCTACATATGGAGTTAATCTTCTCAAAAGAATATTGGACAAAATTTTGTACGATGTCAACAAAAGTGATATTCCTCGAAAGTTACTACAGTTAGTCTTGTCCCCCTTCTTAAAGATAGGTACGATAAATTATATTAATATATTATACAGTAAAAAAAAAAGTTTTAAATTGTGATTCACACTAGAATTAAAATTTAATTTACTTAAAACGAACTAGGCACTTAAAAATTAACTTTTAGGTACCTAAAATACACTTAAAGCAGCTAAAAATACTATTTTACGCAGTTAAAATGTAATTTATATCTACCAAAACTACAGTAACTATAAAAATGCAATTAATTAGCGAGTACTATTAAGCATTATGGTATACAGTGACAAAAATAGTAAAAGAAAAAAAAACATTACGGTTATAAACTTTTTACTAAGTCTTAAATTATGAATACCGGTATCTAATTTATAAGGGCTTATATTACAATTAAATGAATTTACAATAACACATTATGCATGACTGCCATTGCAATAATGTTTTTCTCTAATTTCCTATTGTGAAACTTTGCCTTTTCCTAGACAGAACAATTTTATAAGCGAAAAAAATTCTTCCCAATGATACCGAAGCAATGGATGCACATTTAAATCTAGCAATATTTGCCATGCTGATTTCTTTAGGGAGATCTACATACATCCTCCCGATACATCACATTGCTACCACAGTCTAGTATATACAGTCGCGAAGCTCAATACGTAGTAAGTATGCAAACATTAGATAGTTGCTCACCACTAGGGTCGCTAATATCGCCTCATTACAGGCATGCATAATAGTACCGAAACAGTCTATTGTTTCTAGCACCCTCAAAACTCAAGCTTCGTGACTGTATATAGTAGACTGTGTTGCTACTGTCTGCTCAAGTGCTTAACAAAACCAGACACCTTCCAGGAATTTCTTCATTCCTACAATCAAATTATTAAGAATATTTTAACCATACCCACCCCATAACATTCAAAACTTTCTCTTTCACTGCTACACGAAAATTTAAAAATAAATACGTAACAAATAGAAATAGGTAATTTTAGACTCTGAAACCTTAAAAATAAATCTCATGGGCAGAACAGGGATTTTTAGGCACCATTAAACCACTTTCAAACGTTCTTTATTTAACTAGTTTGTTTATCCCTATAGAAAAAAAAAATAGGAATTTAACCTAAAATCCGAGGTCTAGGCATTACAGAATACAAATATTTATTATTATCATCACCGTGAATTGCATGTGATTGCACTTATTCTTTCGTCCATTTTGATGGAAAATTATTTTTATGAAAACACATTTGCCCACTTTGACAAACCTGCGAGAATAAAAGTATTTTACCTAATTGCTTTAAAAAAATTTAAAAACTGTCAAACATCGGCAGTTATATGTGGCTGGACAAAATGAATAACCAGAGTTGAGCTACATAGCACAGCGTGCGCTGGCATGAAGAACTGCCATTGGTAAGGACAACTTTGTGGTCTGCATAACACTGCACTTTCACTGTTGAGACGTAGGAAATTCCCTTGGACTTGCTGTATCGTATGTTGCAGGTTTTCATTTGTCACTTCAAGGCAGTGGTTCCCAAGTTTTTTCAAGGTGCGACCCACTTTTGGGCAAGATATTTGCTTGCGCCCCTACACTACTGTACAATCGAAAACGCCAATTTTACCAAACTTCTAATGTACCGATAAATGCAAAACGAGAAATCGGAATATGCAAAACTATTTTCCAAATTCTCTTCGGCTTCTTAGACTGACCTTCCTTGCTGATATATTTTTCTAACACTTTGAACAGTAGTTGGCAAGGCCAAGATGTTGACAAAATATCAGCCAGAGATACAATCAAGTGATTTATAAGGAAGCTTGGTTTTTGATCGACATCACTTGACAAAAAGAAATTTTATTCATTCCAGTGTATTAAAGAACTCGTGGAAAATTTGTGATAGGCTACAACAAATAGCTGAGTTTGTTTTTGCGTGCATACAGTTAAGTTTGCACAGTTTGAAGTAAGTTTTTTCTTTACATATTTTGCAAGCATCATCCAGATCTCAGATGTTCTTCAAACTGCCACATAATATCCTGTGTATTTTCTATAAAATGAACAAAGAAGAAATACCAGTCTATATCATTGACACACTCATTGCTAAAACTCCAGTTATGAATGAAATTCCTCCATGAAAATGGGTGATTCCAGAACATAGCACACAAATTCCAGGAAATCATTCCAAAAATGATCCTCCACACATTCTTGACCCCTTACTGCACGGGACAGTCTTACACACACAGATTTAATATTCAAATAACTTAAATAGTTCTTTCTTTCTCAACTGATGTCACACATGGTCAAATCCAATTCTTGACAGTGTGTCATATCTATCCCAGTATGCAGTTTGAAATATTATATGCTTATATTATAAATTATATGAATGTAAAACTGGTATGTTCCAGAACGCGGTAAGGGGTTAAGTTAGATGCCATGGAACTACTCTGCAGCACATATAAGGATCATCTTCAAATTTATACAGATGGATCTCTAAATCCTAATAATGGGACATCAGGAGCAGGGTATTATATTCCGAAATATCAAGAAAGTTATTTCATACCATGTTCATCCTCCTCCAGTCTTGACACTGAATTCCTAGCTATTGATGCTGCTCTTCAGTGTTACTCAAATTTCTGAAAAATCTATTTGAATACTTACCGACTCCAAGGGAGCTATATTTAATATAATTAAATATGTACCAAACCTATATGCACATAGAATTATTCCAATTCAGAAACAACTAAGTAAACTAAAAGAACTCCAAAAGGAAATAACATTTCAATGGATACCTAGTCATTGTGGTATACCTAGAAACGAGAAAGTCGATAATATTGCAAAACGGGCAACATATTTGCACCCAAGACCTCTTCAAGTGAAAAATATATTTTTTTTTTCAATATTAATTTTTTTTTTAGAGTATTGTTACACAACATTACATTGGTGTACTTCATTAATTTTTTATAGTTATAATGGTAACGAAATTTTAATCACTTATTGTCAGAGGAAACTAAAGCAAAGCCATAATATCTTTCTAATATGTCCATTATTTTGGTATTAGGGTTCATATGAAATTAATTGTAGAAAAAAAAATATGTTTTTTCTAACTACAAAAACTGGCATAAATCAAGACTTTTTTTGAGTCACCTTAAAATAACTGCATGAATATGGCTAATATATACTGTATCTATTAACATACCCTGAAAATTTCATAATTCTATCTTACTCGGTTTCTGAGAAACGTGCACCAATGACATTTTGTGTAACGATACTCTATTAAAAAAAAAAAAAAAAACTTTAATATTAAAAAAATATATATTTCTGTCTTATAAAGAATTAGATGAAAACTATTCTAAGTGCATTCAATAGCCAAAAGCTCCACCATTCAGAACAAAAAAATTTTAAAAGCTATGTTAATCTAGAACCAAATCTATGCCGAGTTGCTTTCAGGCAATTTTTTTTATCATTTTTCACACACCTTAACAATCATCTCCCCTTAAAGTTGCATAAATTTTAAATATGCATTATGAAATGTAGAAAATAATATAGAAATCTGCACAGGATGTTTATGCTCAGAATTTCTAACATGCAACATGCAATATACTTTGTGTAAAACGAAACTTTTGAAAGAATCGTTATACGACCTAGCTTAAAATATTTTCCAAAATAGTGGTAACACTTAAGTGTGATATCAAAAAAATGAAAGGTAGAAAGGAAATGAAAGGAAAATGGTGAACAATAAAACAATGGTTCATTTAAAATATATATTAAAGATGGGAAATATCAAGATTCAAAATGATGATATGCATACACAGATATGTGAAGTTCAACCACCACCGCAATCTGATCTCACACCAGCAAATGGTGTGCTACATGCTACTGCCATAACCAAACTACAATATCAACTGATTGATCACAAGATTCGATATGTTTGTGTGTGCAGTACAATCCTGTAGGAGAGACTGCCAACCAGTAGTGACATATCAACAAATGTTAACATTTAATTTTGCTATGATGATGGAAACAGTGACACAACATCCATAAATTCATCTGAACAAATTAAGTGCCATTCCAGCTGGAAGCTCATACCACATCTGAAATATGTCACTAACACACATCACTATCTTTGGGCAATCAACCTTATAGTTTCTGCAATGAAGTCTTCATTTCGGGAAGAAACACCACCAAGTATTCACTTCATCTATTTGTATAGATAAGGGTTGATAGCATTATAAGCTGCGGGGCACTACAAGCCCCCCATGTAACTAACTTCACATTTGTGTTGTCACTGTTACCAATGTCGCATAATAAATTGGTTGACAATCCCTTCAGATCTTTTAAGATACAAAATAAAAGACCGTAAAAATGTTAAAACTCCTCCACAAACACAAAGTAAAACTCTCTTTACAAAATAAAACCACACTCCAAAGTCTTTAAGAAAATATACAAACAGTGGATTGTACCTCTTCAAGGGAATGTAAGATCTAAAATGACCCAACGGCAGTGCAATGCCGGTTCTAAATACTATTCACAAAATATACACAGAACATCTGAACACTGTCTCAGCCCATGAGAACAAACCTCATCTTGAAAAGCCTATATAAGAATAGAGACAAACCATATTCATAAGCTATGGACTTTGTTTTTCAATTCAGATACAAGTAGAACGTACAACTTGATCTTACAAAGATAAATATTAAAAGTACTTCGGTATAAAACTTTCAGTTATTCAAAATTCAGAAATTTTACAATTGACAATTATCAGGTCATAGTTGGTCCAATAAAAACACACAAAATTTTGTAAATTCTGTAAAGAAACTTAGCTTCTACATGCCTCTTCAGATCTTTGGCCTACATTTGGGCAAGCAGAATATCCCAAAGATGTAGCTATGCTGTTTTTCAAAAGAGCAAATTATTTAATAACGCAGAAAAGGAATAAAATTTGACTGAATTTACAAAATAATTTTCATATTGTTTAAAACCGTCATCTAATTGCTCCAGCATTATGTAAATGGTAAATAAATAATTGTCAGTAACACCTTAACCATAAATTAACATTTTCAACTGCTGAAAGCAGTCATGAGTTTTGGGCTGAGAAGCAATGTTTCAGGTACAGTTACACAGTGATAATATTACAAATGCAAGAGACCTGAATTCTTATGGAATTAGTAAAAATCACATATATAATAAGCCATATTGATACAATGTTGCTAAATGTTCACCACTGTGTAACCCACCATCCCATCGAGCCATCTAAATTAGTATGTACACCGAGATTTTAAGTATTAGTAAAACTGTGTCCACTGGACACGACACACAGATCTTACAAGCAATGTGCCGTGACTGCACGTGTTTCCTTCTCTGATATGTTATTACAGATATGTTCCCATAAGGCTGCTCCACTGTAGGTCAAACCTCTGTATTTGTTGGCAACAGTGCCACAAAGTCTTCAGAAGAAGGGACCGGGTTGATGGATGTCTGACCACGCAGGGAGAAAAGTAGTCATGCAGTCACAGCACTGACTTCATAAATACTGTACACAGAACAAGGCTATGAATTGACAACAATAGGAATAGCATCGGAGAGTTATCACAATGTTCTGACATGATGCTTGTGCAGCAGCAGAGTAGCATCAGGAAAATCAACTATTAACTATCAAATGGTCTCTTCTATTCCTTCACATCCATTCCGCCATACAACAAACTTCCTCCAACCTGTCTTAGATTATAACTTTGCTACTGAAACTGCTGAAAAATAATATTGTTTAGTGGACGATACTGAATAGTGGACGTGACAATAAGAACTGTGTCAAATTAAAATGAGAGATTCACAAATTGATTGCTGTTCCATTATTTGAAAATTTAAAACAAGAAACCACGCAATTTATAATGAGAAATATAATTTATAGATTATCGCAAAGCGGATTTCGAGAAGAAATGTTATAAAATTTTGTGGAGAATTTCTAATTAGTAGAAACTCAATAACTTAGTTGGAAACAAAACTCATAACCAACTAAACAAAACATAGAAGAAACTGGTCACGTTTTCTGTTGATTGTACAGTCAGTATCTCCAGCTGAACATTGGTTTAATCTGTCGCACTGATAGTGATAGTTTTGCCTTTAGGATCATCAAACTGGTCCATGGTTCGGATGTCCATAATCATGACGAGTCCCCAGATCATTATGAGAGCGAGAATTGACGTGACAAAGAGCCCAGACCAGATGGGTGCTGTGAAGAACAATTCACAGTTGTATGCATCACCAAACACGATGTTGCCGTCTAAATAAGGTTGTGCTTGAAAGTTCTTGAACGTAATCGTTGTGTTGTTAGCTCTGAAAACAGTTTCAGACGAACAATGGTACGAAAACGTGATAGGTGCAATAATGCTATCAACAGGACGAAGAGTAATCTTTGTATTTGCATTACTATCTTCATAAGTCATGTTTTCCAAGACCCAGTAGCCAGTAGAACTTGTTGTGTTGTAGAAGAAAAACTCCAGTTTTACGTTTGTCACTGTGGTAGTACGATTGGTGTTGAATTTAGCTGACAGACTTTGGAATGAGGCACGAGTATCCCCTGTGACGATGGGACCCCGAAGGAGATAAATTACTTCCCCAGACACATTCACAGTGGGCATGCTGTTTGCATAAATGAGGATGAAGGAATTGTTCATATTAATGGATGTCGGATCTGCAGCGACAGGCTCTGCCAACAACCTTCGTTTCCTGTACAGCACTGGTTCATTTTCTGGCTCTGTCCAGGAAGAATAATGTCCAGTATAAACAGCTATGACATTACCTCGTTCCTTCTTCATGCGAGCATATATTTCACTCATTATGAGATCGTGACGACTCAGTAAGTCCCCCCTGTCTTCGTCTTCTTTTGCATCGTCCATCTTCATAAACACCACAGCGCCTCCTTTTCTTGGAATCTGAATTTCATCGGCATCTTTAACTACAATCCGTTTAAAGCCCTGCTTCCCCAAACGTTCGAGGGCTTTAAGTGGATTCTCTACTGAAGGAATAAAACTGGCTTCTGGTGCCGAAGTACTCACGGTTTGTAAGTGCGAAAACACTGTGTTCTCTGCCTGATCTTGCAAACTAAAGTCTTCAACACTCAAATTCTCTTCTCTAAATACTAAAACAACAGGTTCCTCACCAAAGGCTGACAACTTCTTACGGAAGTAATCTTCGAAGTCATCTGTACTGTATTTCTTTAATGCTGGCGTTGCGGTCTCTGCTGATGGTTTTTTGGATCCCCAAATAAATACGGGAACGAATTCCGTTCCGTAAGACTCACCAAATAATGCTAACAAACTCAACACTACTATAATGCCCATCCTTCTTGCAGCCATAGCGGATCAATCATATGACTTTTGGCCTCATTCAGAAACTCGCACCCCACCTACCGGCAATCTGCTGAAACAAAATTCAAGCTATCTTCTCTGACCAAGTCTATCAGCATGAATATTATCTTCGAGGTAGTGTCACGAAGGCTATGAACCAAAGAATCCCACGGACTCTGAAAACTACGTCGTCCTTGCTCTGGTCAGAGCCATCTATTGAAGGTGTCCCGTGCTTTATTTAAGGAGCTCTTTGAGAGATCGCATGCCGGGAGCGCTTCAGTGGCGCTTCATGCCATCCTGTAGCAAAAAGAGGGTCGAAAAAAACGTAATTCGCTCAGCTGACTACAAAATGGTGGACTGGACAGTTAATATTGGCTGCAATTACAGCAGTAATAAATTTAACCTTATAAGAACCGAACATGTTATAAATACCGGAATTTTCGACTTACATGATAATGACATTAATTTGTCTGTGATGTCACCAATGGGTTACAGCGTTACTGTAATTCATTTTTAATGTCAGAATTAAAAAAGAAAAAAATATGTAACAATTAATTACGGAAAATAATACGAAGTATGCAATGTTTTTCATAATATGCAGCTTTGATATAAAACAATAATGTTACATTACTATTCAATCTCTTACATTTTGATTTAGAGTCAAATAGGGGTATTATGATACTAAAATTCAATCTTTTGTTGTAATTTTTCTATGAAAGCACAAACAAATTTGAAACAATTAAAACATGTGGAACTTTAGACTATTCAACATTTCTTATGTGTCTCATATATTATTCCGCATTAGTACCTCGCGTTGTAAACATTAGTCCGATTCCCGCTATGTTAATATTTATTTATTTTAAATTCTTCTTGAATTTTGATACACTATCGGACTTCATGGGTCCCTGACTGCACTATTATGTTGTTGTTCCTTGTGTAGTCGTCTACATTATAGTCTCCAATTCTTTTAATGAAATAATTTGGGCTTTTTTGAAGTCGACTATAAAACTTCCTTATAATTTTGATAAGAACTTCATGTGGGCTATTCCATCTCAAATCGACCGAAATATAGAGAAAAATTGACCTTGCAATTTTTAAATACAATGACAATTTTTTTGTCCGTTGACAACTGTGATACAATGCGTTGTGCAAATTTTGAGGCATCAGAACTTCATAGTGTTTAAATTAAAAATATTTAAATTTATCGTATTTTCATAAAATTAGCAACTTTAAACTGTTGTGGCTCCGAAACCCTTTCACCCAATGACCAAAATCATGGTTTATTTCGATGCTGAGAAATTAAAGTTAATATTAACATGTAAACAGTTTTTCTTACTTATTACGGAAATGGAGAATTTAGATTTTTCTTCATTAAGACGCCTTTGCCCACGAAAAAATATTTTTAAAATATATGGTTAGATTCCGCTTTGAAAGTACAAATAAACACATATTTTTTACTGGTGCACCGTTGATAAGAAAGTATTGAAAATATCAAATAAAGAAAATAAATAGTACGCGCGTGAACAGACCAGCTGACTGTGAGGCGGAAGCCAGCCGAGACATGCAAGGCCAGGAGACAAACACGTATGTTTCGTCTAGTAGCGCGTAGCTGGGCTAGCTTTATCACAAGTTTTCATAAACACAGGAGTAAAATGACGCCCAACGCTCGTTTATCTTCAGCTCTCGGCCAGTGCGTGTAGTACTGCGCCGTTCAAGTCTAGGCATGTGAAAATAATTTATTTAATACCCTCGAAACTTATTGCCGAGCCACTAAGCAAACAATGCCGAAGTCCCTCTTAATAATGCAAGTTTTTTTCTCAACATTTTTTACATTTTTACAAATGGGCAAGAAGCCTAAAAGTATGTAAAATCAGATTATCTGTCTCTCTGTATACAATAAAAATAAGGATTACTTCTTAACATAACCTACCAAATGTCAGCTTCAAAATAAGCTCTCGTTCAATGTTCTGCAGTAAATGGTTCCAGAGTTCTGAGCGCTGAAAGAGGCTTGTTTTTATAAAATACGCTAAATTTGTCGCTCAATAATACGAAAACCGCTTGACTTTCGATAGTATATTTTTTAAAACGCACTGTCCTCAGCACCTTGTATAAATAGGGAAAAAATTAGAGTATTAAAAAATGCGGGTTTTTTTTTACTGATCGATTTCATATGGAATAGCCCATGTATATATGGAATACTGAGATCTTCATGTATTTGAGATGTTCTACTAAACCAGTCAGACCCATGGATCAGTCTAATTGTAAGAGCCTTGTTTTGTGCAACCTGTACCGGTAATGGTTTATAAGCATTGCTGTTCATATAGCCCCAAGAAGGTGCAGCATATGTTAAGTTTAGGGATTCTTTTCATCGTGCACTTCGTGAAACAGATAGTCTGTGTTTTATCAGCATTTAAGGTCAGGCGCCATTTCTGAAACCAGTTTTCCAAGAGATAAATATGAACTTGCAGGGTTCTGGCTGCATACAAGGGATTCTGATGAGTTATGAAGACAGCAGTATCGTCGGAAAATTGCACGATGTTAGTTTCTGAGTGGGTAGGAATATCAGCTGTATAAATGTCATAAAGTGGAGGCCCAAAGACCGATCCTTGAGGGCCAATACCCACGTAGGAGACATCCGGCCCATACCATTTTTCCATGACTGTTCCAAAGGTTAAGGGAAGGAGGGCACTTGTTGCCAAATTACAATTCCATTTCCACACAACTGTTTTTGCTTATAACTTTCGACTCAGTCATTTCAGGACCATGGTTCCTTATCTCAAATTGATACATGTGCCCTTCGCCATCATCCCTGAAAGTTTGTAACACCACCTCGGAAACACCCTGTATATTGTGCAGTTTAGAGTGCGCAGGCTGGGTCTTTAACGATGTCAACCTACTTAAGATACATTATGTGGACAGAAAGGGAAGAATTGGACCGCGATTGTGTATCTTTCCTGGATAGCTCAGTGGCGCGCTTAGCCTAAGGTCCCGGGTTCGATACCCGGTACCGAAACAATTTTTCCTTTGAATATTATTCAAATCAGCTTTACAGGAAGCCAAACCTGGAATCCAGATTCGCATACTGTGAGTTGTTTATATGAACAGAGTATACTCAATAGTCTTTAACAGTCATGTCAATTCATGCCCATAGGAGAAAGCGCGCGCTTTAGAGCTCAGGAGAGCCTGAGTGCTTTGCAGCGGAAAGGAAAGAGACAGACGAAAGAGGTAGTATATGCCGCTTGGTCGAGCTGTATTCAGGGATGGCCAGCACTGATTCAATAGATGAAGGGAAGAGAACGTATTAAAACTGTATCCATGTTAATTTTTAGATTTGTCTGATAAGTATATATATTATAAGAATGTAAGTTTTAATTTTAATGTTAATTTTTCACAAGTTTGATTGTTTTGTTCAAAAGAAATATTTTCCAAACTTTTTTTTTATAGAAAAGTGAAATTTTCAGATATAGGCCTATTTATTTAGTAGCCTTACAGAATGTTTTCGTAAATCTAATATACCGTAAATACGTATTACTGAAGATAGTGTATTGAAAATTTTGAAAATATTCACATGGAAATTGTCTATAAGGAAACGAATTAACAAAGCAACGACTGTTACATCATAAGCAAAAGATTCGTGCCCATGTGTTGTAAAAATGTCAGCTCTATAGCTTCAGCACATTTCAAGAAAATAATTTAATATTCTGATGATAGGAAGTTGCTCACCAATATTACCTTAAAAGCATAATGAGATAAGAGTTTTGTTATGACATATTAATTACATTTAAAACATATACAGCACCTAAGTAACTTTGCTTTGTACTGTAATACTGTTTTGATTGGTTTACTGATTACTTTTATAAGGCTAAAGGTACCATCAATATCAATTCCAACTTATCATGTCATACTCAATCTCTTTCTTTGGAATATCATTTTCTTTATGAATGATGTGTTTCCTCCTTAACTCTTTATTATGTTATTAACATTTAAAACACAAATGCAATATCAAGAAATTGATATTAGTACGTTTTACAGACAATATAGATAATATCAAACAGAAAGAAGCCATATAAAAATAACGAATAAAATTCATGTTCCGTTTGAAGTTTGTGCACCACTGTTTTCTTAATCCAACAGGCTGCTTATTCATATACACAACCCTTCTTCTTTCCATACTTAGCGCTTGATGCCCGCGCACGACCTCAAGGTCAGAAAAATGCGATTGCTTTGACATCACTGGTCTATAGTATACACAGAAGACAGCTAGTGCAAGTATAGCGCCGGCGTGATCTATATGCATGGATGCACCCAACCTGTTTTGGTACGAACTTCCTAGCCTTACTACTAAGTAATGAGAAATGCAAGGCGATACTTATATCTCCTATTAGTCTGCTATGTAAGCTTAATAAAAATGGAGGCCGCAGTTTTCCTCGCCTCAGCAAGCATCTACTGAGCAATGAACAAAGCAAGGCGGTACTTACGCTTTGACACAGCACACATCTATAAAGTGCATAAGGTTTGCTCTGATCGTGAAACGAGCGAGCCCGGGGTCAAATCCTGGTTGCGACAAGTTACCTGGTTGAGGTTTTATCCGGAGTTTTTCCTCAATCCATTAAGAGCAAATGCTGGGTAACTTTCGGCGCTGGACCCCGGACTCATTTCGCGGGCATTATCACCTTCATCTCATTCAAAGACTAATTATCCACAGCAGTTGATAAAGCATCGTAAAATAAAAAAAGACTTGCTGATGATATGGCATTGTTAGCAGAAGAGGAGACGATATTAAGGACTATGCTAGTGGAGCTAAATGACAGCTGTGAGCAGTATGGGACGAAAATAAATGCAAATAAGACGAAGACCATGGTTGTCGGAAGAAAAATAAAGAAGATAACAGTGCGAATACTAAATGAGACAATAGAGCAAGTGGACAGCTTTAAATCATGAGTGTGTTGTAAGTACAGCCATAAACTGCTACCAGGAAGTCTAAAGGAGGATAGCAATTGTAATGGAAGCTCTCAATAGAAAAAAGGAGAATCTTCTGTGAACCTCTGGAAAAATAACTAAGGAAGAAACTAGTAAAGTGCTCTGTGTGGAGTGTGGCATTGTATGGTGCAGAAACATGAACATTACGACGAAGTGAAGAGAAACGATTAGAAGCATTTGAAATGTGGATATGGAGAAGAATGGAGAGTGTGAAATGGACAGACAAAATAAGAAATAAAACTATATTAGAAAGAGTGAGTGAAGAAAGAAGGATGCTGAAACTGATCAGGAAGAGAAAAAGGAATTGGTTGAGTCACTGCATTACTGAAGGATGGACTGGAAGGAATGGTGAACCAGAGAAGAGTTCGAGGCAGAAGAAGATATCAAATAATAGACTACATTAAGATATATGGATGATATACGAAGACTAAGAGGAAGAGAGGAAATAGGAAAGACTGCCCTTGGACAGAACACTATGAATGAATGACATTATTGCGTAATAAAAGTGGAAAGATATAATTTTACTCTGTACTTAGACTTGCCAACTTTCGTAAGTAAAAATTAGGGACACAAACGTTACTGACAATTTTATTGCACTAATTATTTCCATTTTGAATCTTGCGTACACTATTTTAACACTTGAATATAAGTAATTGATTAACTAGCGGACTTGCTCGTGTTAATTATGTAAGTCTGTGCGGCTTACAGCTGTTTCGGTGCTTCATCACACCATCCTCAGAGCCTACTAGATCTCGGCGTCATCTCGAACTTCTCTGCCTGTTATGTGGGTGCGTTTGATTGTTTGATTGTGGAGTCAAATAGTGTGTGTATACTGAAATTGGTCTGTGTGTTGAGAATTTGATCGGGGTGTATTTTATTGTGTTTATATATTTCGTATTGTTCTAGTGTGTTGAGTTTTTGGTTCTTGGGTTGTGTGTGTAGGATTTTCATGTCCGCATTTATGTTATTGTATGTATGGTTAGCATTGGTTATGTGATCGGCGTATGTAGATGTATTGTGTCCTCTGGTTATTGCTCTAATGTGTTCTTTGTAGCGTGTTTGGAATGATCTACCTGTCTGTCCAATGTAGAACTTGTCGCAACTATTACATGTGAGTTTGTATACACCTGTGTGGTCGTATTTATTTGTTTGTGTTTTTTGTGTGTTGAGATGTCTTTGTAGTGTGTTTTCTGTTCTGTATGCTATGTTGTATTTCTGCTTTCTGAATGAAGATGCGATCTTATTTGTGCTTTTGTTTTCATATGTTTTCAACACCTTTCAACAATCAAACGCACCCACATAACAGGCAGAGAAGTTCGAGATGACGCTGAGATCTAGTAGGCTCTGAGGATGGTGTGATGAAGCACCGAAACAGCTGTAAGCCCCACAGACTTACATAATTAACACGAGTAAGTCCGCTAGTTAATCAATTACTAATTATTTCCACTCATCAATTCATATATTCAACAGTATACTATTTTTATTATTATATATACTGTATTAACAGAACCATCTCGATTCATATGTTAAAAAATTACAAAAAATTACCAAAATCACCACAAAACAAGTTGAAAAAACAGTATAAATTCCTTACAAAGGAAATGTTAACTCGTTGGAAATTAGGAACCCATCATATTGATATAATTACTAACTTTATATAAACTAACCTAACTTAACATAACCTGAACTAACACGAACTGACCTAACCTACCTTATTTACTTATTTATACTTATAAGTAGCTTTTAACAAACCTGCAGGTTCATTGCAGCCTTCACATAAGCCCGCCATCGGTCCCTATCCTATGCAAGATTAATCCAGTCTCTACCATCATATCCCATCTCCCTCAAATACATTTTAATATTATCCTCCCATCTACGTCTCGGCCTCCCAAAAGGTCTTTTTCCCTCCGGTCTCCCAACTAACATTCTATATGCATTTCTGGATTCGCCCATACGTGCTACATGCCCTGCCCATCTCAAACGTCTGGATTTAATATTCCTAATTATGTCAGGCGAAGAATATAATGCGTGCAGTTCTCATAAAATATTTCAGCCACTCTTGTAGGAAAACACAGAGACATTTACGTTATTTATCTCCAGAGCTATCAGATCTTACCACTTGAAGGGCTGAGGTACTTTACAAGTATTTGTTATTGTCCTCGTTGATATCTGTAGGCCTATCTATCGTAGAAGTGGTCGTATAAATTTGTATTTTTTTCACTTTTCCGCCGAAACCAATGAATGGTATATCAAGTGAAAGAAAGAGGCCATAATGCTGAACGGTGCCAAAGTAAAGTCAAGGGCATAAGATGAGTACAGAGGATAGATGATTCAAGTATCCTGTGTTCAAGTCTGCCCTAACTTGTGTATTATGTTCATTGCACCCGTCACTCTGTTGAAACATCAACGAGAATTAAATTTCTGCCTTGAATATGCGTACTAGAGTCATTTATCTATTTCGTCACATGTTGGAAGCATGTCTGTATGAGACTGTGCGGAAATATCTTCCGATCCAGACTAAATCCAACAATATGATAGGAAAGAAAATCAGCTGTACGGGTAAATGTGCCATGAAATCGGGATATTTTCATGAGTGTGGAAATTACTTCGGGACGTGGGACACAATGGTCAAAATCGGGACAGTCCCGGGAAATACGGGACGGTTGGCAAGCCTATCTATTAAGCTATGGTTATCTATAATTTCGTTTTATGTACCAATACCTCTCTTTAATTCTAAGTTTTGTCTTACTGTTTGTGAACGAAAGTTTGTAAGAAAACATTTTGTAGAAGTGACCTTTTCTATTTCATCATCATTAGGCCTACTGCAAACAGAAAACACTGACTTTCTCTATAGGCTACCAAATTAATCAGAATAAATAATATAAGAGAAAAAAGTTTGAGAATAGCCCTTGGTTGCATCTACAAGCATTCTATATTTAAAAACAACTTAGTTTCAGAATAGCCCCAAACACGGTGATTTTCTGAAAGGTGCTTTTTATTTTATTTTTTTTTTTAAATACTATGAATGCTAAAAAAAAACGAATTTTGATGAATAGCATCTTAAGACCAACCTACTTCAAATTACTGAAAACAAAATACTCAGAACAAAACCAGTTTTATAACAACAAAAAGATAGATTAAAAAACCTTTTGGAATAGCCCCAATTTACAGTATGTATGTAGCAGAATATTTTTTCCAATTTCAAACAAAGTTACGTTTGCATGTAATAATTGTGAGAATTCCTGATCAAATGCCAAGCACGGTTTATCTTTCAAACGCATCGCCGAGATATTTACAGATAAGATAGATAATGGCCCATCAACGTGGGCTAGGGGCCGATAGTGGGACTCGTGATCAGACGTGGATAGGAATCCCACTTGGGTTGATTGCCTAGGTGGATTTTTCTTAAATTACATCCAACTGTAAGGAAAATGTCAGATGATTCCATAGAGAATCGTCGGACACATCTCACCGAAATAGTTTATAATTTCACAACGATCAAATTTGCCGACGCGAGATAGGCTCTAACAGCACAGTTGATATAAAGTCGTTAAAATTTATTTAAAAGATAATTCTTTATTTGATATTCCTTAGTTTGTTCCGAGTAGGCAGATCATGGTATAACGATAGTGGAGGGATGCGCAATTAGAAATAACTTACATGAAACCGGGGGAGTAAAGACAGACTGAACCAGCTTGCACACTTGGAATTTCAGAGACTATTGCGAGGAGGATTCAACCCTGCAACTTGCAAGAAACCCTAGGCAGCTCATTCCGTCCATAAGCACCAACACGTGCAGTACCTCCTCATCGTAATAGTGAAAGTATCTCATAAGTACCCATCTTACATGTATGAGATACTGAAAGAGAAATGAACCTTGTATGTTAACGCTTGAATAAAATAATAAGTTTACACAGAATATTTAATGAAAATGCACTTACTTACTTACAAATGGCTTTTAAGGAACCCGAAGATTCATTGCCGCCCTCACATAAGCCCGCCATCGATCCCTATCCTGTGCAAGATTAATCCAGTCTCTATCATCATATCCCACCTCCCTCAAATCCATTTTAATATTATCCTCCCATCTACGTCTCGGCCTCCCCAAAGGTCTTTTTCCTTCCGGTCTCCCAACTAACACTCTATATGCATTTCTGGATTCGCCCATACGTGCTACATGTCCTGCCCATCTCAAACGTCTGGATTTAATGTTCCTAATTATGTCAGGTGAAGAATACAATGCATGCAGTTCTGTGTTGTGTAACTTTCTCCATTCTCCTGTAACTTCATCCCGCTTAGCCCCAAATATTTTCCTAAGCACCTTATTCTCAAACACCCTTAACCTATGTTCCTCTCTCAGAGTGAGAGTCCAAGTTTCACAACCATACAGAACAACCGGTAATATAACTGTTTTATAAATTCTAACTTTCAGATTTTTTGACAGCAGACTAGATGATAAAAGCTTCTCAACCGAATAATAACATGCATTTCCCATATTTATTCTGCGTTTAATTTCCTCCCGAGTGTCATTTATATTTGTTACTGTTGCTCCAAGATATTTTAACTTTTCCACCCCTTCGAAGGATAAATCTCCAATTTTTATACTTCCATTTCGTACAATATTCTGGTCACGAGACATAATCATATACTTTGTCTTTTCGGGATTTACTTTCAAACCGATCGCTTTACTTGCTTCCAGTAAAATTCCCGTGTTTTCCCTAATCGTTTGTGGATTTTCTCCTAACATATTCACGTCATCCGTATAGACAAGAAGCTGATGTAACCCGTTCAATTCCAAACCCTGCTTGTTATCCTGAACTTTCCTAATGGCATATTCTAAAGCGAAGTTAAAAAGTAAAGGTGATAGTGCATCTCCCTGCTTTAGCACTACATATCGAAAAACCAAAACTTCCTGACTTAGTTGGGAGAAGTCTGTAGGACCATTTGCTAATCCCTAAGAAAAACTAATACCATCGATTTCAGTCTGAATTTCAGATCGGCAGACACTCAACTCACAATCTACCAGTTCATTCTGAATTGTCTTAGAATAACCTTAAACAGTGGCATGTTCCAAATGATTTTTGAGAGGCTCGTTTAGATTACTCACGAACTGTAGCAACCCACGAAACACACCAGGGTTCTTCGAATCGTTTTTTCATCATGTCCCCTAAGGGGAAGTTCATATTGGCCACAAAATTTGATACAATCAATATTTTTTTTTAAATAATTTCACGATTTTTTCTCACTTCTTGATTATGTTTGAGAATGTTTGTTCTGTTCGTTTCACTTAATTTTTTTAAGTAGGTTATTTTACGACGCTTTATCAACATCTTCGGTTATTTAGCGTCTGAATGAGATGAAGGTGATAATGCCGGTGTAATGATTCCGGGGTCCAGCACCGGAAGTTACCCAGCATTTGCTCATATTGGGTTGAGGGAAAAACCCGGAAAAAACCTCAACCAGGTAACTTGCCCCGACCGGGAATCGAACCTGGGCCACCTGGTTTCGCGGCCAGACGCGCTGACCGTTACTCCACAGGTGTGGACTTCACTTAATTGCACAGCAGTATGAGTTGCGTAACATAGCCAATGAAACAACATTTTTCAGGTGAAATTGCGAAGATTCGTGCATTTTGCTTTTTAGGGGCAAATGTCCTAAATGTGTCACACCACTCCTAGCCCATGCAGCATCGCCACCGAAGAGGAGGCAAGGAAAACGAAATACAGATTTTTTTTTTGTTCACATCCACTTAACCACAAATGCTTAGCGTAAATTTCATTGTTATACTTCCTTACATATATGCAGTATTTCGGCTGGATGAAGCTTAAGTAAGATTTAAGTCGGGCAACGGACGACCCTTTAATTTCACTTCATTACATCAATATTCTCCGCAAGGGAAAGTTGAGAAAAATGAAATTAATATTCTGTAATTCACACACACTCATGCTTGCAAATTTGCACTGGTTAAGTTACAGTATTAAGACGTCACACCAAAGCAACACTCAGATATACTGATGGTCAACAATTTTCTAAAAGTGGAAAAGAAGTCTCTTTCGTATTTTACGTGCTATATCAAAAGGATTCTACTCGTGCAATCATTTTGAGTTAAGGCAAATATTAGGTTCTGCTGGAGGCTGGATATATACGTAATAATAAGGCAAAAGAGAATATTAATTTCGTTATATTAACTCGATAAGATTCTACAACAATAAATATGTGAAAAGAAAATAAAAATTTTGTCATTAAGTTTCAAGGGAATAGAGAATCCATTTGACGCAGCATTACAATAGCTGTGTGGGAGGAGAGGAAAGAGCCCTTGTGGCCTGGCTCTGCAAGCCATGCAGCGAAATATGGGTTTTAAACGGCGACAGTTTCCCACTGCTTCCCTTCACCTCTCTACCCCCTGACCATGCAAGACACACTCTCTATGAGCTGACCACCCTGCAGATCCCAGGACGATTTTGAATGCAGTGTCAATTCCAATACAGTCGACGCGCAAAAAGATTATGCATAAGATAATAGTACATATTCCCGGCCAGATGAAATATAAAGCAATTTACCAATAAAAGCTGTAACAATTCTTCTAAAAATTAAAATAAATATTATTTTTATTTTCCTGTCAAAGCAGGGAGTGCTGCAGCTCCGCAGCTCTTATGGACGAGCAGCCCCTGTCTACAGCAGTTGATCGGTGAAGGTTACGTCTAATAAAATGCAGCCCGCAATATACAGGAAAGGGAAAGGTAGGAAGTGGAGGATAACCAAATCCTCAACGTTGAATGAACAAGTGATCTGTCTTTATCCCTCCGCCCTGCTTGTGTATTAATGGGCTGACTCGCGAGCCAACAAATGCCGATCACAGGTCTACACCTTTTCCACATGTATTTCAGAACTGGTCAATTTAATTTCAGAAAGCGTGATTTGTATTTCAGATTAATCAACTTAGTTTCAGAAAGAATCAATTGTATTTCAGATTTATCAATTTAATTTCAGAAAGCATTGCTTCTATTTCAAATTAATCAATTTAATTTCATAAAGCGTCATTTGTATTTCAGATTAATCAATTTAACTTCACAGAGCGTCATTTATATTTCAGATTAATCTATTTAATTTCAGAAAGCGTCATTTGAAATTCGAATTATTAACTTAATTTCAGATAATGTAATTTGTACTTCAGATTAATCAATTTAATTTCAGAAAGCGTCATTTGTATTTGAGATGAATCAATTTAATTTCAGAAAGCGTCATTTGTATTTCAGATTAATCAATTTAATTTCAGAAAGCGTCTTTTGTATTTCAGATTAATCAATTTAACTTCAGAGAGCGTCATTTATATTTCAGATTAATCTATTTAATTTCAGAAAGCGTCATTTGAAATTCGAATTATTAACTTAATTTCAGATAATGTAATTTGTACTTCAGATTAATCAATTTAATTTCAGAAAGCGTCATTTGTATTTGAGATGAATCAATTTAATTTCAGAAAGCGTCATTTGTATTTCAGATTAATCAATTTAATTTCAGAAAGCGTCTTTTGTATTTCAGATTAATCAATTTAATTCAGAGAGCGTCATTTATATTTCAGATTAATCAATTTAATTTCAGAAAGCGTCATTTGCATTTCAGATGAATCAATTTAATTTCAGAAAGCGTCGTTTGTATTTCAGATTAATCAATTTAACTTCAGAGAGCGTCATTTATATTTCAGATTAATCAATTTAATTTCAGAAAGTGTCATTTGAAATTCGATTTATTAATTTAATTCTAGAGAGTGTAATTTGTACTTCAGGTGAATCAATTCAATTTCAGAAAGCGTCATTTCTATTTCAGATGAATCAATTTAATTTCAGAAATCGTCATTTGCATTTCAGATGAATCAATTTAATTTCAGAAAGCGTCGTTTGTATTTCAGATTAATCAATTTAACTTCAGAGAGCATCATTTATATTTCAGATTAATCAATTTAATTTCAGAAAGCGTCATTTGAAATTCGATTTATTAATTTAATTTCAGAGAGCGTAATTTGTACTTCAGGTGAATCAATTTAATTTCAAAAAGCGTCATTTGCATTTCAGATGAATCAATTTAATTTCAGAAAGCGTCTTTTGTATTTCAGATTAATCAATTTAAATTCAGAGAGCGTCATTTATATTTCAGATTAATCAATTTAATTTCAGAAAGCGTCATTTGAAATTCGATTTATTAATTTAATTTCAGAGAGTGTAATTTGTACTTCAAGTGAATCAATTTAATTTCAGAAAGCGTCATTAGTAGTTCAGATGAATCAATTTAATTTCAGAAAGCGTCATTTGTATTTCAGATTAACCAATTTAATTTCAGAAAGCGTCATTTGTAGTTCAGATGAATCAATTTAATTTCAGAAAGCGTCATTTGTATTTCAGATGAATCAATTTAATTTCACAAAGCGTCATTTGTATTTCAGATTAATCAATTTAATTTCAGAAAGCGTCATTTGTATTTCAGATGAATCAATTTAATTTCAGAAAGCGTCATTTGTAGTTCAGATGAATCAATTTAATTTCAGAAAGCGTCATTTGTATTTCAGATTAATCAATTTAATTTCAGAAAGCGTCATTTGTATTTCAGATTAATCAATTTAATTTCAGAAAGCGTCATTTGTATTTCAGATTAATCAGTTTAATTTCAGAAAGCGTCATTTGTATTTCAGATGAATCAATTTAATTTTAGAAAGCGTCATTTGTATTTCAGATGAATCAATTTAATTTCAGAAAGCGTCATTTGCATTTCAGATGAATCAATTTAATTTCAGAAAGCGTCATTTGCATTTCAGATTAATCAATTTAACTTCAGAGAGCGTCATTTATATTTCAGATTAATCAATTTAATTTCAGAAAGCGTCGTTTGTATTTCAGATTAATCAATTTAACTTCAGAGAGCGTCATTTATATTTCAGATTAATCAATTTAATTTCAAAAAACGTAATTTGAAATTCGATTTATTAATTTAATTTCAGAGAGTGTAATTTGTACTTCAGATTAATCAATTGAATTTCAGAAAGCGTCATTTGTATTTTAGATGAATCAATTTAATTTCAGAAAGTGTCATTTGTATTTCAGATGAATCAATTTAATTTCAGAAAGCGTCATTTGTATTTCAGATGAATCAATTTAATTTTAGAAAACGCCATTTTTATTTCAGATTAATAAATT
This sequence comes from Periplaneta americana, assembly GCF_040183065.1. NCBI lineage: Eukaryota > Metazoa > Arthropoda > Insecta > Blattodea > Blattidae > Periplaneta > Periplaneta americana. The sequence goes on from NC_091123.1 coordinate 173,618,285, forward strand.
TAATTTCAGAAAGCGTCATTTGTATTTCATTTCATTTGACGTTCTATCCATGTTGTGTGTATATATACTCCAGCTCTAAAATTGTGATATCTACTTAGAAAACAATTTTCGTCTTCCTTAGAGTCGATCCTACTTCTAGAGAGACAACAGGGCTGTACGGGTTAGTATGAAGATGGTTGTTATGCTATCAAGTTGCCTCTGACATTATGTTACTATCCGATCGCAATATATCAGTTACTTAACTTTCTTATATTTTATGAGTCTCAACTATATTACTCTTTTAATATTTATTTCATTTCATTAAGGCTACACGACTGAAACAAACCTTTCAATTTCAAACTATACGTTAGTTGTAGGGAATTATATTTTCTGCCACAACTTTAAAAAACTTCCACCCCACTCCACTTCCTTCTGACCGTCTTCTGCTAGGAAAATAGGAGTACTTCCATCCCTGAACATCCCTTACTGCAGTTTTCGTGCAGGTAAGTGCTATGAGTTCGAAGCTGATCTATATTCACATTTGACTAATAATTTTTCTTTTAAAATTGATTAAAATATTGCAATAGTATATTTTTAAATATTTATTTCAATAAAATAAAGTAAAGTTATGCATACATATATCTTGATTACACAACTTTTAACACTATATCACTTCGGAATATATATTTATATGTCTTTCTCGTGTCAAATTTTACGGTAACTTGTTAACATGTTTCGGCCTGTTATTGGCCTTCTTCAGAACTGGTTGTTGCTGGTCTACAAAAAACCCACAACAACAACACACATACACAACACATCCAACTGCCCAACACAACACAAACAAGCTCCATTCCGAACAATGGTACACAGACTACTCAACATACCAATGAACCAACATGATTACAATCAAATACATAGCACAAGAAAAGGGATACAATTCCAACATAATAAACAACATAATACGAAAGACAAAACATAATCACAAAAATCATAAGAATACAACACAAACACAAGAACACAAAAAATACATCACACTAACATACGAAAACAAAAACACACACAAGATTGCAACCTCATTCAAGAAATTAAATTACAACATCGCATACAGAACAAATAATACTCTACAAAAACATCTCAACACGCAAATAACACAAACAAATACAACCACACAGGCGTATACAAACTCAAATGTAACACCTGCAACAACTTCTACAGGCAGATCGTTTCAAAGACGTTACAAAGAACACATCACAGCCATAACAAAATCACAAAACACTTCCACATATGCAGAACACATCACAAATGCTAACCACACCTACAGAGACATCGACACAGACATGGAAATTCTACACACTCAACCAAAGAGCCAGAAACTGAACACACTAGAACAATACGAAATATACAGACACAAAAAACACATCCAAACGAAATTCTCAACACACAACTCAGTTTCAGAACACACACACTCTTTGACTCCACATTACACTACACAAACACACCCCCACAGGAAACAAAAAAAAAAGACGCCAAGACCAGCAACAACCAGTTCTGAAGAAGGCCAATAACAGGCCGAAACTTGTTAACCAGGTACGGTAAAATTTAACACGAGAAAGACATATAATACATATTGTTATTCTTAAGCATTTTTCATAGTGCTTCTGTTGTAATAATAGTACATTTTTTAATGGGAGAAATTGGAAGGTGATTTCTGGAATGGGGAGACTGATTGCATTGTATGGAAAATGATCTCAGAGATGGAGGTAGAGATAAGAAGAGATTTCCGCACAAACGTCAACGGGACAATCTGGGTGGCGTCATGCATCGATAAGTAGCCACTGAGATAACGTAAGCGAGATATCAGTCACCAAATCGTGTCAGACTCACAAGGTAAGGTTTTGTGTGGCGGAACTGAGACGAATCACGGGCTGAGTTATGAATTTGTAAATAATGCGCGTGAACGAATTCTAAGGACCCCAATGCAGTTGTCAAGCATTTTTAGGTGTTATTACATCATATGAAGAGAAACATTACGGTTATTAATTTGTGGAAATAGTGATGTATTTTACAGTTCAGTGAGTGAATAATCAGGTAACAGTATGACTTATCTATTTATCTGTTACAAATTAAAAAAAATAGAAAATGCATATCAATTAATTATTTCGTATCAAAGGAGTGAGGAGGTGTTACTAATTTTTCACTTTCAAATACAGATATATTAAAATAGCTTAAAGGTAAGAAAAAATGGTGCCTTATCTCCTCTTCCCATTGTTGTCGGATGATTGGTTAAAGTATCAGAGACATTTCATAGTCCTGTCTTCAGTGGAAGGACTCTTCCAAAAATCCAACAGCACTTCTACCTTCATCAGGCGAAGGCGAGACTTTCCAGATGGAGTCGTTAGGACATGTTATACGCATTGACTGAATGACATTTATAAACTTCAAAATTTTTATAAAAGTCTCTTAACTTTAGGCCTACATTATCGACCAGACAATAGAAATAACCTAGTATCATAGTTAAAACGAATATGCAAATCAAGCTTACAGGTATAATTCCCTGTAAAGTTGATTTGAATAATTTCAAGGGAAAAATTTTTCCGGGGCCGGGTATCGAACCTTTGGTTAAAAGTATCAACGCTCTACCAACTGACAAGCAAACGTTCTGATGGGGGCAGATAAAAAAAGTTAAATTTTTTTCTTCCACCATGTTAATAATGTCAAAAGAAGTGCTTATACTAATTTTGGCTACTCGACCGCAATTACGAGGGCTGCAAAAAAATTAATTCGCCAGGGGCCGTTAACAAAAAGAAAAAACATAATTTCATTGGACAAATTTATTGGAACGGACACGGCTTGTTGAGCTATTTTTCAACATATTTTACATCGGAATTGATACATTTCTTATATCATGGGATCGACAGAGAGAGGTGCAGACGCAGTCAAACGCTGGTTCCGATCTGAGGCGGCTGACTTCTACGACATAAAAGTTGATCCCACGGTATGACAAATGTCTCAATTCCAGTGGGGAATATGTCAACAAATAGCGTAACAATTGCTGTATCTGTTTCAAGAAATATTTCCATGAAATTGTACTTTTTTCTGTCAACGGCCCCAGGGAAAATCAATTTCTGAACGGCCTCGTAATTGCAGTCGAGTGGCCAAAATTTGTATAAGCACTTCTTTTGACATTATTAACATGGTGGAAGAAAAAATTTAACTTTTTTATCTGCCCCCATTAGAACGATTGCTTGTGAGCTATCCGGGAACTCTACCAGACACCGATCCAATTTCTCCCGCTATGGCCACATATCTCAAAGTGGGCTGACAACCGTCAAGCAACTAACATTGAGTGCACACTTACTCTGTTGGACTTAAATTGTGGTTTTTTGTTAACGAACAGTGACGTGTATTATGTAAATCAACTTTCAGGTATAACTCCCTGTAAAGTTGATTTGAATAATTTCGAGAGAAAAATTGTTCCGGGGCCGGGTAACGAACCCGGGACCTTTGATTAAACGTACCAACGCTCTACCAACTGAGCTACCCGGGACTCTACCAGACACCGATCCAACTTCTCCCTCTATATCCACAGACCTCAAAGTGGGCTGACAACCATCAAGCAACCAACATTGAGTGCACACTAACTGTGTGTGACTTAAATTGTGGTTTTATGTTAACAAACAGTGACATGTATTATGCAAATCAAGCTTTCAGATGTAACTCCCTGTAAAGTTGATTTGAATAACTTCGAGGGAAAAATTGTTCCGGATCCGGGTATCGAACCCGGGTCCTTTGGTTAAACGTACCAACGCTCTACCAACTGAGCTACCCGGGAACTCTACCAGACACCGATAAAATTTCTCCCTCTATAGACACATACCTCAAAGTGGGCTGACAACCGTCAAGCAACCAACATTGAGTGCACACTTACTCTGTTGGACTTAAATTGTGGTTTTTTGTTAACGAACAGTGACGTGTATTATGCAAATCAAGCTTTCAGGTATAACTCCCTGTAAAGTTGATTTGAATAACTTCGAGGGAAAAATTGTTCCGGGGCCGGGTATCGAACCCGGGACCTTTGGTTAAACGTACCAAAGCTCTACCAACTGAGCTACTCGGGAACTCTACCAGACGCCGATCCAATTTTTCCCTCTATATCCACAGATCTCAAAGTAGGCTGACAAGCGTCAAGCAACCAACATTGAGTGCACACTAACTGTGTGATTTGCGTAATACACGTCACTGTTCGTTAACAGAAAACCACAATTTAAGTCACACAGAGTTAGTGTGCACACAATGTTGGTTGCTTGACGGTTGTCAGCCCACTTTGAGGTCTGTGGATATATAGGAAAAAATTGGATCCTTGTCGACTTTTCTATCTAAATTCAAACTGCTCTATAACCCTTTTCAGAAATATATCCTGCTTCGCAATAAAATGACAGCATTTCTTTGTGCTGTGTTTATCCAATCCTATCTAAAGTATTGACCAAGCGACATGCTGACCACATTATAAAAGAGTATCAATGCCTATATTGGTTCAAAATTTTCACAGTAATGGTTGTAGTACAGACAAACTGGCTGAATTCTTAAATATTTATGTTGATAATGGACGGGATAAGCATGGTGATCAAATGTTTTCAGAAATAAGTATGGCCACAACTCGACGACGCTTCATTATAGCCACTTTCATTGTCGCCTGTGCTGCCGTGGCTGTCATTATTACGTCATTCGCTACGAGCTTGTGGGTGGAGGCGACGCTCACAAAACCCAACGATGCAGCATTCTCCACCAGCCTTACCATCAACTACGGCCTCTTCGTGGGGCATATAGATGGAAAAATGTTATCATCCATATCTGCGGAACTCACCAGTGAGTAACACCTGTGAAATATTAGGCATGATGAAATCTAATAATCGAAGAATATACAGGGTGACTCACGAAGATTGTACAATACTCTAGGACAGAGTTTCTCAAACTTTTCTATCCACGGAACCACTTTAAACCCAAAATAAAACTCTGGAATCCAATGAACCCAGTGAATATTCGTGGAGAGAGGTTGTGTTTTTTTCCGCCTTCATCAGACTCACGTCTAGGGATAGTTGAAGTTGTAGTGGCACACTTGGATGTTGATTGTTTTAATGATCCTGTTTTAAGCCACTGATCCATGATTCAGTGTCACTCTGTATTAAAAAAAAATGTAGACTGAGGATCGGTATCACTCTGTATTAAAAATAGGATGACGTACTGTAGCTCGCAATGATTGGTCTCGCCCTCTATTTACAAATTTTGAAGAAGGGATGATAAAAATAGCACAATTTTTCTTTAAAATATTTGACTTTTTTTCTGATATTAAATAAACTTTGAGACACAAAATTAACAAACAATTCACCTTGAACTTCAAAACAATTTTCTTTCCTCTCCAAAAGAAGTTTCCTATGCATTCTTGAAGGAACATCAAAACAACTCTGCGAAATATCCTTCACAGAATTTTCAATTAATTTCATATACAATTTACACCTATTCATTATTGTTGGAAAATGTGTTAGCTGCAGACACTTAAGTTACTTCAAGCGCACCTCTATTATTTCAACAATGTGCATTAGTGACCGGATTGCCGTAAACGGTATCCATTGTTGTCCTGAAAATTTCCAATAGAATAAACAATTATAGTTCTGTTCTTATTATTTTTCATGTTTTTATAACATTATATTTTAAAGATTAAAAAGTAAATAATTTCACATCAGGAATTGGCGGAACCCCTAAGAGTTGCTTACGGAACCTCTGGGTTCCGGGGAACACACTTTGAGAAACGCTGCTCTAGGACAATGGTGGGCATTCCTGCGGCATTGCCGCAGTGACGTCAGACCTCAGCGAAGCATCAAACGTACCCCCTACCTTCCCCTTCCCCCACTCCATGAAAATACTGCGCGTGTACGTGGCGGATTACACTAGACTGCTGTACTTCGGAGCTTCATTAGGATACAATGTCTTTCGCAGAATCATATGAATCGAGAGGATATCACACTTACAAGAAAGGCGGTTCTTTCATTTCTCATGTTTAGAATCAGTTACAAATATTCAGGACGCGAACTTAAATATGTACATTCTTAAAATAGATCACCTGTTATACGAGTTCAAAGAACACAGATTCAGTGATTTTCAAAGGATGGAGAAATATTTCAACATTTTTGCCACTCCTTTTCATGTTTAAATTGAAAATGTTATCCCAGAATTGCAGTTAGAGGTACTGGATTTGCAGAATGATGGCTTCTTGAAAGCAGAATGTGAAGGTCTACTGGGGGCTAAAATTTTTTAAAAGATGTCCAGTACTACATATCCACTGCTTAGACAGTTTGCTTAAAAAATAATGAGTACCGTCATTTCCCATAACTATTGTCCTGGAACATAACTATTGTCCACGATACAACTATTCAAATTTTGTACTCCATGACGTAGTACCTCGTTTATCTATATTCTTGCTGTACTGTAGTTTGAATTCAAGTCACTGTAGCTATCTACGAACGGTCTATGTTACTTCTACAACGATCTTTGAATGGTTGTATCGTGAACCATAGTTGTGTTCCAGGACCATAGTTATGGGAAATGACGGTATGTATTCATCAACCTACCAGTGCCAACAGCTGTTTTCTAAAATGAAATTTATAAAGTCCAGCCACAGATCTCGCTTAAGCGATGCTCATCTCCTTGCACAACTGAAAATAGCATGCACAGATATAAATCCCAATTTCGAAGAAAATGCTTTGAAAAATGATTAATTAAATATCACCTGAATGGACTATTCTAATTACATATGGTAGGGAGGAGTGTAGTGGCGCAACTGTCTGTAAATCCGTCACTGCACTGTACAGTGCAACCCCTCCCACAGTATGTAGTTGCCATTTAAATCCTGTCTTGTGGGTTGCGTTCATTTTGCCCACCACTGCTCTAAGACAGTCATGTCAATTGATGCCCATAAGAGCAAGCGCGCGCTTTAGAGCTCAGGAGAGCCTGAGCGCTTTACAGCGGAAAAGAAAGAGACAGACGAAAGAGGTAGTATATGCCGCTTGATCGAGCTATATTCAGGGATGGCCAGCACTGATTCAATAGATAATGGAAAGAGAACTTATTAAAACTGTATCCATGTTAATTTTTAGATTTATCTGAGAAGTATAAATGCATTATAAGAATGTAAGTTTTAATTTTAATGCTCATTTTTCACAAGTTTGATTTTTTTATTCAAAAGAAATATTTTCTCAACTTTTTATAGAAAAGTGAAATTTTCAGACATAGGCCTATTTATTTAGTAGCCTTACAGAACGTTTTCGTAAATCTAATATACCGTAAATACGTATTACTGAAGATAGTGTATTGAAAATTTTGAAGATATTCGCATGGAAATTGTTTGTAAGGAAATGAATTAACAAAGTAACTACTGTTACATCATAAGCAAAAGATTCATGCCCATGTGTTGTAAAAATGTCAGTCTATAGCTTCAGCACATTTCGAGAAAATAATTTAATATTCTGATGACAGGAAGTTGCTCACCAATATCACCTTAAAAGCATAATGCGATAAGAGTTTTGTTATGGAATATTAGTTACACGTAAAACATATACAGCGCCTAGGTAACTTTGCTTTGTACTCTAATATTGTTTTGATTAGTTTATTGATTACTTTTATAAGGCTAAAGGTACCATCAATATCAATTCCAACTTACCATGTCATACTCAATCTCTTTTTTTGGGATATCACTTTCTTTATGAATGATGTGTTTCATCCATTTAGTACAGTATAATATTATACTACTATGGGATTTAAGAGAATATTCCTTCTTAAGCTCTATTTTGTTATTAACATTTAAAACAGAAGTGCAATATTAAGAAAAAATTATTAGTACTTTTGTTTTACAAACAATATAGATAATATCAAACAGAAAGAAGCCATATAAAAATAACGACATAAAATTTCACGTTCCGTCTGAAGTTTGTGCACCACTGTTTTCTTAATCCAACAGGCTGCTTGTTCATATATACATCCCTTCCTCTTTCCATACTTAGTGCTTGATGCCCGCAACACGACGTCAAGGTCAGAAAAATGCGTTTGCTTTGACATCACTGCTCTAGGATGTGATTTCTGGCATCATTCTGATGAAAAAAGTTCATATAAACATGTCATATTTTTTAAATTGAATGAGTTACACCCACCTGAATGTTAAACATAAATGTAGATATTATGAAGGTTTAAGCATTTAAATTATTTACAACAATGGTACTGGGTGTATTATAAATTCATTAAAAACATTCACGTTATTACTCGCCTGGAAAATCTGTATTAAAGCCGGGTTTCAAAGACCCCACTTTGTACAGCAATACACGTGGCCGCCCTAGTGTGAACTGCGCGCGCTGCATTCCCTAACTTCCGTTGTTCAGATGCTAGGTTGATATGTTGTACCGGTGTTGAGTTATCTCTAACCGTGTCCTGGATTTTGTGTCGCTGCTATCAGCTGTACTGTAACACATACAGCTACAGACGTCCAGAGAGAAAGAGTTCACAAGAATGCGTGTTACGGAAGAAAGAAACGTGATTTTATCCGAAACTATTCAAAATCGGACACACGTATATATGAACTTTTTTCATCAGAATGATGTCAGAAATCACATCCTAGAGTACTGCGCAATCTTGTGAATCACCCTGTACATCCAATTTTACTGTAGTTGTTAAAAGTCACTCAGATTACTTCAACAGCTTATGGCCCACCATGTCGACTGATTTGAGTGCTTTGCATTATTTCTTTTGAGGTAAACAGTTGTGTGACTATTTATTTATTTATTTATTTATTTATTTATTTATTTATTTATTTATTTACTAGCCGTACCCGTGCGTTCCGCTGCACCTGTTAGAAATAAATATAAAGTAATTACATAATTAAAATAGGACGTTTGATCCAGGGAACATTCGTGTTTGATAAAAGGATAAATCGTTTAATATGTTACTTAATTTAAATTGTATTTAAATAATTAAAATGCGGTCATTCTGGTCCAGAGAGCAATCATTTGGTGCAATGACAATTCCTTTAACATGTTTCTTCATAGTTTAATGAAGACTGACATCATTTAGTTTTAATATGTATACTTTATATTACTTGCTATATGTTTCAGAAGTTGCTGTAATAACATTGTAGAATTATGTCCATCTAGAGAAACAACATATTCCAATGGTGAAATAATAATTAATTAGCTTCCGATATTACTTCATACAAACATAGAAACATTCTCTTAGGCTATGTTTAATAGCTTTCGATTGTTGTTGTCCAAGGCCCCTTATAGACGAAGTCATTTGTTTTTATTTCAGTACAGCGCCTTAGATGGCGTTGTTATTGTAATTTTAAAACTCATTTATCTCATTAAATATGAGTCCTATCAAAATTTTGTATAGAATATAACTTATCGGAAATTATTTTTAAAGAAACGTTTGTTATGTAATATTTTTCATGAAAATCAATAATACGCGAGATATTTCGATTTATTTAATTCAGGCCCCCTTTTAAATAAAGTATTTTGAATGCCATATAGCCTAAAACCTAAGTTACAACGAACTTAATTTATATTCCAATTTTCATATAAATCGGTTCAGCCATTATCGCGTGAAAAGGAAACAAACATCCAGACAGATATACAAACAAAAATTAAAAAAAAAAAAAACGATTTTCGGTTTCAGGATGGCTAATTATACATGTCAACACCAATTATTTTTGGAAAATCGAAAATTACCAAAAAAAATTTGGCTACAGATTTATTATTAGTATAGATTATTTATTTCCTTATTTATTTATTTATTTATTTATTTATTTATTTATTTATTTATTTCCTTATTTATTTATTTATTTATTTATTTAACCTGGTAGAGATAAGGTCATCAGGCCTTCTCTTCCTCTCTACCAGGGAATTACAACTACAATATTAAGAATACACTTGTGTGTTTGCTAAACTTCCTACAACAATAGAAAAATTTAAGAATTACATTCAAGAAAAAAAAAAATACATTAAATTTCGGAAGAAACGCTTAAAAACATTTTTGATAATATACACAAAATAACTGAAGCCTGTATCGAAATGAACGTCCACCACTTTCAACAATTTGTTTAAAATATCCAGATTTTGATTATTTTTCAATTTAAATGCACTCTCCATATTGTATGCTAATATGCTGTAGACAGTGTACTATACATTGCATAATGATTACGTCCGCCTGGATAGTTCAGTTAGTGAGTAAAAACATTAATTGTTAATATTATACTGTATTTTGACTAAATAAAATCCTAACGAAAATTATCAAACTGAAAATCGTAATAGTTCCCAGTTCACGTAAATGGATGCATTACTTTTCTTCCCTCCTATACCTAGTAAAGTGATTTGTTTGTATTTTATACTAGTATCATCAAACTCTGGTCTTGGAAAGAAGTAACAAACAGTCTTTTTGGCTCTCAACCGTTAATCCAAAGGTATAGCCAGGTTAATATTATAAATGTTAGTAAAAACAAAATGATGTCCCGGTTCAAGGGAACGTGTTGCAGTCAACACGAGACTTGATGGAATCGAGAATATACGAGGCGCATCCAGAAAGTAAGTTTCCCGATTTGTTCCCCTTGAAAGTAAACGTAATTAGCCGTGTCAATTGCGCATCCGTAACAGATCTATGACGTATCAATCATATGCCAGCCGGACAGGTCCCGCCTGGTGCCAGTAGCGTGGCAGCAGTGGTCCGAAATGGAAGCTCTTATTCCTCCTCCCGCCGCCTGCGAGGTTCGGTCGGTGATAAAGTTCTTTAATGCACAAAGCATTGCGCCAATTGAAATTCATCGGCAGCTCTGTCAGGTCTATGGGCCGAACATCATGAGTAAGCAGATGGTGCGTCGCTGGTGTAGGCAGTTTTCCGAAGGTCGTCAAAGTGTCCATGATGAAGAGCGCAGTGGGCGACCGTCCCTCATCAATGATGATGCGGCAGTGCATCATGGAGAACCGTCGCTTCACGATTAAGGAGCTGAGCAGCCATTTTCCGCAGATATCGCGATCCTTGTTGCATGAGATTGTCACTAAGCACCTGCTGTTCAAAAAAGTGTGAGCCAGGTGGATGCCGAAAAACCTGACACCCGAATACAAAATGCAACGTTTAGGAGCAGCACTGACATTTCTGCAAAGGTATCACGATGACGGCGACGAGTTCCTCGACAGGATCGTCACGGGCGATGAGACTTGGATTTCGCACTTCACCCCGGAAACCAAGCAGCAGTCAAGAGGCGTGGAATGCTTACTGCAGATGTTATGCTTCTCCATGACAATGCTCGTCCACATACGGCTCGGCGCACAGCAGCTGTTTTGACGGAATTTGGCTGGGAGTTGTTTGATCATCCACCCTACAGTCCTGATCTTGCTCCCAGCGATTTTCACGTTGTCTTGCACCTCAAGAAATTCCTGTCCTCCGGTGAGCGTTTTGGCAACGACGAAGAGCTGAAGACGTCTGTCACACGCTGGTTCCATTCACATGCGGCAGAGTTCTACGACAGAGGAATACAAAAGTTGATCCCACGATACGACAAATGTCTCAATTCTGATGGTGGCTATGTTGAAAAATAGCTGAAACATTGCTGTACCTGTTGCCAATAAATGTTTTCCTGTAAGCGTGTGTTCTTTTTTTTTAAATAGGGAAACTTACTTTCTGGATGCGCCTCGTAGTTGACAGCATTGCTAGATTATTATCAAACAGTTCGCCTGCACTATAAGAACTTATGCCAAGGTTATTGACGACTAGTAAAGCATTCACATCCATTAAATAGGTTTAGTGAATCAATTGTCAATTGTATTTCTTTTTGTCTTCCAGTGTCGTGTCTTATGTCGGAGAACGTTTGCCTCATGTCATGTCAGACGGATGACGCCACACAGGAATTTGAATTGATCGCACTTCTTAGTGGGATTGAGTCCATCCACTGCCCATTTTTAGAAGAATCAACTAATATAAGTGAGGGTGAGATTTTCTGAGACGACCAGTAAATCGAAGTGTTTTAATTTTAGTATAATTTTAGTCACTGACTATAATTAATAAATATGTGTGCTTTGTTAATTGAATCTGTGAGTCAAATTAAATAATTTGTTATTAGTGGAGAAAAATTCGCTCCGGCGTCGAAGATCGAACCCGGGACCCACAGTTCTACGCACTTGGTGCTCTAACCATTGAGCTACGCCGAAGTTCAACCCACCGCACCGGATCGAATCTTTCTCCTTTTAGTTTTTTTCCTTAGTGGCCTTATTCCGTGTTCGACTTATATACAGTATATTGACATACAGTACATTTTAATCAACAGTTATCACACAGGGACCGCACTCAATTGAGTGAGTTGGCGGCCGGGACTCCTACAGTACATGCACTGTTAGGCGAATAATCTATGTAAAGATTATTTTTTTGGTCCTACAGAATTATCTGTGATGGTTACCATTTGTTATTAATGGAAAAAAATTCGCTCCAGCGCCCAGGATTGAACTCGAGACCCCTACTCCTACTCACTGGGTGCCCTAACCATTGAGCTGCGCCAAAGTTCAACCCACCGCCAATAGTCGTTAAAGCAAAAATGGAAAGTGTTTTTAAAACGAATCGTGGGTTTAATGTGATGTGTCATGTACGAAATGCACTAGTAGATTCATAAATTGTCGTTCAGTTGGTGATAAAGCAAGGAAAACTACATCATATTTCAGATTTTCTCCAGTTACGTCTTGTGACGTAGAACGAACATTTTCTGGGTACAAATATTGTTTGAACACTGAAGAGTATTTCTTCTCATAAATTGAAAACGTACACTATTACTAATTGTAACAAGACTACTGTAGATAAATATAATTATGTATTTTGTTTGTTAGTCTTATCTGCATGGGTAAATTATTTTATATTGTAAATTACCAAGATTCTAATTGCCAATTATTGTATTATGATTATCATGCTCATGACAGGACGAATTGAGTACGTAACGGCACGTGTTATAATTGTCATACTCATGACAGGACGAATTGAGTACATAACGGCACGTGTTATGATTGTTATGCTCATGACAGGACGAGTTGAGTACATAATGGCACGTGTTAGGATTGTCATGCTCACGACAGGACGAGTTGAGTTCATAACGGCACGTGTTAGGATTGTCATGCTCAGGACAGGACGAGTTGAGTACATAATGGCACGTGTTAGGATTGTCATGCTCACGACAGGACGAGTTGAGTTCATAACGGCACGTGTTAGGATTGTTATGCTCATGACAGGACGAATTGAGTACATAACGGCACGTGTTATGATTGTTATGCTCATGACAGGACGAATTGAGTACATAACGGCACGTGTTATGATTGTTATGCTCATGACAGGACGAGTTGAGTTCATAACGGCACGTATTAGGATTGTCATGCTCAGGACAGGACGAGTTGAGTACATAATGGCACGTGTTAGGATTGTCATGCTCACGACAGGACGAGTTGAGTTCATAACGGCACGTGTTATGATTGTTATGCTCATGACAGGACGAATTGAGTACATAACGGCACGTGTTATGATTATTATGCTCATGACAGGACGAGTTGAGTACATAATGGCACGTGTTAGGATTGTCATGCTCACGACAGGACGAGTTGAGTTCATAACGGCACGTGTTAGGATTGTCATGCTCAGGACAGGACGAGTTGAGTACATAATGGCACGTGTTAGGATTGTCATGCTCACGACAGGACGAGTTGAGTACATAATGGCACGTGTTAGGATTGTCATGCTCACAACAGGACGAGTTGAGTTCATAACGGCACGTGTTATAATTGTCATACTCATGACAGGACGAGTTGAGTACATAACGGCACGTATTATGATTGACATGCTCACGACAGGACGAGTTGAGTTCATAATGGCACGTGTTAGGATTGTCATGCTCAGGACAGGACGAGTTGAGTTCATAACGGCACGTGTTAGGATTTTCATGCTCAGGACAGGACGAGTTGAGTACATAACGGCACGTGTCATAATTGACAGGACGAACTGAGTACATAACGGCACGTGTTATGATTGTTATGCTCATGACAGGACGAGTTGAGTACATAATGGCACGTGTTAGGATTGTCATGCTCACGACAGGACGAGTTGAGTTCATAACGGCACGTGTTAGGATTGTCATGCTCAGGACAGGACGAGTTGAGTACATCATGGCACGTGTTAGGATTGTCATGCTCACGACAGGACGAGTTGAGTACATAACGGCACGTGTTAGGATTGTCATGCTTACGACAAAACGAGTTGAGTAGAGCTACATATTAATCCGCAGGACGAAATGAAAATACAGGCATACCATGACTGCATTTTATTTTGGGGGAAGACCCGTTACTCAATTTGAAAGGAGACTGGGGGCCGCCTTGGAAACCAGGACCTTCCAGTCCCTAGCCAGTTGTTCTTCTGTGTTATCCAGTCGCCTTCTGTATTCAAGTGTAAATATTTATTATCTTTGCCAGTAATCGAACCCAGTCGGAAACAGTGCAATAAGCATCATATTTCATAAAATATTTTAGGAAGTTAGAAAAATCTTTTTTGCAACATAGGAAGTTTCAGATTTCGATTAAGTATGTCGATTTAAATTCAACACTATTATTATTATTATTATTATTATTATTATTATTATTATTATTATTATTATTATTATTATTATTATTTGTTACAGACTCCTACGACCAGAAGTTCATTAACGCTGGTATTTGGGTCAGCACTCTGTTGTTCCTCGCACTCTCGCTCTTAGCCGCGGTACTAGCGGCTGTATTTGCCGTCATTAACAGTGCCATGAATCCTGTGGAGCCCATAGTGGGAGTCTTCGGGCTGTATGTATGGAACGGCATAGCAGGTTTGTCAAATTACTACAGACGCATCAATGCCACACAGGTTACAGGCAAAGCTGAAATCTGAAATCATGGATTCACAGCAAAGCAAACAGTGGAGAGCACAGAGCAAGGAGTGTCAGTTGCTCTGCTACCCAACAGACGAAAGGAATTCTTACTCGTTTCTCGTGCGCGCGCATCTAATGTAGATATTCCACAAGCAGAGCCGTTAGTCTGTATATTAAGAACGCTGGTTGCAGCCAGCCTACAAACTTTGCGGCGGTAACAAGCGGATATCATTGTTGCTGTTAGAACTGAGTATTTAATCTCGATACTAGTTGAATATAGTACATTATGCAACAAGCCTATAATGATAGTAATTAAGACGCGAGTTTCATAATTTTCATACGAGCGTCTTATACTCTCTTAGCCATTCCTCTTCCTGTTCGCGAAAAGTTTTTCTTCTCTAATATTACAGACATAGAAGTTAGGCAGGCTCTTAAAAACACTAGATCTACAGCGCAAGGCTCTGACAACATAAACATTGTTTTTATTAATAAATTAATCGATATCGTGCTTCCTGTGATGACACATATTTTTAATTCCTCCATCATTACTTCTACCTACCCAAATCTTTGGAAAACGGCTGTAGTGCGTCCATTACCTAAAGTAAACACACCTACATCTCCTAAAGACTATCGGCCAATTTGCATTCTTCCCGTCCTATCAAAGGCTCTTGAACGTATTCTCCATAACAATTAAGCAAATATCTGATTGAATTTAATATTATCGACCCCTTCCAATCTGGATTCAGAAGCGGGCATAGTACTTCCACTGCCTTATTGAATGTAACTGAAGATATACGGGAGGCTATGGATAAACGACTAGCAACAATATTAATTTTATTGGATTATAGCAAAGCATTTGACTCTGTTGACACGGATCTACTATTAACTAGACTTCGAGTGTTAAATTTTTCTGACAGCGTTATCACCTGGATGCACTCCTACCTCACTGGCCGCCAGCAGCGTGTTGTCTTTAATAATCGGTTCTCCTCCTGGCAGACAGTAGAGTCAGGATTTCCCCAGGGTCCGGTATTGGGTCCATTGCTTTTCTGTCTCTATATTAACGATATCGCCAAGTCATTTAAATATTGCAGATATCATATTTATGCAGATGACGTTCAATTATACATTTCCGCCAGTCCTGATAGACTAAGTGACTGTATTATTAGACTCAATAAAGATCTCGAAAGCGTTTCATCTTCGTCTCAACAATTCGGACTTAACTTAAATACAGATAAATCACAGGCCATCTTATTTTCGAATAAAAGATTAATCCCCGATATTAATAAGCTGAACCTTCCTCCTGTGACTCTGAATAAAGCGATCATTCCATTCAGTTCAACTGTAAAAAACCTGGGAGTTCATTTTGAATCTAACCTTACCTGGGACACGCATATCAAACACATATGCAAGAAAGTATTTTCCACTCTTCACTCATTAAAAATATTGTACCACTATCCAGCTAAATTAAAGCAGACGCTTGTACTGACTCTTATTATGCCTCATTTCGATTATTGTGACGCTTTATTCAGTGATCTCAGGGTGGATTTATCCCAGAAACTGCAACGTGTTCATAATGCGTGTGTTCGTTTCATTTGTAATGTCCGCTACTACGACCACATTTCGCCTTCTTTCGATAAATTATTGTGGCTCAGGTTAAATGAGAGGAGAAAGTTACATTCCCTTTCTCTCTTATACCGAATTTTGCACACCTCTGCTCCCTCTTACTTATCTGTCCGATTCCACAGTCTTTCTCGGTACCATAACTTAAATACTCGGTCACAATATGACAACACGCTAGAAATACCACTGCACACATCATCTCTTTATTCTTCATCTTTCACTGTTGCTACTTCTTGTCACTGGAATTCTCTGCCGCCTGAAGTCAAGGGCTGCCGAACTTTAATTTCCTTTAAATGTAAATTAGAAAAATATTTTATGATGAGTTGCCAGACCTAACGTGTTGCAAATGTGTTCCACTGTATTCATTTTTTTTTTGTTTCTTATTTTTATTATCTAAATCGTGTTTATTTATCACTTAATGCCAATATGTATTCCACTGTGTTGTTTTTTTATTATTAATCTATTTTTGTGTACATTTTATTCAATTGTCGGTTTCTGGTTTGATTATGTAAATCCTATTTAATTGTAATCTAATACTAATATGTATACTAATGTGTTTATTTTTATTTTTACTGTGTACATTTTTCTTTTTTATTGAATTATCGACTTCTGTTTTTATGTGATTCGTATTTGATTCTAACAAATTAATATGTATTTCACTATGTTTATTTTTATTTTATGTGGTAAATTTATGTAACTACCTCTTTTGATCTCATTATGTATCAGTATGTAATTACTTAATTCTGATCTAGTTTTATGTTCAACTGTGTAAGCAAGTTTTAATTCTGGTTGAGTGTAAGAGAGGGCCTTACGGCCTTAACTCTGCCAGGTTAAATAAAGCCATTATTATTAATAACCATCATAGGCAAGTTGCATACGACTTTTTATTCTCGACCATATTTCTAACTTGAAATTATTTATAACTAGACATGTTATTCTTATCTGACTGAGGAGCGGAACTGACATTGTGCAATATCTCGTAAATTGTGGGATGTGCGCTGACGCGAAAGTATTGATTTTTTCCGAGAAACCAATGTCATTGACCTTTATATAATCTAGAGAGTAAAATGAACATTAATCTTGATATAACCTTGGAATTAATTTAGACATTGAAAAACGAGATGAAAAATTGAATTTATTTGAATATTATTTACAATTAACGCTAATTATTATAGTAACAGAACATAACATTCTGCGACAGTATTGGATTTCCAGCCTCCGTGACGTTTCGCTAGTTGTCTTTCGATTGTATATCCGAGAATAATCGATACTTGCGCTTTCATATTGCTACAATGGTGCTTTCTGATTGGTGGAACACCTGAACTTTAATGAATAGGTGTACTTTAATGAGGTCCATTAAAGGGCTGCTACCAGGTGTATAATTACTACATTTCGGCATGGTCGAGCATAAAATGTAATAACATGCAGTACACATGTTAAGTTCAATTCGTCGATTTATCATAAACACTGATAATGGGATTTGTAATTCTAAAAAGAACAACTCAGTATAGGCCTACTATTTTCCATGTTTTTTAGTGGTGAGGATATGTGGTCCAAAATAGGTGTGACAGATATAAATTACGAATATGTGACAAACATGGTCAAAAGCACGAAATCTCGAAGGGACACTGTGGAGAAAGCAGAATTTTGTCAAGGGACGGGGTTATTATTAAAATTGTTTACAATTTACATTATCGGTATTTTAAAGTTTGTGTATTATTATTATTATTATTATTATTATTATTTTTAAAGATATAAACTCTCAAATACACAAAGCGTTAAACGAATGTTTCACAATAAAGTCAGAACGGGTGAATACCGCTGTTAAAATGAGTTTAAAATCGACAATGCACAATATTTAATATTTGCACTAGAATTGTCAGAAACTATTTTTTCAGTATGTTTCACAACAGGTTAAATTTCATATAGTGTGGGCTTTATTTTACTACGAGGTCTATACTAGGCGGTAGATCTCTCTAGCCTATATTAAAGATAGCATTGTTATAATTCCAACGTGCCGCAGCACCAAGCACAGGAATTATGATGAAGCAGGGATAGGAGAACTATGTATTATGTCGATGTAGATTTTGTTACTCTGACAGTGAAAAATTAGAGAAGGGAAAACTATTAGGCCTATGGATAAAAAAAATATTCAAATCTAAATATGCAATTGTTTAAAAAAAGTTCAAAGCGGGGTTCAAACCCGGTAACCCCCTTTGCGTACGCCCCTGAAGAGACACATTAAAAATTCTTCAACTCTATCATTGGTTGGGAATTTGAACATTGCAAGACAGACAGAAAATAAGTGCATATGTATAACAATAAAGTTAAGAACAATAGAAAAGCTACATCTTAAATGTCGTTACAAATTGTATAAGATTTTGTAGGGCATATTAGTTGAAACTAAGAGGGCACGAGGAGACTCAATTAACAACAAATCCCAGTGTCTGCAGAGGGATAGTAAATTTCAGTGCGGAATTAGACCATTTTTTTAAGCGTCCATTTAGAAAGGCTAACGTTTTGAAGGGGATTTATGAAACAATAGAAAATGAAAATCTCGTAAGGTAAGGTTGCCTATATCGCACCACTTTAGCATTTATAATTTTTATTGAACAATACAGTTTTTATTTTCTGCATTCCTTTACAGAGATACATTCCCAGAACATTACCTTTGATGTAAAAAAGATTCCTCGAATTTGATTTAATATTTTTAAATTCAAATGACATTTTCGAAACACATGTCAGTGGTGCCATTTAGGCAACTAGTTTCCTAAATAGCACCTGCGATTTCTTAAATCGCACCTCTTTATCTGCAGGGAACAGGATGAAGGAAAGCTTTTAATATTGAACATATTGAACAGTATTTAATATGAATAATGTAATAAATGCAAATTGTAAGTTTATTGAAATTAATGAAAGAGAGTAACGCATCTTCAAATGAAATTGAAAAATAGAGCATAAATTACGTAACATTTAAACTTTCTGAATGCGTTTTTTTATTGTCATATATTTGCCATGTGCTTCACCAGGCAGTTCAAACTGTAAACTGCGTCACCTTTTCTCCACGATTATCTCGAAGCCACCTAAGAACTGCTTCATGATATATCTGTCTGAAATGGTTTGAAGATAGAAACATCTAAAGGCTGGGCCTATGAGTATTATGACGAGGAAGCTGAAACAGGAGCATACCATTTTCTCGAGATAATCTAGCTACTAAATTTTTTGAATGGATCGTATAGGTAGACATACAGAAGCAGGACTTTCTTCTATGGCAGGTTTGAGTGGCAAATAAAATGTTTGAGCTATTCGACAAATAGTTAATTGTTGATGTAACCTGACTCAGAGCAAACAAATAACGATCCTGGAGGAGCACCAGCTGATAATGAAGGATGCACTGTTTGACGTTTAAAAATTATCACAGGTGGCACAAAATACCTGGTGCGCTTGTACAACACACACTTGTTGTATTAACGCCCTTTTCACCACTTGATATTGCACCCACCTGATGCATTCCTCGTTCAGTTAAAATTTTTGGGGCCTTCTTTTGTACAGTTAGATTTGCTACAGTTGCTCATATCGCACCGGTGCGAATTAGGCACCTGCAAAGTGGTGCGAATTGAGAAACTACGCCATAAGTTATTATTTCCTTCATTCTAGCCTATAATCACCACATGTTAGAAAATCCTACTAAGTTAAATGTTCTTTAATACCTCTTTAAACGAATAACATCTTAAGATTAGGGAAGAGTCGGGTAGGTTCGGACACTTAAGGTTTTTCTTTTATATTGACTTGGTTTTATGTTAACGAAAAGAACAAAATCTTTAATAACACTATTCAAGAATCATAAAACAATATACGTGTAATGTTATTGATGAATAGACATTAATAATCTGAGGAAAGGCCTATTTATAAATATACATTTTGCCTAGTGATTCGGACATTGGCGGGTTGTACCGGACAGTCAAAAAGTTTAAAAAAAAAGTACAACAGATGGTATGAATTGAAAAGAAAGAGTTATTGCACTTGCATACACTTGTCACACTCATAATAAAAGGTCGCATTTTCTAAATCTGCACACTTTTCATGCGCCCAACCCTTGCACTTTTCACACTGAATCCAGTCTTCTTCAAAACTCTCACCACACAATATGCAACAAGTCACACTGGAAGCAGAAGCCTGAACTGATGTTGAAGATTGATCCAAATTTAGAGTTTTTGCGCATTTCCGGCGTTTTTTCTCATCCTTTTTGTTCTTTTGAACCTGTTTCTCTTCCAGCGACTCTTTGTAGGGGGTTCCAGTCAGAATTTGACTCTTCTCTGCCTTTCGTTTTCTCGTAGCAAGTCTTCGTTTGCTTGCATCAGGGATTGGGGACAGTTTCTTCAAGAGAGGCGCAATTGACGCAGAATCATTGCACGGAGTGCTGACTGAAGATTGACTTTCTTCGACATGTGGTTTTGTGAAAACCACTTCATCCATTTTCTCATTTTCTTCATCACAGGGCTATCTTTACTTGGACGCACGTGCTTTACAAAGTGTTTCAGCCATCCAAGAAATATGTCACCATTCATCCACCCGTTTGGCTGAGCTACACCTTCGCTTGCCTTTTTCCTTTCACGGACATCACTTTACAGTTATCATGCACTGAAGAAACACCAGTTTCATCCGCATTGAATATCCGTGAAGGGGGGAAATGAATGTTTCTCCATCAATTCCACAAGCTTGCTGAAGAACAGGTCTACTTGGGGCTTGTTAAAACCCACTGCTCTCATCATACTAGTGGATTCAGGTACTCTTAATGCTATTTCAGGATGCCTTTTCAGAAATCCATAATAAAAGTCTTTGCCGGCAAGTTTCTTTGTCTTGTTAAACCTGTGTGGCAATCTCAACTCCACGGCTAGATCATATGCCAATTTCAAGAATTCCTTCTTGCTTAGTGGCATAAACATGCTGTCGAGCTGTCTGATATGGGCTAATAGTTCCTCTTCATATGTTTCGGAGAAAGTAAGTTCAAATCTGCCTAATTTAGGCGGTACATTAGCTTCCTTCCCTTTCTTTATTTTATTAATTCTGTCATGCAGAGAACTTTTCGGAACGTCATACACCCTAACTGCTTCTCTAATACTAATTTTTCCCAGTAGTACATCATTCATGGCATGCTTCATATTTTCTTCGGTCCAACATCCCTTTTTATTATGTTTTTCTTCAGATTTCGGCATTATCTCCTCCAACAGTGAGCTCTGTAACACAGAAAAGCATTTTATTTATGTGTCCGGTGCTACCCGACAAAGCACTGTCCGGTCTTACCCGATACACACGCCAACGAAAGAATTCCCGCCATTTCTAAAGTTACTTGAATTTTAAAGCGCACTTCTATAATTAGTTCCCTAACACTTCTATAAACACAACAGTAGTTGGCAGATGCACTTCACTTACCTTATTTCAAAGTAGTGATGTCTTGAATAATACTGAGGCGGAGAGCAGACACAATGGAAATCACGAACAATGACGTACACACTTAACACCAGGAGGTAGAGCTACACACTGATGTGTATTCAGTACTCTGGACGGAGGCTTCTAAACGCACTCAAGAACATGCTTCTATCTTACGGCATTTACGAAAACTGTAAGTGTCCGGACACACCCGCCGTCCGGCCCTACCCGACATTCCCCTATGGATTCCTTTGCATACAAATCCGTTATTTAGTTACAAAATGCTACCTAAATATACATTCACCTGAGCGATTACATTAGATACACTATCACCACGCTGCTGACACAAAGAAGTGGCAGAAATCAAGTGACATGGTGGAAGTTCATATGGTGGATTGCAACAACATCACTAGATGCTACACTACTACAGTAATTTGTTTTAAACTAGCAGTGGTGCCATTTAGGAAGCGGTGCTATTTATGCTACTCTACCCTAATTATGCTTGAGGTGTGTCACAAGGTAATAATAAGGGCAATTCGTGAAGCAGATTTTTCTATCTGTAAGTGCAGATGAAATTAGTGATGATGTGAATATACAGTAAACCAAATGCGAGTCCTTCTTAGTCAGTATTTGATTTGACGTGTCATTTAGTAGTTCTATGTGCCATGTGACAGTTTCCTTGTTGCAGCGGGTTGCACGCTGATCGTGATGATTCTCTGGGGTGCCATGTTCGCCATCACACTGACAGACAACGTCGCCTACTCACAGACCATCTCAGGTGAATACACTTCGCAGGGTCAAGCAAGCCTCGGAGTATCTTATTGGTAAGTCTTTCTGTAAGATATCAACATTAGAAATTTCTGTTCGGGAACCCATGAAGCACCGAATCAGTAAATATAATTATCAGAGTTCTTAAGGCTCATTCACAATGAAAATTAAACATAACGTAAGCGTTAACTTAACGTTACAGTAAAATCAAGAAGTCATACCATCATTCACGATGGGAACACAAACATAACAGCAAACATACTTGGTAACCATGGAAACATAACAACGACGCCATTTCCTCATATTCTGTCGTATACTTCAGCGCTCCACGATTGTGTTCTGTTTGCAAATCACGTAAGCATAAGCATGAAAGTTTGGACAGCGAATAGGGATTATAAAGAATGGACACTGAGCGAATTTTCCTGTGTTTTGTTTCTCTCTAGTTCCACTTTCAAGCTCTAGAGGTTAGTGTAATCGAGCATACGCTAAGATAATAATTGAGTATAGAGTTGGGACACAAGATCCAAACATCGCCTACCTTATTGTATAATCCAGTAACGCTTTGCTTCAAATAAATTCAAGTTAACAGCTTTTCCTTATTTCTCAATGACAAACTAATAGTAATAATAATTTTTTATATTTCAGATATAATAAATTATATTATAAAATAATATAATACATTATAAAATAATGTATCAAATTCGTTTAATACTTGTATATAATATAATACAGGCATATGGTTTTACTTCTCGTAAGAGTTTTGTTTTTCCATTTTCAGTGCTATCAAATCATTACATATTTTAATTGTTGTTGGGGTCAATGTCTCAACTCTCATTATAAAGGAACTCTCGAATCTAGCATTACAGTTAATGACGGATTTATTATTTTATGGATCCAATTTATTTTATTTGAGTACATAATGTACCTAGATGTATTAATTATATGTGTTATATTTCCGCTGTGTCGACTGCTAGCTGGTGTGATGTCAGCGCCAACTCTAGGGAGAAAGCAGAATCTCACGCTCTAGCTGGCTTGAAGGTCATTGAAATCAGTCCGGCTACATCAAAGGTACCGACGCGAAGTGTCCATACTTAGTTACCTATACGCTGGTTTGGAGTTTGCAAACTTTCATGTTAACGTCTTACGGTAATGTTTATGTCAATACTTATGTGAATCATTGTGAATGATCCCATTTGATAACCTGGGCGCAAACTTCTGTGTTTATGTTACGGTTATGTTTAATTTTCATTGTGAATGGCCTTAAAGGTTGTACGAATTAAACGAAACTACAAACGCATGTAAATTAATTTAAATTGTATTACAGTAACGAGGAAGTTAAGAACTAAAAGTAATAAAGTACCGTAAAATGGGATAACTTTGCACCATTTTCTAGTTAAAAATTTGTTTTCAGTCTGTATGTAGTCTTTAAATGTCTAATTTTGTGATGGGCATTTATTTTATACGTTCTAGGGACATGCGGGAATGTATTTAGCCAGTCATATCTTCGAAAATAAATGTCTTTTGAAATATATAATCTGCCAAAAATTGCTGCAAAGTTACTCAGAGTTGGGGGTTGCTTTGCACCGCCAGAGTTTTAAGAGGAGTGGTGCAAAGTTTGCCACTGCTGGTGTTACATTGCACCATACACGTGTTAAACAATTAAATATATTGTATCAGGAACAGAAAAAATGGAAACACAGATTCAAAAACTGCCATAAATAGTAACACGGACAAAATATTTTTGAAAAAACTACACAAAATTTCAATATAAGTGGTCACATTCTTCTAAAATGATGTTTGAAACATATTTTCAGTTCTTTCGCATGATAAGTCGAGGCAACAGCACGTGAATAACTGTAAAAAAGTATATGTATTATTTTGTGTCAAGTTCTGGAATGGAATATAAGCACGCCCTTTCTTGATACTTCCTTGAAGTCTCCCAATTAGATCCTCCCATTGATATTCCATAATATCCTCCCTTTCAGGTCATTTGCATTTGTATCCTTCTCAGCATTTTCCTTTGGCATATTTGGAGATTGTTACCAAGTATGGCAGTGAGAGACCATGTATGACTTTAATATGTAATAAAAAGAAAAACAAATTCAAGTAATTTAGCTGTAATACAAAGTGTGAATTATAGTAAGCGTTTTTAAACTTCATGGAAGGTTCTCAAATCAAAATAATGCAATTAAAATTTAAAAAAAAAAAAAACTTAGTTTGTGTTATGGTGCAAAGTAACCCCAATTTAGCCTCAAATTCACCTTGATTAGAAAATTACTAGTGGCATGTGCAGCAAATGCTGCAAACTAAGTTCATTAGACGCTCAAATAAACATTTTTCAGATTTATTTTCAATGAAGAATACCAGACATTCTGAAATTTATTTGCTTCCATAATAATGAAACATACTCCCTCTGAATGGTTTTTTTATGTCAAATACTTTTTCTTGAACCTATACAGCCTCAGTATTTTAGTTTTAACACGAAAACGCAAGTAACAATATCAGGACGATCAGACGGTTTTTCATTTGGGAGTAAAACAGTAGCTATTTCAGGTCATTGCAGATTGTAGGTGAAAGTTAAAAAAAATGTCAGGTTTGCTATGCTTTCGAACAATAGACATAGCATCTTGGTATAGCTGCTGCATGTTTCGTAAACTACTTTTAAATGTAGAGGGTAAAATAATTTTATCCTGCTAAGAGATCTTGCTGAAATGATCGGGAGACTACAACATTTTGTAGGCCTCATATTTTATCAGTAAGTAATATCTTTTGGTCTTTCCTTAGAACTCTAATTTTTGCGCCCTCTCGAGCCAATACTGAAGAGAAGCACGCATATAAATATCTACACCACACCGCCATTAAGTATATGAAAAAGATCTAACCCCAATTGATTAATAACTATAAAAATATTTGATTTTGATAATATTATCATCTTAATTAAGTTTTATAGTCTTCAGTAACATATACTATATATACTGTACTATATAGCCGCTACTCAGTAAATTATAGAAATCAAGATCTAATTAAAGATATTCTCTACATCTACTTATATAACCCCAAAACGTTTCACTTCCATATCATCAATATAGCATTAATGTGTATAATTAATGAAAAATAGTCATAGCATGACATTAACTATAATAGCCTAATATTTCATTTTTAATCGTAATAATGTCATCAAACCACCTCAAGTTTTGTAGTTTTTAATATCCAATACACAGCTCTACTCAGAAAATTACACACCACAGAATCAGACCTGTAAATTAGTTTTATTAAATCTTGAAGTTTTTAATAACCAATTTAATTTGAGCTCTAAATATGTGAGCATTCTTGCAGATCATGGCCTTCGTGTAATATTGTTTACTGTCGCGTGTATTTTGTTTATTCTGAAATGCAATTAGTTAGTAACGACAGATGGATTTTGGAAAATAGGAAAATTATGTTGAAAAATTAACATTTCACTGAAAACTATTATTTTTCTGAAAAACTTTGGGTTCCAATCTTCAAAATGAGAGGTCATTTATTAAAATCCGTTCAACCATTTTCCGTAATTTCCATTGCCAGTTCAAATTATATATATATATATATATATATATATATATATATATATATATATATATATATATATTCTGCAACACCATTTACCAACAATTTCTGTGTACTCGTACAGTTACCCTTAAAAAGAATGAGACGATTCTTGGTTGTCGGAAGTTAAAGTTCTACAGCGCGGTTCACTCGATATCGACGTATAACGATAAGTACCATGACAAATAGAACAAGAATTGTTACAAGGACCACAACAAGGACAAGGATCAGAATAAGGATCACGAAGAAGACAGCCATTTAAGGCCACGACTTCACAACATAGCTCGGGTAACAAAATATCATTGCTTCTCTGTACCGAATGGCAAATGCCTGCTATCGGATCTACATTCTGGACTTCTGCTGTCACTGTCTTGTCTCGGTAGCTCATATAGTAGCGTGTCGGTTCCACCATATAACCGAAACGTTTCGTGTTCGATCCCAGGTGAAACTTTTTTTTTATTGAGGTGTAATTAATTTGTTCAGAGTTCCTCGACTGTATAATTTGTCGAAGAATATGGAATAATTTATGCCCAATTTTTGGGTCTACAAGTGGGCTGAACCTCGTCAAAAAATAAATAAATCTTACTTGGAAGTTAAAAGTATTCTTCCTGAAACAAAAATCATAAAACACAAAAAGAGACCTGTTAATTTAAAATCTTGTCCACATACCATCATACATTTCTCCAATCGAAATCCACTCGATTGGCAGCGAAGGCAAGACGGTTGACAGCTTGTGCTTCCCCCAATATTTCCATTTGCGCAGCCCTCCGGCTCCTAATACCGCGGTTCCTCAACCTGCTGATCACAGTCTGTGAAGAACCGGGAAGTTAGATGCTGCTCTTATTTCGTTAGCAATCCGAAAGGGGTCCAGTCGAACTGTCTCGAATAAGAGAGCATCCTCTTCCAATGAAGAAATCCGCGGACGCCCAGAAATAGGGCGATTTTCGACCTCCCCTGAATCTTGGTAACGATGAACACACCTCGCGGCTGTACTTCCAGGAACACCGACCAAACGGCCAGCAGATCTAGCCACATATCCAGCCTCAACTAGAGCTATAACTCGCTGTCTCATGTCACGTCGGTTCGCCATTACGATGAGAAATGAGGGATGACGATAATACTTTAGTGTAGACAATGACTATTTAACGTGATATAGAATTATTGAAATAAGGGGCATCTTGCACAGTAAGAGTTAATAAATCAACCCTAAATTAAATATTTAAATAACAGGATATAACAGAAGTCCAATTATTGTTGCGAAACTAATCAAATTAAATCTAATTACATTAAGTAAACAAATCCCAAGCTATGACACCACATTGCTACAGCTAAATTCTAGGTTATTAACATAAGCCTTAAATAGGTCCGTGCTTATGCGTTGGATGACAAAACCAAACATCGAAAGTTCGAATCTTGCCGAGGAATGTAACTTCTTACTTTTTATAATGTAAATCAGACTTCTAACTACAATCATTCATATTTTTTACATTATTTATTAATATTTATAGCCAACATTGAATTTGTAAAGAAAAGACTTTAGAAACCTCATATGGAATTTGTGATCTGTAGTGGTGGAACTTTTCCGTAAAAGTAAATTAAATTCACTCCTTGAAACTGGAAACCTTAGTCGTAGAGTCGTTTTCCCACCAGCATACAAGATGAAGTAGCACAGCCATTGATAAAAGTTTTGTACACAGAATTAGACTGAATTCCTATTCGACAGAACCTGTAATCAATGGCTTGTCTGAACATGATTAACAAATCCTAAGTGTTTCCAATCTCACTGAACAATTTCAAAATATTAATTTAAAAACTAAAAAAGGGTCGTAAATGCTGTATCTAGTGACTACTTACATTTATGTCTACAAAATGAATCTTGGAAAAACGTATATGATACTGGTACTACTGATATTAAGAGTAAATGTATTGTATTTTTCACTTAATTTCAGAATCATTTCAGTGGATGTTCTCCACTCAATGTGAAAAAATTCAAAAGTAAAAACATGTAGATAACGCAGGGACTTCAAAATCTCATGTATTAAAAAGAAGAATCTCTATGTAATGAGTTGCAATGTAATGATCCTCATGTTCTTAAATACTACAAGAAATACAGTGTAATTTATCAAAAATTATGAAAGAGGGAAATAGAATACATTTGAATACAAAAGTACAAAATTCAGATAATGCAATTAAAGCTATTCGGAATATAATTAAAGTTAAACTTGTAGATATTCTAAGAAAGAAAATATTTTTTTAATTAAAACCGTGATTATAAAGTAGAGGATCCCAAATCTATTGCAAATTCTTTTAACATCTTATAGTATATAGTACAGAAATATTATTGACAAATTACACATTCAAGGTTTTGCAAAAGATACTGCAATTTGTTACTTAACACATGCATTTAATAATTAATCTGAGGACTTTGTAAAACTCTATTTCAACATTATTTAGCAATTTCAAAGTTATTTAGACAAAAAAAATCGTTGTATAGACTAGGAATCGAACTCGCACTCTTCTACACGACACGCAGAAGTCTTAGCGTCTGAGCTATTGAAACGACACGAAAGCGTTCCTTTCTGTGCGGAGTGTCAATCTAATCATGAAGGTCCATTGTCGCTTTAACTACACGATTTATGTATATATTTACCTTTTATTTACGTAATAGGCCTATTATCATATTTTTTGCAGTTTTTGAAGTGAATTTCGGAACGATGCTAGTAACAAACCAAATAGCCTGCATTTAAGTAACTCAATATTCGTTATCTTGTGTATCAGTGCTCTGGTCTCTGATCATGCGCAGTGTCTTGCATCTGAGACTTAGGAATACTCAATCGTCTCATCCTTTTCTAGGGAAACTGTACATCATGGTCGCTCACACAATATTTTCAGATAAAAGCTTAAATTGTATCCACTTAGACTAGGCTACTGTGTTTTAATCTCAGGATTTGTGTTCCAGGTTGCTTCTCATCTCACTGTTACTTCATATAGTCAATTTGTCTCTGCTTGGGATCCGACAATATCTACTGTCCCGTGAACCACCAACTCCCACAGTCAAGATGGATGAGAATACCGACGGCATCATCTTTCTGTACTGATTGAAACATTCCAGATGCGCCAGAGTTCCTAATATGTAATAAGTAGGCTTGTAATGTTGGGGACCGATTACACAAGTCCACTGCAGCATGGTACGTAGGCCGGGGACGTGAGCTAGTACGAGGACACTGACTTGGTTCTGCGATCGATTACTGAATGACAAGGTAAACATAAACAAATCTGGACGGCTCTAAAAGTAAATATACGCTACATAGCATTACAAAGATATATTTTTTTCGTTATGTGCAGAAGCGATGATCATAGAATTATTCGTGGCTTTGAGTTTTCTTTCTTTTCTTGTACTACAATGTCTCTGTATATAATATCGCTTGTCACCTCGTATGTATGTATTACATAATTTACATGGGTAATTATGCATAGTCCACACCTGTGGAGTAACGGTCAGCGCGTCTGGCCGTGAAACCAGGTGGCCCGGGTTCGAATCCCGGTCGGGACAAGTTACCTGGTTGAGGTTTTTCCGGGGTTTTCCCTCAACCCAATAAGAGCAAGTGCTGGGTAACTTTCGGTGCTGGACCCCGGACTCATTTCACCGGCATTATCACCTTCATTTCATGCAGACGCTAAATAACCTATATGTTGATACAGCGTCGTAAAATAACCCAATAAAAAATAAAAGTAATAATGCATAACAGCTACAGAAACGATTTTAAATTTTATTCTTTCCCAGAACCCTACATTTTTACCCCCTTTTTAAAAAAAAACTTAAAAAAAAGTAGGAAAACAACGTAAACCGCAAAAACTTGATGTATTTTTTTTATCTAAAATCTTAATTTTCACTCCTTTTTCAAGAGGACAAATATAAGTAGCAATAACCTAAACTAACCTAACCTAACCAAAATAGCCACACAAAGACTGAATCAATTTCACAAATTCGTCAAACAATGATGAAAACATGATGAAAATCCCCCCTTAATAATTCGGAGGATACAGGGCTGCAGCTGCTCTAAAGAATGCACACATTCTCTCTTCCATTGTATATTTACACGTAAACATATATTCCCCCAAATATCCAATGACGCAACCATTCGAAAAACGTCCACAACACTAAGTTTACTACGTGCCAGAAAGGTACCAGAACGACCAACTTTCTTCCGTTTCGCATACTTCCGGTATAATCTCCCACAACGGAAGTTCAAATCCGTCTTATTTACTCTCAACTCATGGCAACACACTTCGCAAATCATGCAGTCCTTCATAATACCGTGATTCACGAAATAGTCTACAATATCCTCCTCTCTCAACTCTATACAGACAAAAAAACGAAATTCTACATCCATTACAACTCACAGCGCTAGACCATCTACAAGAGGAGAATAATACACGCATCAGCTACGACAAACTACAATCATACAGCCAACGACTTAGAGAAATTCTAGCTCGTAACATACAGCTATCACTTAACCACAACCATCCAATCATACCGGAAGACACATCACCCAATAAGAACACACAACACTTCAGCCAATCAAATCACAATACATTAAAAGTCATGCACTCAACAACATAGTCTTCTGAACATGAGAAAAAGAACCATGTTCAATTCTTTTCATATTAAAGAAAACTCTACTCTACCTCAACCGTAACTGACCTACGCATAATATACACGTACTAATAAATGAAATTCAATACTAAACACTACCAAACCACCAAAAATAACAAAATCGCTTCTGTAGTTGTTCTGCATAATTACCTTTACATGTAATGTTCCCGTCATTCACTTCAAAACACTCACCAAATTCCGCTGCAAAAATATGCACCTGAGAACCTTTAACCTTTGGCATTATTATTCAGCAGGTACACTGATTACGCATGCTACGTCGTGACTGGCGAACGGAGTACGGTATTCAGCAGGTGCACTGTTTATGCATGCTACCGATTGGTGAACGGATAGTCAATTTAAACCACCGTAACGCACCCTATCGGTCCCCAACATTACAACCCTAGTAATAAGTAACATTACGACTGCAGAATTGAAATAAATTAATCTTGACCTGTTGTTAGAAAGGGAGGAATTTAGTTATATGTCACAATTGTTTATAATAAAATATTTATAGTCCATTTACTGTACATCCTGTAACATTTTTCTATATGATAGACTTTCACGCACACCTGCTACCATTCTTAGGGCTTTCTATTTTAAAACGAAAATATGTTTTGGCTTCAGATGAGTTGCCCTAGGATATTAACTTATATGTCATCATATAATGAAAATATACACAGTATGCTATTTTAAGGGCGTTTATATTTCCAAAAGAAGATAACAATCTTAATGCTGATTGAGGTTCTGCCTGATAGGCAATACATCTCACTTGACGATTGACGATGTGTGTCAGAGGAAGAACAATTGTTTATACGGTATAATCTGAAGTCTGATTAGTGCAATATGTAGTTAGTAATCGATGTATACAATGGAAGGTGAAAGGAACTGGTCACCCTACCCCATTATTTCCTGGCCTAGTTGCCTCATGAGTGATGCATTGTGGAGTTAGATCTATCTTCGGACAGTTGAATAAACAACAATAATGTTTAGCGGAAGGTTTTAATTTATTAAGGAGTAATACAGTAAATTCTATGTGTGTTTCCAGTCCAAGTGGTTATCTAATTCCAAACCAAGAAACATTGTCCTTACAGCAGTGGCGGTTTCTGGCCTTGTTGTAGGTTTGCTCAACAATCGATTTTAGGCCTACCACCAACTTTAGTAAGTTCCAAGAAGTTATTTTGAGAGATACTTGACACCCCATCACGTTCTAGTTCTGAATCAGCTCGCTGACAAGTTCTCTGTAATCTTCTGATCTGAGGTTCCTAGAAAGTAACAGTCTATTGAATGATCCTTAGGTTCCCGGCATATCATTGGAACTGGAAAAGGCATATGACGGGATCCTTTTAGCTAACCACTTAGGCTAATAGAATTACATGGAACACAACGGATTTCAGGGACCCAGTACAATATGTCCTCCTCTATTTTGCAATCAAAAGAACACTCGTAAGCTCTTTTAACTAGTGTAATAAAATTCAAGTCCCGCGCCGTGTCGTCGTGGTCTAAGGCATCCTGCCTAGGACTCGCGTTATGGAATGCGCGCTGGTTCGAGTCCTCGTGGAGGA
This sequence comes from Periplaneta americana, assembly GCF_040183065.1. Classification (NCBI taxonomy): domain Eukaryota; kingdom Metazoa; phylum Arthropoda; class Insecta; order Blattodea; family Blattidae; genus Periplaneta; species Periplaneta americana. The sequence goes on from NC_091123.1 coordinate 173,650,839, forward strand.
AGACATTTTCTCATGAAATTTCGGCCAGCGTATGGGACCGGTGCCCACCCAGCATCGTGATGCACTTGGGGAGCTACGATAGGTAGCGAAGTCCGGTTGCGAATACCAGCTATAACGGCTGGGGGGATCATCGTGCTAACCACATGATACCTCCATTCTGGTTGGATGATCGTCCACCTCTGCTTCGGCATGTGGGCGTGAAGCCAGCAGCCGGCTGGTCGGTATGGGTCCTTCACGGGCTGTAGCGCCACGGATTAATAAAATTCAAAGTTAACTAATCACAAACGTAACAAAAATTGTTTACATGATTTATACAGTATTTCGAGGTATGTTTCACTTTATAAGATACTTCTACCACGCTTAAAAATTAAGACAAAGAAAACAAAGGTTATGAAGCTTGTTTCTTGATTGTAAGCTCCGATTCAATTGAGAATTAATACCAACTCTCGCAGTCTTATGACAAATAAAATTTATTTCTATGAATTCTGACTTCACAGGCAACAGTGATGTAAAGTTATAGGTCAATTGTTAAAGTAATAAAATATAATATTTGAAATATTTTATTTCCATTAGCACGTTAAGGACTGTATATAGCAATACATTTTTTTCTAAAATTACAAAAAAAGCTGGGTGGAAGAAAAATTCTGACTTCATTTTCGGAATCAGCAGATGAAATTACACAAGAAACAGCGGAAATTGTACATTTAACAAAATCATTGTTGGCCAGTGTAATTGAATTGAGATTGAGTTGTTACTTCTTCCAATATCGTTTCAGAGTTCTGTTGTATTAGCATAATTTAATGAAGGGCTCGCAAAAATATATAAATGTGTATGGAGAGCCAGCGGAGAAATATGGAGCAGGAGAACAGAGAATCGATGGTTACTTTACAAGAACAATAATAATAATAATAATAATAATAATGATAATAATAATGATAATAATAATAATAATGATAATAATAATAAAGTAAATCCCGAAAAGACGAAGTATATGATTATGTCTCGTGACCAGAATATTGTACGAAATGGAAATATAAAAATTGGAGATTTATCCTTCGAAGAGGTGGAAAAATTCAAATATCTTGGAGCAACAGTAACAAATATAAATGACACTCGGGAGGAAATTAAAAGCAGAATAAATATGGGAAATGCGTGTTATTATTCGGTTGAGAAGCTCTTATCATCCAGTCTGCTGTCCAAAAATCTGAAAGTTAGAATTTATAAAACAGTTATATTACCGGTTGTTCTGTACGGTTGTGAAACTTGGACTCTCACTCTGAGAGAGGAACATAGGTTAAGGGTGTTTGAGAATAAGGTGCTTAGGAAAATATTTGGGGCTAAGCGGGATGAAGTTACAGGAGAATGGAGAAAGTTACACAACACAGAACTGCACGCATTGTATTCTTCACCTGACATAATTAGGAACATTAAATCCAGACGTTTGAGATGGGCAGGGCATGTAGCACGTATGGGCGAATCCAGAAATGCATATAGAGTGTTAGTTGGGAGACCGGAGGGAAAAAGATCTTTAGGGAGGCCGAGACGTAGATGGGAGGATAATATTAAAATGGATTTGAGGAAGGTGGGGTATGATGATAGAGACTGGATTAATCTTGCACAGGATAGGGACCGCTGGCGGGCTTATGTGAGGGCGGCAATGAACCTTCGGGTTCCTTAAAAGCCATTTGTAAGTAAGTAATAATAATAATAATAATAATGATAATAATAATAATGATAATGATAATGATAATAGTGATAATAATAATAATAATAATAATAATAATAATAATAATGACCATCATCATACTGGAGTTGTCCTATACCAGTAGAGTAAAAAAGTAACCGAACATGTGTATAAGACTTTGTTGCAGATGACATATAACCATTTACACAATACCGCCTTCAAAGTTCGCCCTCTGCCAGCGTCCATACCACTTCTTGAAACATTCCTGCAGCCCATCTTTGATCACTTCCCGCAGAGCGTTTGTCGCATGAATTTTCACCTCTTCGGCTGAAGCAAACCGCCATCCCTTGAGTAGGCTGGAGCAAGATCTGGAGAATATGGTGGCTGTGGAAGGATAGGTATTTTGTGTTGTGCGAGAAATTCCCTCGTCAAGAGCGACCGATGTGCTAGGCACTATGGTATTGTCATGATGAAGAACTCAATTCTGTCTTTGCCACAAATTGGGTCTTTTTCGTCGAATTGCATCACGAAGATGTCGAAGAATTACAATATGCATCTCCTTACTCACAGTTTGACCCTCAGGAATAAGCTCGAAATGTACGAGACCCTGGATATCGAACATTTCAAGCATTACTTTCCCTTTTGATCGGTCAGCAGAGTCTTTACGCCTGGAGAGTATGCCACATACCACACGGACAAGACAGAGAAGTTGCCTACAAAGCACGGCGTTGTCACTCGAAGTTCGGGTACTTTCTGACTCTACTAATAAATTTGTTCGTTTCTTCGCCACGTTTCAACCACTAACAACGCCTGAGAAGACTGCACACCCCCAGCACAGCTACGACAGAGAAGTTGCCGAACAATTCGGGTACGATAGCAGTAGTAGTAGTAGTAGTAGTAGTAGTAGTAGTAGTAGTAGTAGTAGTAGTAGTAGTAGTAGTAGTAGGTTTATTTTGCCTGGCAGAGTTAAGGCCATGAGGCCTTCTCTTCCATTCAACCAGGTTTCAGTAATACAAATACATGAGATACAAAATTTGATTATAAAACAACACAAAAGAAAATAACTTAGAAATTACATAAAATATAGTAGGAAATTACAATAGACAAGATCAGTTACATAATATAAAATACAAATGGTCAAGATCAGTTACATAATATATAAAATAAAGTAGAAAATTACACATAATCAAAATCAGTTACATAACATAAGGGGAATACACACAGACACACACACACACACAAACACACAATTTATAAGATCTAAAATGCCCGAGACAAATTGGACGATTAATTTACTTGAGATATATTATACAGTTAATATACTAATTGGAGAATACATATGGGTGACAAGACATAAAATGTTGATTAGCAAAGTCCTACTAAATGGCATACAAACAGAAATGACTAAGTAATATATGAAGATAATAAAAAAAGAGAAAAAAAGAAGAAGAGGAGAAAAAAATAACAACTTGGTCATTTAAGACTATTCAGAAACGTCCGCAAGAGTCTAGTTCTGTTCATTAAAAACATTTCTAAGTAGGGTGTACTTAAAAGATTTTAGACTCCGACTGCTCCTGATTTCCTGTGACAAGAAATTCCAGGAACGGGCTGTGTGTATTGTGAAGGAAGCAGAGTAGAGAGATGTTTGATGGAGTGGAATTGATAGAACATGGTTATGCTGTGAACGTGTATCACGGTTGTGGTGGGATGCTAAAAGTGTGAAGCGAGGAACTAGGTAAATAGGTGTGGAATTATTTAAAATCTGATACAGCAAACAGAGTGAATGAACTGAACGTCTCTCCCGTAAACGAAGCCAAGATAATTGAAAGAAATACTCGGAGACATGATCATAGCGACGGCTGTTAAAAATGAAACGAACACAAGCATTATGAACACGCTGAAGCCTCAATGACAATTCAACACTAAGATCACTATACAAAACGTCGCAATAGTCAAAGTAAGGCATCACCAGGGTCTGTATCAAGATCTGTTTCAGTTTAGAAGGAAAGGGACTTACAATAATATGAGCCGTTCAGGGCAGCAGTGGTGTAAGTCAAAAATGGGTAATGAGAGTTAAAGTAAACATTCTGTAAAATACAGCGCAAAGTAGCAATTAATATTCAATTTATTTGAACTATTATTAGTCAGTGGATAGCACGAAGGGCATATTAATTGATACTTTGCGCTGTATTTTACAGAATTTTTACTTTAAACCTCTTTGCCCAATTTTGACTTACACCACTTCTGCTCTGACCGGCTCATATAATGGCTGCTCAGTAACGAGGCAATGATTTCTGAACCAGACAGCACATAACGTGACCGCGTCCTATTCTTTCATAGGGTTACCAATAATGTTAATAGCACTGCCTGCTGGATCGCATCCATAGCTGCGTATAATGCCTGCCCAATCAACGGTTATGCGCGAGCAGCCGCTAGTTGGCAGGTAATGACTTTGCATATACTGATAATATTAATAACAGTGGGCTCTGCCTGCCACCTAGCGGTAAAATAACTTTGATTGAGCAGGCAGGTTATGCAGCTATACGATGCGATCCAGCAGGCAGTGGTTAATGGCCATTAAACTGGACAAGTAGGAGTCTGTAAGTTTAGGCCCTACTTCATTTTCTTTCACTGTCATTCATTACACTAAAACCTCTTTCAGCTTCCGCGCAGCTAATGGTGATAGAATTCGCGATATTTTTGGCTCTGACTATAGTTATTGGCAAAAGGTCATTGTTCTCGAAATCTCGGAAATAATAATTAGGCTATACCCTCTGAGTTCTGAGAAGTTTCTTTAATTTTTTAAGTTCAGTATAATCCTACATTTCAAAAAAAAAGTTACTTGAGATGAAAAACACTGAAAAAATTCTGCAGGTAAGTATTTAGTATTTAGTATTTATTTATTTAACCTGGTAGAGATAAGACCATCAGGCCTTCTCTGCCCCTCAACCAGGGGATTACAATTGTAATATGAAGAATAAAATTACAATTAATATTACATTTACAATTACAATTACAATAAAAATTAAAGTACGAAAAGATTACCTGATTAATGAAAGCTAGACAATTTATCATAGCCAAATGGCTGGTCTCGAAATTGAGACGATTCAACAAGGCTCATGACAACAATCACCTCCTACATAATAGCCAAATTGGCTAGTCTCTTATATGAGACAACTCATCCTGCCCAAGGTATTCCGTGGATTTTCTCAGGCGTAAGACAAATGTCGGGATGAGCCCTATAAGAAATGGGTCACGGACCTATATGCCCTTCCCCATATATATTCCCCTTATATAAACGACGTATGCCCTAGTTCAGAACCTATAAATTGTCTATTAAATATACGAGGTCACTCAATTAGTCGCAGTTTGAAAGGACAGGGACCTCTCAAATTGCGGATTTAGATTTCACGGCGCTTCTTCCGACGGCCTTCACATGCTTTGTCATCGAACAACAGATGACAGCGTCTCGCCATCCTAACGGCAAACACCAGCCAGCTCTTCCTCTTCCCGTTCCGTGATCACTTGATCAAATCTCAGTCCCCCTCGCGTATGTGGTACCTAAGAGGTTACGTCCAATTTCGGCTTCCCCTTCAAAATTTTCTAGAGTTCCTTCAGTGGAGCAGCGTAACCCGGAGTGAGACTAGTGGCCAACAGGCTTGGAGCTCACATATTTAGTTTTGTACAGCCCCCAACTCCTTGCAAGGATGCGTTTTGCGTACCTTTTAAATTTGTCCTCCCAATTCTCTTTCGATTTTTCGATTTTATCATAGAATTTAAGAACAAAGAATATTTTTGTATTTACTGAATTACAAATTAAACCTAGAATAACAAATTCTATAATAATGAAATTACCATATATTGAGATATTTTGTGATAGATTAAGAGAACTATTTACAAGAAACCATGTCTGAACGAGTCTCAATTACTGACCAAGTGCCTAGTAAGTTTGCGTTTGAATTCAATTTTATTTCGACAGTCCCTGATGCTAGCAGGTAACGAATCCCAGAGTCTTACAGTTGGGGGGGCACAAATGCAGGTATATAATACTATACTTCGGGTCTCTGCACATATATCTTATATCATAATTATGTATGAAGTATTATACTTTTAGGACTCAGGAAGAAATAAAGTTTTCAACAAGCAGCGCGCAAAATTTCTGAATTTTCAAACGATCACGTTAGATGAATGTTAAATAAGACACGGTTAAATTAGAAGAGTGTGTTCATTTTATTGGTTTTCCTCGCAAGCTATTTAACAAAGGGCTCGGAATAAATACGAGTATAAATATTTAACAAAGGACTCTTACCAGTCCATGTAAGCCCCTCCAGGACACCCCTCGATTCGTTTAAACATCTGCGCAACAGAGACTCAAGTATTTTCCACAGCTGGGTCGTACTTGTGACAATGAAGACGTATATTTAAATAGTAATAAATTTCTTTACCCATGTATTGTGGGTCCCTATCACCACGGCATGGCGCGTCCTCAGGTTGCGGATAGAGGAGACGGCCTCCAGATATGGAGGGTAGCTGCGAATATATTGAATAAGCAGTCGTGGACAGCCGATAAGGGGTGGTTCTCCAGCTTGGGGGTTGGGCGAAGGGCTAACACCTCATCACCGTAAAAAAACAGCTCGTTACGAATCCCTACAATAAGCCTCGGAATAGGACTGATTCTCTGGCACGACCACAGCAACAGTAACAAATATAAATGACACTCGGGAGGAAATTAAACGCAGAATAAATATGGGAAATGCCTGTTATTATTCGGTTGAGAAGCTCTTATCATCTAGTGTGCTGTCAAAAAATCTGAAAGTTAGAATTTATAAAACAGTTATATTACCGGTTCTTCTGTATGGTTGTGAAACTTGGACTCTCACTCTGAGAGAGGAACATAGGTTAAGGGTGTTTGAGAATAAGGTGCTTAGGAAAATATTTAGGACTAAGAGGGATGAAGTTACAGGAGAATGGAGAAAGTTACACAACGCAGAACTGCACGCATTGTATTCTTCACCTGACATAATTAGGAACATTAAATCCAGACGTTTGAGATGGGCAGGGCATGTAGCACGTATGGGCGAATCCAGAAATGCATATAGATTGTTAGTTGGGAGACCGGAGGGAAAAAGACCTTTGGTGAGGCCGAGACGTAGATGGGAGAATAATATTAAAATGGATTTGAGGGAGGTGGGATATGATGATAGAGACTGGATTAATCTTGCACAGGATAGGGACCAATGGCGGGCTCATGTGAGGGCGGCAATGAACCTTCGGGTTCCTTAAAAGCCATTTGTAAGTAAGTAAGTAATAAATTTCTTTACACTGCATTGGATTATATTTACAGTTGTTATGTAGATTTATTGAAGGACAGATTTAAGACAGAAATAATTAATTTTCTTGTAATGTTGTTTTATTGTTTCTAGTTTATATTAGTGATTTAGTCTCAACCTAAATGATTTAAATAATTGATTAAATGGCGATCTTACTCGTGTTAATTATGTAAGCATGTGCGGCTTACAGCTGTTTCGGTGCTATTCGACACCATCCTCAGAGTCTACTAGATCTCGGCGCTATCTCAACTTCGCTGCCTGTTGTGTGGGTGTGTTCGTGTGATGAAGAGTTGTGTCAAATAATGTTTGTGTTCTGAAATTCATCTGTGTGTTGAGAATTTGACTGGGTGTGTGAACACACAGATCAATTTCAGAACACACACACTATTTGACACAACTCTTCATCACACGAATGCACCCACACAACAGGCAACGAAGCTGAGATAGCGCCGAGGTCTAGTAGGCTCTGAGGATGGTGTTAAGTAGCACCGAAACAGCTATAAGCCGCACATGCTTACATAATTAACACGATTAAGATCTCCATTTAATCAATTATTTATATTCAAGTGTTAAAAGTAGTGTACGAAAGATTCAACAAGGACTAAATGATTTATTCCAAATAATCACATTTGCAGATTATGTGAGTGAGTTTATCTCAAGTAAACAATGTGATCAATTTATAGGCATTTTCTAATACAGTGTTAAAGCTAATGTATGGTTAGTTTAATGGATATGAACTAGCACTTAATGCTGATGAAACCAGTGTCATTAAATGTAATAAGTATAATAATGCTCAGTATTCCTACAATACTCGTAGGTCCACAGAAGTTTCTTTGTTACTAACATGAGAAGGGATAAAACGTTTGCTTTTCAAATACTATGGGTGAAATGCACAAAACGCGACCACATTTCTCTAGCAAGAAAATGAGTAAAAAAAAAGTAGCTAATCGCATTTTATAAAATTGTCGCAAAGACTTGTTAAAAATTCTCTAGATTTCGCAACATTGCTACAATCTGCTACTATGGCAACGCGTATTCTAGCTCGTTGTACTGTACTAAGCCATCGATGCAATATCAAACTATACACCAGCGACACTTAACTCGCATGCTGTTGACTGCAACAGCCAACGTTGACCGTAAAGGTAATACATATTATTTATTTCACATCTGCATTCTGCTGCCATCTACGAAGAGTCAGGTAACTGGAACTACATCTCGTCGCTCCCCTCCAGATACATGTTAAACTACAGTACAGGTAACTATAGGAACAGGAATTCAATTATTACATTAAATTGCAATATGACTTGCAGTAAAATATTACTTGTTAGTATGCTACGAGGAAATCATTCACTTTTATCACGGGATATACCTTAATTTTAAGTATATTAGAGTACCAAATTCTGAAAAGGGGAACAACTGTTTCAAATGTCTGCTGCAAACAGTGAGATTACAAGTCCCAGTGGTATGCATATTCATTTATTATTCTGTTTTATGGCACTTTTATGTAAATCGCTATGAATAAAAAGATTAGAATTTGTATTTTTAATGTAGTCACCGATACTTTCATCTTAAGATAATTACAAACACATCAAATCATATTTCAACGAGTATATTGAACAAAATTTATTTTTATCTTCATTGGCCTCTTTCTCGTAGTATATCACAAACATAAAAACTGAATTGAAAGATAATACAAATTATAATTGACTCAAACTATTCAGTTTCGGGAATTGAAATTTTTAAAGCATAAACATAATGCAATCTGAAAAGTTCATGAATCTTATATTCATATAATGAGCACGCTGTAGTCTCTCAGCTAAGGTAGGGGTTACATTTGAAGGGTTGATAGGAAAAACAACCCATGTCAGTTTTAGCCGAAAATGAGATATTGGTACTAATGAAAAGCTAATATCATGTGGCGTCTGTGCATGCTTAAAATACAAGCAATATATTTATAAAGTATTGGGGTATTTATACCTATACTTTAAGTTTCTTATCTTTTTACATAACGAGATATAATGTTTTTTCGCTCCCCTGAAAAAAGTGTTTTTTTTTTTACATGGGTTGTTTTTCCTACCAACCATTCATTTGTCAGCCAGGATGATGTAGGCTTACTGCCTGATAATAGATGTACAGTCTTAGAAAAAAGTTTTGTCGAACAGATACTATTTAAGTCCCAGAATGAAGGCAGTGCTCATGATCAGACATACTTACTTACTTACAAATGGTTTTTAAGGAACATGAAGGTTCATTGCCGCCCCCACATAAACCTGCCATCGGTCCCTATCCTGTGCAAGATTAATCCAGTCTATATCATCATATCCCACCTCCCTCAAATCCATTTTAATATTATCCTCCCATCTACGCCTCGGCCTTCCCAAAGGTCTATTTCCCTCCGGTCTCCCAACTAACACTCTATATGCATTTCTGGATTCGCCCATACGTGCTACATGCCCTTCCCATCTCAAACGTCTGGACTTAATGTTCCTAATTATGTCAGGTGAAGAATACAATGCGTGCAGTTCTGCGTTGTGTAACTTTCTCCATACTCCTGTAACTTCATCCCTCTTAGTCCTAAATATTTCCTAATAACCTTATTCTCAAACACCCTTAATCTCTGATCCTCTCTCAAAGTGAGAGTCCAAGTTTCACAACCATACAGAACAACCGGTAATATAACTGTTTTATAAATTCTAACTTACAGCTTTTTGAGGCAGACTGGATGACAAAAGCTTCTCAACCGAATAATAACAGGCATTTTCCATATTTATTCTGCGTTTAATTTCTTCCCGAGTGTCATTTATATTTGTTATTATTGCTTCAAGATATTTGAACTTTTCCATTTCTTCGAAGGATAAATTTCCAATTGTTATATTTCCATTTCGTTCTATGTTCTGGTCACGAGACATAATCATATACTTTGTCTTTTCAGGATTTACTTCCAAATCTTTTCTTTACTTGCTTCAAGTAAAATTACAGTGTTTTCTCTAATAGTTTGTGGATTGTCTCCAATAATAATAATAATAATAATAATAATAATAATAATAATAATAATAATAATAATAATAATAATAATAATAATAATAATATATAATAATGCAATTTTAATCCAGAACATTTTCATCAAGCAATGAGGAACTATACGGAATGCCTGTGTTTTAATTTCCTTTCAAGTTACAGCAAATACCCATGTTGTTTGTAGAATTTCCACACTCCTCTTAATTATTTATTTTGTAGGTTATTTTACGACGCTTTATCAACAGCTTAGGTTATTTAGCGTCTGAATGAGATGATGGTGATAATGCCGGTGAAATGAGTCCGGGGTACAGACCGATAGTCACAGTATTTTTCTCGTAATGGGTTGAGGTAAAACCCCTGAAGAAACCTCAACAAGGTAACTTGCTCCGACCGGGAATACTCCTCTTAAGATTTACCCACATTTTCATACGTATATGCTGACTAATAAAAAAAAAATGTAGAAAATTCATTATAAGCGATCAGCATGACATCGGGTCTCACTTCGGATTTCGAAAAATACCCGCACCCATATTCTTAACGGGATTCGAATTCATGACCATGATTTTCAGGCAATATTGATACTACACTCTAATAGTCGAATTTTAACATAGTATTTTTTTAGGTTTAAAAAATGCATAATTTTAAAATTAAGTTAGCACTCTTCGCTTATATTCGAGTTTCGAAGCACACATTTCTTGGGCAAATCGCTGGCTTCCGCGTGCTATAGCAGCCAGGCCACCTCTCACACCATTGACTCAGTTTACAGCGGTTACAGCCCGACGCGACAGGCAGTTGTTCCAGCGCGTCCTCGTGACGTGGTCGGACATGTTCCGAGACTTCAATGCGCGTGTAGAAGAGAAGTGAATATGTGACAATCTTATTTTATTTCGTGTGAACCAAGGTAGACTAATCAAGATGAATTTATTCAAACGGGGGATGATTTTCGTGACATTTTTCGGATCTTGTTTGGGAATAGCGCTTCTCGTGGCTGCACTGGGAACCAAATTTTGGATAGTTGCAAGTGCTCGTCGGGCCACGAACCCGGAGGTGTCTGATGGAAGAATTAATTTCGGACTATTCGAAGGAAAGAAAGAGCTAAATGTGGCGTATGGCTGGAGGACATACGACATCAGCGGTAAGTGGATAAGTGATCCAAGTGTACAGTTAAAATAGTGATCAATTATAAGAATTTTAAATAGGCATTACACCATGTACGGCAGGAACGTTTATTCACAATGATTGGCTGGGACTTTTATCATATTGCAAGTTAAATCCTTGATATACATGTTGTGAAAGTTAAGAAAGGCAAGTCTGAATTTAATGATTCACGGTGAAATATAATGTGGTAACAAGACCAACCCATGCCACGAATCTAAGGTTCACTGTCAACAGGAGGCATTGTATTAAAAAAAATATGGAGTTTTTAGGGCTTTGCACTGAAATAGGTCACGGCCGTTGTTTGCTTTTATAAAATAATCTTATGTTGCTATCCGAGTCTTCGCTGACGATTTAAGCAACTGAACATTTGTGATAGCCTTGATTTTATTTTACGAATCTCCGTCAATGCTCCTGGCAGACATGTTCACAGTCGGGGTCATACCCAATGACCTTCGTAAGTTGAGCTATGTTTGTTATAAACATTATTTAAACCGATTAGTTTTATATTTTATCAAAATGTGACATTTTCAGCGGTATATTCTCTGTCACACTGGCTCATATTTTGCTAAAAACGTGAATCCTGTAGGTATTTACAGTGTGTACAGTATTATTACTATTCCTTTAAAATGCAGTCACTGTGTTATGTCAAGCATTTATCCAAATGTAAGTCTACCACTGAAGGAGTGACAATATTAATTCATTATTTAAATGCCGTTAACTGGATACAATGCCAGCCCTAATATTGTGGAGTGGATTTGGATTATCTTCAATCAGAATGATAAATCAGGCGCTTATGTGTAACCAGAAATGAGATCATAACGAGTTTCGAAGTGGGACTAATGTGAAAGTTTGTCGCCTCTGCGAAGAATGCGCTGTACTATGTAGACAAATATAGGACTTGTTGCTAGCCCGTAGCACGTCCCTTCCATGGGTAAAGCCCTTTTTTTTCTCTTTTTATGAAAAACTAGCCGTACCCTTGCGCTCCGCTGCACCCGTTAGAAATAAATATAAAGTAATTACATAATTAAAATAGGACGTTTGATCCAGGGAACATTCGTGTTTGATAGAAGGATAAATCGTTTAATATGTTACTTAATTTAAATTGTACTTAAATAATTATAATGCGATCATTTTGATCCAGAGAGCAATCATTTGGTGCAATGACAATTACTTTAACGTGTTTCTTAATCGTTATTACATGCAACCATAGTTTAATGAAGATTGACATCATTTAGTTTTAATGTATATACTATATATTACTTGCTATATGTTTCAGAAGTTACTGTAATAACATTGTAGAATTATGTCCATCTAGAGAAACTACACTTTCCAATGGTGAAATAATAATTAAACAGTTAATTAGCTTCCGATATTACTTCATACAAACACAGAAACATTCTCTTAGGCTATGTTTAATAGCTTTCCATTATTGTTGTCCAAGGCCCCGTATAGACGAAGTCATTTGTTTTTATTTCAGTACAGCGCCTCAGATGGCGTTGTTATTGTAATTTTGAAACTCTTTTATCTCATTAAATATCAGTCCTATCAAAATGTTGTATAGAATAAAACTTATCGGAAATTAGTTTTAAAGAAACTTTTGTTATGTAATAGTTTTCATGAAAATCAATAATAGCGAGATATTTCGATTTATTTAATTCAGGCCTCCTTATAACCCCCCTTTTAAATAAAGTATTTTGAGTGCCATATAGCCTAAAATCTAAGTTACAACGAACTTAATTTATATTACAATTTTCATATAAATCGGTTCAGCCATTATCGCGTGAAAAGGTAACAAACATCCAGACAGACAGACATACAAACAAAAATTTCAAAAAAGCTATTTTCGGTTTCAGGATGGTTAATTATACATGTTAACACCAATTATTTATGGAAAATCGAAAATTACCAGAAAAATTTTGGCTACAGATTTATTATTAGGATAAATGAAGGGTTCAGAGACAAAGGACCAAGCGCCATTTATTAAAAACGGAGGAGACAAGAGTTAAAATTAAGCGAATGCCATAATTTAACGAAACATATAGCAAGTAAGATAAAGTATGCACATTAAAATTAAATGATATGTCAATCTTCATTAAATTATGATATTTACTTCACTTTAACTTTAACCCTTGCTTTCTCCATTTTGAATAAATGGCGCTTGGCCCGCTATGGCTCTGAACCCTTCAAATGAACTTCAGAGACATCTGGATGTAATAACAATAGAAAACACTGACTTAATGACTGAATAAACTTTGTGGACTCTAAAGCAGTGGTATCAATCTTTTTTGCTAGCGTACCCCCAAAATAGGCCAACATTTTTATTACCTTCATACCCCCAAACTGCATTGCAATTATATAAGAAATAACAAATTATGGCTATTATTTTTATACAAAATAAATTATTATCATTATTATTATTACTATTATTATTATTATTACTATTATTATTATTATTATTATTATTATTTATTACATTTTACTGGAAGCAAGTAAAGAGATAGGTTTGGAAGTAAATCCCGAAAAGACAAAGTATATGATTATGTCTCGTGACCAGAATATTGTACGAAATGGAAATACAAAAATTCGAAATTTATCCTTTGAAGAGTGGAAAAATTCAAATATTTTGAAGTAACAGTAACAAATATAAATGACACTCGGGAAGAAATTAAACGCAGAATAAATATGGGAAATGCCTGTTATTATTCGGTTGAGAAGCTTTTATCATCCAGTCTGCTGTCAAAAAATCTGAAAGTTAGAATTTATAAAACAGTTATATTACCGGTTCTTCTGTATGGTTGTGAAACTTGGACTCTCACTTTGAGAGAGGAACATAGGTTAAGGGTGTTTGAGAATAAGGTGCTTAGGAAAATATTTGGGGCTAAGAGGGATGAAGTTACAGGAGAATGGAGAAAGTTACACAACACAGAACTGCACGCATTGTATTCTTCACCGGACATAATTAAGAACATTAAATCCAGACGTTTAAGATGGGCAGGGCATGTAGCACGTATGGGCGAATCCAGAAATGCATATAGAGTGTTAGTTGGGAGGCCGGAGGGAAAAAGACCTTTGGGGAGGCCGAGACGTAGATGGGAAGATATTAAAATGGATTTGAGGGAGGTGGGATATGATGATAGAGAATGGATTAATCTTGCTCAGGATAGGGACCAATGGCGGGCTTATGTGAGGGCGGCAATGAACCTTCGGGTTCCTTAAAAGCCAGTAACTATTATTATTATTATTATTATTATTATTATTATTATTATTATTATTATTATTATACCTACAGGCTGCAATACCAATAGTAATGAATTATGTAAAATATTATTGCAACAAGGAAAAACAGAAATTGCTACTGTAAAAGAAAATATGTAAACTGTGATAATTATCAAGAAGTATAATAAAATATACATGTCAACATTTTACATACATAGTTAATGGAATGCGTACCCCTTGAGATAACCCCGCGTACTCCCATAGGTTAAATTTAAATACCACTTTTTATTTATTTATTTATTTATTTATTTATTTATTTATTTATTTATTTATTTATTTATTTATTTATTTATTTATTTATTTTATTTAACCAGGTAGAGATAAGGCCATCAGGCCTTCTCTTCCCCTCTACCAGGGGATTACAACTACAATATTAAGAATACAATTACAATTATAATTACAATTAATATTAAATTTACAAATACAATAAAAATCAAAGTACTAAAAGATTAACTGATTAATAAAAGCTAGACAGTTTATTGTAAAAGTTAAGAAGAGAGAAGCATTTCTTTTATTAATTAAGTAAAAATTAAACCTACTCTACGCAGTAAGAAAATGCTTAATAAGCTTGCTTTTGAACGCTACTAAATTCCGACAGTCTCTGATGTCACTGGGTAGGGTATTCCACAAGCGCGAGAGCGAGATTGTGTATGATGATGAATACGATGATGTCTTATGTGTTGGTATGGTTATGTGCTGGTTGGTTTCTCTCTTGTACGGAGTAGGGACCCGAATGCTTACACTGCAGCCTGAGGCTTATTGTACTTATCACTCCTATTCTTGCGAATGATTGGCTAGCCGAATGGCCGCGCTCTTGTACAAGTACAGCACGCCTCACCGTGAATTTAACCCGGGCTATTGTATCGATGATGATGATTTGTGAATTAATGATGGGGAAATGAGTCCGAAGTCCAACGCCGAAAGTTACCCAGCAATTCTGCTTCAATTGGTTGAAGGAAAACCTCGGAAAAACCCCCAAACAGATAATTTGTCCCAACCAGATTTTGAGCCCTGGTCCGCTCGTTTCATAGCCACATGTGCTGACCATTTCTCCACAGCGGTGGACTAAATACCCCTGTTCTAAAGCGTTTCGAAATAAAAACACTTCATGAATAATGAGTTCCATAATTTTTGGTAGGCTCCATAACATTCATTTGCCGAAATCCATTACTGTTCGTGAAATTTGAAATTTTATAATTATATTTAGGCTTTTACGCTGACTAATCAATAGCCTAATAATAATAATAATAATAATAATAATAATAATAATAATAATAATAATAATAATAAAAGCCGTCCTAAATAAGGGTTCGAATAGATCGGCCTACTAATCAATTCATAAAGAATAATCATGAAAACCAATTGTGTGACAATTTGAAAGGAAAAAGAAAACATTAAGATAAATGATATGAAAACATAGGAAATCATTTACAATAAAAGTTTGTTGGGTACAAATGATTACTAATTATAGCTAAGGATGATTTTAACACATGAGATCCTATGGCATCAATCGTTGCATCAGAAATTTTAAATTGTTTAAGTTGATTTAAAGTTTCTCGTGGGATCGTGCCACGGGCATCGAACATGAGACCAAAAACTGTCCAATGTGTAATGTGGTATTATGCTCCAAGATGCTGACAACAAGGCTCATATATGATTTGTTTTTCACGACACCCCTCTTGTGGCTCGTGCATCTCAAAACGGATTGTGGGATCAAGAATGACACTCTTATCCTTCTGCCGATCAATTATGATATCAGCCCGTCTAGTAGAGCCATCAGAAGAGATGCAACCAACCTCCTCACAAACCTCATAGGAAGCATTCTGACGGATTGAAGATGCGATGAGAGAACAAACCGTATTATGTCTGTTGATTCGGAGCAATTCTCCATGATGGCAGAAACCCAAGATGTGAGGAAGCGTTTCTTGCTCGTCGCATACTCTGCAACGGGTTGAGTCAAGAGTTCTACCAGGGAGAGTACGTACAGGTATTGTATTACAGTTCATCTTGATGGCTTGCGTCCACTGACTGCTCGAAAGTGCCTTTTTGGTTGAGATCCACGAATTACCTTTCTTCCAGTGAGAATAAAAAACAACTCCCAAACCTGTAATTAATTGCTTTGAATGTTTCATATTCCATCTCAAAGAAAGAGAAATCGAAATGGATTAGGTGAAAAGATACAAAAACATTACATTAATTATTTTCGTACTAAATTAGGTGAAAGAATAATTGCCGTTGTTATTTTTCTTCATCAGAAATAAGTAAAAACATTCATGTTAACAATCAGGTAGCAGAAACTGGAAAACGATGTGCGAATGTTATCGTCGCCCTGGTAACCTGATGTTACAATGTTTGTAATGAGGTGCACGTAGGCTGCTAACACGGAATGTAATGTCAACTGGGACGTGCGATGTACAAGGATGCATGTAGCATTCTGATGATGCGTGAATAAACGTGGGAGAGGACACACCCAACCACCGGAACTCCAGTTACTAAACCAACGAAACATTGAATAGTCACTACATGTCGGGGTCAAGTGCATGACACGTTAGAATTGTTTCTGCCAAACATATCATGTACATTTTACCGTAAGGATTAATAATAATGACTAATTAAATACATTTTAAAACATCACAGGCAAGCCGACAAGTCAATACATACCTAAACTTACTTGTTGCTAAACTATGTGCTACAGAATAACACAGTGTGCCCAACCTACATTTGTGGAATAATCTATATATATAATTTGAACTGGTAATGGAAATTACGGGAAAACGGCTGAACGGATTTCAATAAATGACCCCTCATTTTGAAGCTTGGAACCCAAAGTTTTTCAGAAAAATAGTAGTTTTCAGTGAAATATCAATTTTCCTACATTATTTTCCTATTTTCCAAAATCCATCTTCCTTCAGTTTTGAGAACTAATTGCATTTCAGCACGGCCGTGATTTCAGAATAAAACAAAATACACGCTACAATAAACAATAGCTATTGCACGAAGGCCACGACCTGCAGGATTGCTGACATATTTAGAGTTCAAATTCAATTGGTTATTAAAATCTTCAAGACTTGCTGAAAATAATTTACAGGTCTAATTCTGAGGAGTGTAATATTATCTTACGTAAGTTTTGTAGTTTTATATATATAATAGCTGCCACTCAGTAAATTATAGAAATGAAGATCTAATTTAACGCATTCTCTCTATCTACTTATATAACCCCAAAACGTTTCATTTTCATATCATCAATATAGCATTAATATGTATAATTAATGAAAAATAGTCACATCATGGCATTAACTGTAATGAAATTTCATTTATAGTGGTAATAATGTTAACAAACCATATATCAAGTTTTGTACATTTCAATATCCAAGTCAAGTTATTAATCAAGTGGGGTTGGGTCTTTTTCATATACTTAATGGCGGTGTGGTGTAGATATTTATATGCGTCATTCTCTTCGGTATTGGCCCGAGAGAGCGCAAAAATTACAGTTCCTGAGGAAAGACGGTATTACTTACTGATAAAATAAGAGGCCTACAAAATTTTGTAGTCTCTCGATCATTTCAGCAAGATCTCTTAGCAGGATAAAATGATTCTACCCTCTACATTTCAAGCTCTACATCCAGCAGCTATACCAAAATGCTACGTCTATTCTTCGAAAGCATAGCAAACCTGACTTTTACAATCCACAATGACCTGAAATGTCTATTGCTTTACTTCCACATGAAAAACCCACTGATCGCTTTGACATTGTTACTTGCGTTTTCGCGTTGAAACCCAAGATACATAGGACACATAGGTTCAAGAAAAAGTATTTGGCATAAAACCATTCAGAGGGAGTATGTTTCATTATTATGGAAGCAAATAACTTTCAAAATGTCTGGTATTTTTCATTGAAAATAAACCTGAAAAATTTTTATTTGAACGTCTAATGAACTTAGTTTGCAGCATTTGCTGCACAAGCCACTAGTAGTGTTATAATTTTATTATTTCCCTGTATATGATATTTTGACTTCGGGAATTTAAGCCTGTTGTCAGGTTGAGAACTTCCGCCACTCACGGCTGTTTACAAGGAAATATTACGGTTGATGACAGCACATTTTCTCTCCCGACAGTTCTATCAAATAGCCCCCCCCCCCTCCATACAGTGGGATGGAACAATGGATCGAATCGAACTATGTCTGGTCCATTACTCATCATTCGCATCACTCTTCGTTCTCTTGCCAACAATTTTTTCTCACCATCCCATTCTACAGTCATATTTCTTACAAGTTCCTTGCCTAGCATTACGTCATTAAAATTTTCGCAATCTTACTTGTTACACAGTTAGTAAGTATAATGAATAATAGTGATAGGCTTATCCAAAGAAATCTTAGAAATACGTACCGCACCACAAATTATTCTCAGGCTTAACACAATTTAAAATTCCGCTCTTTGGGGTGAGAAACCTATTTGTTACTTATTCTAATATGTAGAATTAGTGGCTAGCATTGAATATATATTAATGTAATAATAATATTTCAAGTGTTTTTATTTGCTTTGAATTTGTTTAGATCCTGTGTTATTATTATTATTATTATTATTATTATTATTATTATTATTATTATTATTATTAATTTATTACTACGTACTATTATGAACAGTAATCTCACTAGAGGTTTTCATTTATCTAGAGAAAATCAAAACTCGAGTGGGATTTAATTGACTATTACACGATTAGAAGAAAGTATATAAAGATTAGAAGAAATAAAGTACTCTAATACAATAAAATATTAATTGACTCACTGAAATTATATTTCACTAATGTTAGCTTCACGAAAACGTTTGAGCGGACCCGTCATTTTCAGTTGACTGTCTATGCTGTAAATAAATGACGATCACAAAGCATGTTTTATAGAACCCTATCTTTTATTTTCTCAGACAGTACCGTAAAGAATTTGCAGTTTGAAATGTTGGCAAAGAAAGAAACAAATGATAGGGGGATGATAAAAACAGAAGAAAGTATATAAAGATTAGAAGAAATAAAGTACACTAATACAATAAAATAGATATTAATTGACTTACTAAAATTCATTTAACTAATGCTACATTCACCAAAATGTTTGGTTTGAACGGAACCGCCATTTTCAGTCGACTATCTATACGAGAAACAAATTACGATCGCAAAGCATGTTTTATATTACCGTAAAGAATTTGCAGTTTGAAATGTTGGCAAACTAAGAAACAAATGCTAGTGTAGTGATAAAAACTAACAAATGCTAGGGAAGCGATAAAATTAAACAAATGCTAGGGAAACGAAAAAATTGTGCGATAAGCAGCCATGATTGGTTGAAAGACGTCCTTTCGTACCGTTTTATTGGTCAAAAGTAGTATGACGTAGTAAAAGTGTAATAGTCACATTAAATGATTATGATGATAAAATGGAGAAGAGGAGAATGCTTGTAGATTTGTAATATGTTTCGTTGTAACAAACTATATTATTTCTCTTTTTTCTATTTATAACTTGCTGGCTAAAACCAGTGCAAATAAACATCACTTAATCCTTGTCATACATCATGATGCAAGAACTATGTGGCATATTCGACTAATTCTTCCTTCTCTCCCAATTTTATAATAACTGTTGCAGATTTAGCAACACGAATTTCTGACTAATTCTTCTAGTGTTTTGTACTTAAGGTTATAATCTTTCTTTACAAGAAATAGGTACTCTTTCCCTTTATCTCCACAACACGTGTTGCCTTTCGAAAGTAATATACCGTAAAATGGGGTGAATAGGATCAGTGGGGGTGAATAGGATCAAAACTTTATTCTTGGTTATAAAGTTTGTTATAAACTGCAATTGAACGGGAAGACAGTCATTGCTTACTAGAACAATAATAGTAACCAATGACTGTGATCCCGCTCAAGTACAGTTTATAACAAACTTTATAACCAAGAATAAAGTTTTGATCCTATTCGCCCCCACTGATCCTATTCACCCCATTTTACGGTATTAAGTTTATTCGCATTTAATAAGCAAAATTCAATGGAAGGGTTGGAAACGGGAGGAGATAAATATGAAAGAATCGCGTGCTCTCAGAATTCTAGTCACACAATGCTCCCTGACTAATTACATTTATTAAAGCTGAATACATCATGTTACTCACTAGAGATGACATTTCTCACATATTCCAAATGTCGCTTCGCACGAAAATATTTGCACAACCTGAATTAGTTAAATTGCTGCTTTCAATGGCATGTCATGGAATATTTCTCAAATAACTCTATGTTTACAGGATTGCATCCATTTTCATATTTTTAATCACTTAGCGAATAACAACATTACTTCGGAATATGTATTATAACTCTTTCTCGTGTTAAATTTTACCGTACCTGGTTAACATGTTATTGACCTTCTTCAGAACTGGTTGTTGCTGGTTTTGGCGCCATTTGTTTTGTTTCCTGTGGGGCTATGTTTGTGTAGTGTAATGTGGAATCAAAGAGTGTGTGTGTTCTGAAATTGAGTTGTGTGTTGAGAATTTCATTTGGACGTGTTTTTATGTGTCTGTATATTTCGTATTGTTCTAGTATGTTTAGTTTCTGGATTTTTGGTTGGATGTGTAGAACTTCCATGTCTGTGTTGATGTCTCTGTAGATGTGGTTAGCATTTGTGATGTGTTCTCCATATGTGGAAGTGTTTTGTAATTTTGTTATGGCTATAATGTGTTCTTTGTAACGTGTTTGAAATGACCTACCTGACTGTCCCAGGTAGAAGTTGTTGCAGGTTGCATTCGATTTAGACAGCGATGAAAGAGTGATCATGAATAAAAACAGACTGTCATTCCATAGATACTTATATTTTAATGACTCTGAGTTTAGACGGCTACGACATCGTGATCTTATAACCTCCGCAACTTGAAATATTTATTTAATTTAAATTTGTGCTATCCTAGAAAAAACATTGTGTCGTTTCACAAACTGTACACTCGTGCCAAAAATATAACTTTACGAACTTGTATCATAAATAACTTTCGTGAAACTATTGGGCAATTGAATGAATAATGCTTAATGAGAGAATTTTTCTGTGCGTTGTATAGAATGGAGCGAACTTCTTAGGATACGTCGATGTGAAATGGGTCGGTGAACAGGTTGAACAAAAATACAAATTTTTATAATATTTTCCTATTTCAGTAATTATCTATAGTCCCGTCGCTCTTATTTCCGGCAGCCAATCACGTTGCAGGTCGGCTATATGTATACGTGTGCGTCTTGTGATTCGCTGCTGATGACGTTATGCACTTCCTAAGGCTTGATAAATACTTAAAATAATCGCTCGCCATTTTGGCTCTTTCGTTGGCGTTCACAGAAAGCACAGAGGACGTTATTTTCCGCTCAATTATTTGCTGAAGTACAATGCATTTGATTTATTATCATAGGAGCTACGGCTCGATAATGTTTAACGGTGCGGCAAATAGATCCCTCGTCTGGTAGCTCGGCAACGAAAGAACAAAAATGGCGAATGATACTACCTACCTAGACTTTATAGAACCTTCACTTCCTAAGGCGTAAGCAAAGAGGAGGAGTCACGCCGGAAATAACAGCGACGCGACTATAACTTTGGCTACTACGGGAAACTTGTTAATTTGCGAACAGGAAAAAATTTCGATTACTACAATAATGGAAAATTTATTTGACACAACGTAAATGACGCGTTTATATGTAAGCTAGTGTTTAAAATGTAAAATAATAAATAAGTATGAGCAATATTCACAATGATCTTTACCATAGACCTAATAATGCATTCTTTGATTTGGAAAGTAGATAATTATCTAAGCTACATGCATAAAGGTATTAGTAATTGTATTTACCTATATTAATGTAAGTATACGAAGGATAGCTTCAGGCCGAGAATAATTCTTTCGCTGTACATTCTCTAGTACTGTATTTGTAATAAACATAGTGGCTGTGAAGAGGGTTTTCTCCGACGAATTTGATTTCTGTAATCAATCTCATTACATCATTATGGTGCAAAATTTTTGAATATTTGCATCATGTCAGAGAGTCCAACGTTTCGAAGTTACTTATCGATTACACTGACAGAGAAGGCAAGGAAAAGGAGGAACTTAGGCTATCTGTTGGATACATCGCCAAACGTTATTCCCCAGGATTGGACAGACGTTTTACAGCCTATGTCTTTTGGTCCGGTCTGAAGAACAGTTCTTGGTAACGAATTCAAACGATAGGTTTTCCCCCTTTTCCTGATAAGGAAGCCAATACATAGGTCAGGAAAGTTAAATGTCTCTGTATCTATAACAAAGTAAAAGCACCATTGTATTGTATTGTATTGTATTGTATTGTATTTATTAACATTCCATGGTATTCATACATTGCTTACAGCTAGAATATGGAACAAGTAAAAAAACTTAATACTATTATAAAGTCTTAATTTATAGTCACAGTCTAGATGAAATATATACAGACGAGATTTACAATATAGTCTACTAGTACAACACAAAGTTTTAGTATCAATTTCATGAAGTGTTATTGAATGTCATGAATTCACTTACAGAATAGAAGGCGTGAGAAATTAGGTACTTCTTTAATTTGGCCCTAAATAATCTTATGTTTTGAGTTTCATTTTTTATATCGATAGGGAGGCTATTAAAAATTTTTACTGCCATATAACGCACTCCTTTTTGATAGCACGATAGACTTGCCGATGGAGTATGGAAGTCATTTTTTTACGTGTATTTATGCTATGAACTGTTGAATTAGTTACAAAGTTTTCACGATTACATACGAGGAAGATTATTAATGAAAAGATATACTGATAAGCCATGGGCATTATTTGTAGTTTTTTGAAAATAGTCCTACACGATTCCCTAGATTTGGCACCTACTATTATTCTAATTACTCTTTTTTTGTAATAGAAATATACTGTTACTATCTGTGGAATTTCCCCAGAATATTATTCCAAAACTCATTACCGAGTGGAAGTATGCAAAGTATATTGTTTTTAAGGTATTGATATTTACTATCTTTTGCATAGATCTAATAGCAAAACAAGCTGAATTTAGTTTGGGGGTAATTTCTTTAATATGATTTTTCCAATTTAACACATTATCGATTTTTAAGCCAAGAAATTTGGTTGTTGTTTCTAATAGGGATCTGTTATTAATTATTGCGCTAGAAATTTGCGACGTTGAATTTGGACAGGATTTAAATTGAATTATGTTAGTTTTGTTACAATTTACTGCTAATTTATTGACAGAACCAGTCACATATTTTGAAGAGAATTTCCCCATAAATTCTTCTTCCACGTTGAACACCGTAAAAGATACTAAGCAGAGTCGTTACATCACTGTTTCATTATTTCTGTATCTTCAACTCAAGAGCCTTAAGAATACCTTACAGCACCGCATTAATCTCCCAGTCCGGAGTCTGTTCAGGAAGACATGAAAAAATTGCTTTCACAGAACTCGGAGCCTGAGCGAAAGCTAGTGTCGTTCCCATACATTGTTTCTCTGCACTGTTGTCTCTTTTTATGATCTCTTCGGTAGCGATACAGAAAGGATATCGTGCCAGTCAGCTACAATAGTAGAAAACAAAAGAAAATCCTTTGTACAAAAAATCAGAACAGCCAAATCTGAAATCTTTTTGACCTTAACGTTATTCGGATTAACCGTTAACTGAATAGTTTGTTTGTATGTCATCGCTAGAAATATGGATACAGATTCTGCTGAGTTCTAGTACATTCTGCTGCCGATTCTTTTCTTTCTATAGCCTATCTCATTAATCTTGTATCGACCCATACTTCAGTGCGGTTTAAGGGAAGATAAACCTTATGTGTAGTATTGCCAACTGTGCAAAAACTTTCCAACTAAAAACACAGTCAAATACAACTAATATTATATTTGCTAACCAACTAGAATTCATTTTTTCCGCAATTATCACTCAAATAAAATTATACATTATGTCCACAGAAACATTTCGTGATTAAAAACTACTATAATTTTGTGACTATGCGTATTACGAAATTCATACCGGTGCCATTAGAAAAAACGACTCAAAAATAATTTCAGGGGATGTGTATTGTAATTGTTGATGGAAAAAATAGATAGCACCATAAGAAAAAAAAGATGCTGTTCCCGCTCTTTCGCTTGTCATTGTAGCATTGTTGGACAGAACGATAGAAGCAGATTGTGTTAAATGGTGTAAATGTTTACATTTGAACTCACTTCTGTCCCACAGAATTAAGTCAATAAAATACAGAGTGATTTATATAGAACTGACACATTGCTTTCATTAATTGTTTCAAAACGAATTGTGCTAGCGACAACTTATTATACCTAAAATGTAGAGGACTTTTGGGAGATTAAGTAACCCCATAGAAAGAAGTTCGGCGTTGTCAAATCCGGAGATCTCGGTGGCCACAGGTTCCTGGAAATTATTCGGTCGTCAAAGAAACTTGCAATTACTGTAGTTCCATGTAGCGCCATCTTGCTGAACATATCCTTGACTCAGCTCTACATCGTCCAGTTGCTCAACAAACTCAAAGACAAACGTCTTAATGATTTTTTGGGTGACTGCTCCAGTCGTGCTCTTACGTCAACAACAACCGTGGAAAGCCTAGATGAACGATGTCTTACCCTTTTCACTCACCAGAGATCCAGTTGTTTCCAATTTGTTTACCAGTCCCAGTATTGTGTTTCTTTTGGGAGGATTGCGAACACCAAATTCTCTCTGGTATGCCCTTTGAGTAGCTGTAATTGAATTCGTAATCCGGTATTGCTTCACAAGGAAGAGTCGTTGATTTAATGTGTACTGCATTTTCACGTTGATACAAAATGTCGAAAACAGCTGCCAACAATAGGAATAAAACATAAACATCTGCGCATCTAGTGCTGCCAACAATAGGAATAAAACATAAACATCTGCGCATCTAGTGACAAGGAATCGAAACTCCAGAACATTCTGCTTAATTTGGTGCTAAAATTGGGTCACTGCTGCCAACAATAGGAATAAAACATAAACATCTGCGCATCTAGTGACAAGGAATCGAAACTCCAGAACATTCTGCTTAATTTGGTGCTAAAATTGGGTCAGTGCTGCCAACAATAGGAATAAAACATAAACATCTGCGCATCTAGTGACAAGGAATCGAAACTCCAGAACATTCTGCTTAATTTGGTGCTAAAATTGGGTCACTGAATGAATTTCCAACGGAATAATTAAAGAAAGAAATGTGTCAGTTCTATATAAATCACTCTGTACAATAGCCCTATAGTCTACTGCATTTCGTGTCGTATTAAGGAACTTTATCTTCATATTAATTTTATAACTTTTAAACAGTTACTATCGTGCAATAGACTGCATGCAATTCATCTTAATAGTCAAATGAGAAATAAATTATGTAAAATTGCTAGTCATTATATTACATTATTATTTTCTTGGAAATCAGTAATATAGGACTTGCAAAACGTAAAAAAGTCACGAAATAGCGATCTCACCAATACACTGCTCCGCCTATTTAGTAGAATGGGTTTGAGTGTAGCCGGCCCGGATGGCTCAAGCGGTAGGGGCACGGCATGTCCCTATCGCTTGGTCCGAAGGGTTGTGGGTTCGAGTCCCGCCTCGGGCATGGGTGTTGTGATTGTATTAGTATAAGTAAAAAAAAAGAAGGAAACAAATGTAAACAAACGGAAAACAAAAATAGATAACTTTGGAAAACGGCCTCTGGCCGGTTAAAAAAAAAAAAAAAAAAAGTGTAAGGAAAACAGAAAAACAGTATAACGTGGTCTGTTGTTGTGACGAGAATACAAGATCCCGCATACCGGTAAGGCTTGTCACAAACACGTTCACGTCTGAGTATTTCTGGCTAAGTAAATATTATTCCACGCCTTGAAAACGACCCAAATATTAAGGATATTACTGAAGAGTTTAAGGTAATATCTATCTATCTATCCATCTATCTATCCATCCATCCATCTATCTGTCTATTTATTTATTTATTTATTTATTTATTTTAAGCAGAGCTGCTCTCAAATTTTACATCTCTAGTTGGTTAATTTTAAATCCTTTTTATAATCTTGACGAATTTTTTGATTGTACAATCTTTTTGTAATTTAACTGACCTTGTCTATACATTTTGTTTTTAGACATGTAATTTAAACTATTAAACTATTTATTTGTTTGTTTGTTTATTTATTTATTTATTTATTTATTTATTTATTTATTTATGTATTTATTATTGCATTGTATAGGTAGGTATAGGTATAGGACTACCTAAGGAAAAAAAAATTAATTTGATTAAAGTTGTATCAGACTCAGTTTTTATAATGAATTGGCAGCTCTTAAATACCCATTCCCGTATGATCGATTTTTTACTATCCATAATATTCCTCGATTTTCATACTGTACCTAAACATGGTGCTTACCGATTGCAGGGGACTTGTTCCGCGTGTTTAAGTAGATAAACATTGCCTTTCTCCTATATCACGGAGCAGTATATGTATGATACACTTCAAACTTAAAGTTTTCTTATATGTGTGAACTCTAGAACATTTTATTCCTGAGGTGAAGGAAAATAAATGTTAGTTAAAAGTTACATTTAGTAAATAGGCCTAAATAATATATACATTTAATTTTTATTTTCCTGTAATTGTGACAAATAAACGCCTTACCACTGTAACAAAATTCGTTTTAACGCTTATTAAGAGAAGAGATTGTAGCAAATCATGTAGGTTTATTATTTTTTTCAGAGGATTTTCAACTGCCAGTGGATACTCTCATAATTTTAGTCAGTTATTTAACGATGCCGAATCAACTATTATGTTAATTAGCGTCGATAAAATTGGTGATAGTGAGATCGTATGTCGCGAGCTGAGGACGAGGATTCGCCTTACAGTTCGGAAAGAACTGAAAAAATCCCATCCAGGTAGTCAACCCATGTGGGAATTGAACCCACACTACAGAGCATAGCTTAGAATCAGCAGGTAAATGCGCCGGTGGCTACTCTGAGCATAGAAGAACCTAAACAAAACAAAACAAAAGAAATAATTACAATTTTATAAATTCGACCAACGATTAAACTGTTACGCAAAACTCTTCTCTCATAAAACTGCAGTATTATTTCTCATTAAAACACATGCTTTGCTATGTACATAGCACACCCTATTCTATGGAATTTTAACGTGATGTCCACAGGGGGCCTTGGCACGCTTTCGTGCGTTGCTGGGAATAACTTGGAAGGTCGTAACACGTGAGGAATTACTAATTGTTGTAACCAGTGCCATTTTTTACGCTCTTTATATTGTTTAAAATTAATTTCATTCTGGTGTAATTATGACGGTATAAATGTAAATAATGTCATGTTAATGAAACAACGAATGATAATTTTCAAAAGTAAGATATGCTTCAAAATATCAATACTTTTGTTAATTTATTATTATCTAAGTTATTTTAAGAATAAAACAGTTGCTTGATTAAAGAGAAATTGTTTTGTTAAAAATATTGTATTTTTCGTAAATGTTATGTGTTTGGTATATTTTTCTAGCACAAATAATCTTGAATTCTGTAAAGGATAGTTCTGAGTATGTGGTGAAATGTTTGGTACATTGTGCATAATTTATCCATATGATGAATTTACATAGAACTGCTCAAATCATACACTTTTTTTTTAATAAATCCATATCCAGAAATCCGAAATTACAGAAAACTACTATTACTAACACAGTCACCAAAAGTATTGCACGAAATTGTTAGACAGGTTAAAGAAGTGAGCAGGTACATTATCCAACACGCATAGGATGCTTTATGGTCTCATAATAGCGCAGTCACGGAATATATTCAGATAACGTTCATCAACAACTGCAATAGCTTTCGATACTTCATCTTAAATCTCTGACCATCAACAATACATTATGAAGGCACACCGGATTCACTTCAGTTTCAGCTGCTTGCATTTAGAACAGCAGATCAATTTTATATGGATATAAAACGAATTAGGTTCTTCAAATTTTGTTACAGGCTTATCACAGTGCCAGTGCCAGTTTGGATTTTTTTTTATTTTAGTAGGTTATTTTACGACGCTTTATCAACAGCGTTGGTTATTTAGCGTCTGAATGAGATGAAGGTGATAATGACGCCGGGGTCCAACACCGTAAGTTACCCAGCATTTTCTCATATTGGGTTGAGGGAAAACCCCGGAAAAAACCTCAACCAGGTAAATTGTCCCGACCGGGAATCGAACCCGGGCCACCTGGTTTCGCGGCTAGACGTGCTAACCGTTACTCCACAGTCGTGGACGCCAGTTTGGATGTAAATTATCTTTGTTGCCCAGAAGTTCATGCATTTGAATAATTTTTCCTAGAGGGCATAACTATAGTCTATTGAAGAGTTCGCGGGAAAAACGATGAATATCACATTTCTGTTAAGGATTAGATAATGATCTAATTGAGTCTATAACTGCTGCTATAATTGCTGTTTCTATAGAAAATAAAGGAAAGGATTACTGTATTCGTGGTGATAATTCTCCTTTTTACCATTTTTCATAAGAACAACATTAAATTTCGTAGTGATCCATTGAATTAGATAATGACATCAACCTTAACAAAACTGTGACATTCATCGTTTTTCCCGCGAACTCTTCATATGCTTACAATTATCTGTACGAATTATCAATTTTTGAGTTTATTAAACATGGTTTTATGCTTGTTTATGTAACTAAGACTATGTCTGTAGTTAACTTTTCTTTCTTTTGTCGTCAAGTTTCAGCTCCTTTTTGTTTATCTTCTTTTCCTGCCGATTTTACATTCAAATGCTGTAGAGGAGAGTATATAATTTTGACCAATACTAGACAAGCACAAATTGCTTGCCTCTCTGGTCTTGTGGTGAGCACGGCACATGACCACCACTGAGACAACACAGGACAGCACATGAAAGGGCAAACACCCAGTTCCGTGGACTAAAGATAAATCTTTTCCATTGCCCATGCCGGAAATCGAACCATGACGGGCCACTTGAATGGGAAAATTGTACTATCCACAGAGCCAAGGCGGCGGACGCCAATACCGTTCTCCAACCAGGAGATCAACCGTGAAAGGAATGTGCTTACTATTGCATCTATTGGAGCGAAGTAGATAGATAATATTACCGTTATAACGTCAGTTTAAAAATCATGCGCTCTCCTGCATATGTTATTTCCTTTATGGAGGGATTAAAAGACCAGGAGATTAACAGTGATCTAATTTTATAACTAGGGTAGCATAAAAATGTTTATGCTCGACCATGCCGAAATGTAGTAATTATACACCTGGTAGTAGCCCTTTAATGCACCTCATTAAAGTACACCTATTCATTATAATTCAGTTGTTCAGTGTTCAGCCAATGACAAATCACCTTTGTACCGTTATAAACCCGCCAGTATCGATTATTCTCGGATATGCAATCGAAAAACAATTAGCGAAAAGTCACGGAGGCTGGAAATCCAATAATGTCGCAGAAGGTTATGTTCTGTTACTATAATAATTAGCGTTAATTGTAAATAATATTCAAATAAATTAAATTTGTCATCTCGTTTTTCAATTCTAAATCAATTTCCAGGTTATATCAAGACTAATGTTCTCTAGGTCATATCAAGGTCAATGATATTCGTGCCTCGAAAAAATCAATACTTTCGCGTCTGCGCACATCTCACAATTCAGGTCAGTTTCATTCGTCACTACATAACCATAACATGAAAACTTATGAATAATTTCAAGTTAG
Source organism: Periplaneta americana (assembly GCF_040183065.1). Lineage (NCBI taxonomy): Eukaryota > Metazoa > Arthropoda > Insecta > Blattodea > Blattidae > Periplaneta > Periplaneta americana. Next base: position 173,681,049 of record NC_091123.1, read on the forward strand.
AGATATGGTCGAGCATAAAAAGTCGTATGAAACTTGCCTGTAATGGTAATTAAGACGCTCGTATGAAAATTATGAAACTCGCTTGCACTCGTTTCATAAACAAACATACTCGCGTCTTAATTACTGTCATTATAGGTTCGTTGCATAATGTACTATTATATCAGTGTTATGGTTTGTGCTTTGAGAGATAGCCAATAGATATTCGAGTACCCACGTGTGTGACCTTATGACATCTTATGATATCAACATTCATTCACAGCATCACCCCCTTCGTTTCAGTCCCTGGAGACTTTCTCGTGGTTGGAGTACAGTAGTTACACTTAGCTGAAAGACAGCACGAAGCCAAGTACAAAAATGTTAGACCTAATTTAGGTTTGGAATCATTCAGGCGTGTACAGTTAAGTAAGATAGAGTGATGGTTTCCGTATATACAGCCGTAGGGTGTCGTAGCTGAAAAAAATACCCGATTTTGTGAAGTAATTGAGGAAATTCAGTACATTAAATCCTGTCATCTCAAGTGCTCCGCTTGACTGAGACTTTTCTTCAAACCAGACTTTTTTTTAAACGAGGAACCTGAGGTGATGGGTTCATCATACAATCCGGTAAAGTAGCTTCCTCTTTCTGCACCAGTAATACGGTGCCAGCGAATAATGGACGAAGAAGGCTGATGACAAAAAGTGAGTACTACAAAAAAGAACAAAACACGTCTCAATACAGTCTTTGACCACCAGAAATATCAGTTTACAACACCGATTTTCGAACCAAGTCATGGCTAACCGACGCTATCCGTTCGACTGGATGAAATAGGAAATATTATCATAGATTCTTACTGGAATGTGAACGTCTTCTCAGATTCGAACCTCGGTCTTCAGCCCATAAAACTACCGGGTGTAGAAGAAGTGGAAATAGAACGAGATGTTTGATATGCTCCACTTGTGTCGTTTCCTGGTCCAGTGCTGCCAACGTCACACTTTCCTGATTATCAACTCGGCTTTTTGAGAGAAGGTTACCGACAGCGACTATGTGCCACTTACCAAAGTAACATCTACATGTGGCAGCAGCAATTCAACATGGGATTCAAGCGGAATGACTAGCTTGTAGTGAGTTTTCTTACGCTCCCATGGAAACGGGACTGGTCCCGCGTGTAAAGTAGTGCCATCGTGACACGTGAAGGTGACGGTCATACCTAGGTTACCAAAGGCGGTGACAGGTCGAGAGCTTGCAATGCCCGCACACATGAAATGTCGAACAGATCAAATGACTGTCCAAGGGGAATCTTTTCCCTTAAAACGAAGCCCTGTGTTGAAGAGATGAAGTCTATAATGAAGGTGAAAGGGAAGGTAGAAAATTTCTCCTCTTAGTACAGTTTTCAAATAAAACCACAATTATGCCATTCTCATTATCTGAAAAATGTAACAAACCTCCTACATCTATATCAAGTACTAGCCGTACCCGTGCGCTCCGCTGCACCTGTTAGAAATAAATATAAAGTAATTACATAATTAAAATAGGACGTTTGATCCAGGAAACATTTGTGTTTGATAGAAGGATAAATCGTTTAATATGTTACTTAATTTAAATTGTATTTAAATAATTAAAATGCGATCATTTTGGTCCAGAGAGCACTCAGAAGTTACTGTAATAACATTATAGCATTATGTCCATCTAGAGAAACTACACTTTCCAATGATGAAATAATAATTAATTATACAAATCGGTTAATTTAGCTTCCGATATTATTTCATACAAACACATAAACATTGTCTGTAGGCTAAGTTTAATAGCTTTCGATTGTTGCTGTCCAAGGCCCCTTTTTCGCTTGTTGCTGTCCAAGGCCCCTTATAGATGAAGTCATTTGTTATTTCATTGCACCGTCTTAGATGGCGTTATTTTAATTTTAAAACTTATTTATCTCATTAAATATCAGTCCTATCAAAATGTTGTAAAGAATAAAACTTATCGGAAATCATTTTTAAAGAAACTTTGTTATGTAATATTTTTCACAAAAATCAATAATAAGCGAGATATTTCGATTTATTTAATTCAGGCCCCCTTATAACCCCCCTTTTAAATAATGTATTTTGAATGCCATATAGCCTAAAATCTAAGTTACAACGAACTTAATATATATTCCAATTTTCATATAAATCGGTTCAGTCATTATCGCGTGAAAAGGTAACAAACATACAGACAGACATACAAACAAAAATTTCAAAAATGCGATTTTCGGTTTCAGGGTGGTTAATTATATAGGCTATGTTAGGATCAATTATTTTTTAAAAATCGAAAATTACCAGAAAAATTTCGGCTACAGATTTATTATTAGCATAGATTAAATTACATAATTCTGATTGTTACCTTATACAGTGTAAATGTCCGATTATTAAAGAGTCCGCTGAAGTTAAATATTTAGGCATAATTTTCGATAATCGTTTAAAATGGAACCAACACATTAATTACCTTTGTAATAAATTACGTAAAATAGTATATTATTTTGTTTTATTGAGGAATTACTTGTCAATAAGTTTATTACGCACAATGCATTTAACTTTATTTCAATCGGTAATTATGTATGGAATTATAGGATGGGGTAGCTCATTTAAATCCAATTTTAATGCACTTAATTTATTACAGAAGAAAATAATTAAAATATGTCTTCATAAACCTACTGATTTTCCATCTCAAAATTTGTTTCTAGACTTTAATGTACTTAACGTAAGACAAATTTATTATATTGTAATAATAAAATTCATACATAAAAATCGAAATAATTTTGAATTGTATTCTCATAGTTATGAAAACTAAAGGTATGAATTCTTTAAGATTGTTTGAACCAAAATGCAACACTGTCACAGTATTTAATCATAGTAGTAATTTAGGCCCAAGAATATATAACAAATTTAAATTTAAATATCCTAATCTTGTCAATTCTATTAGGTCTAGTATTAAATTTAAAAAGTTATGTATGGATTTTATAAAAATTGAAAAATTATAAATTTAAATTTATATACTATAATTGCATAGTAGACATAAGACAAATTGTATTATATACTTATTAATTCAGAATTGTATAAATATGCAGGAGATCTATTTCAAGAAAGATTACTAAGATTTCTAAACAGAATATATCTGACTGCCACTTTACCGGAAGAATGGAAAAATAGTGTAATTATTCCCATATATAAAACAGGAGATAAACAGAATGTTGAAAACTATAGAGGGATTAGTATCCTCAACACATGTTATAAGATATTTAGTAGGATTTTAAATGAAAAATTAAAAAAACATGCTGAAACTTTCCTTCTGGAGTGTCAAAATGGCTTTAGAAAAGGAAGATCATGTGTAGATCCATTATTTAGTATCAAACTATTGTTGGAAAAAAGAAGAGAATTTAATTTAGAAACCCATATAGCTTTTATTGATTTTGTGAAAGCTTTTGATAAAGTCCGAAGAGACCTTTTATTCGACATATTACAAGAAAAAAATATTCCAAATTTGCTATTCCAAAATATAATAGAAATCTACACGGACAGCAAAATAAGTGTCAAAATAAATAACTGTATATCCGAAAGAAAATTAGTTAATAATGGAGTTCGACAAGGTTGTCCACTATCACCAACTTTATTTAATATTTATATAAATGAAATTATTTTAAAATGGAACCAAATCTACACATCAGGAATCAAAATAACCAGTGCTCTAACATTAAATACCTTACTCTATGCCGATGATCAAGTCATAATTTCCAATTCAGAGGATAATTTACAAAGAGGATTGTATACATTAAATAAAATATTAAAAGATTTTGGGATGGAAATTTCAGCACAAAAATCAAAAGTAATGGCATTTTTAGGACAAGACCCAGTGAGAAGTAAGATAATACACAATAACCAATGCCTCGAACAAGTGCAAAATTTCAATTATCTGGGTTGTGAAATATCTTATCAAAATGAAAAAGATGTGAACAAGAAAATTACCAAATTTACACAAATTCTAGGAATAATAAACAATACATTAAAAGCTAAATTAGTACAAAAATCTACAAGAATAAAAATATATAATACACTAGCATTACCCACCCTTTTATACGGAAGCGAGATTTGGACATTAAAGAAAAAAGACATGAACAGAATCAAAGCAACGGAAATGAAATTTTTCAGGAGAACAGCAGGATATACTCTTTTAGACCGAAAAAGGAATGAAGAAATTTTAGAACAATTAGAAGTAGAGTCAGTAGAAGAAAAAATCAGCAGATACAAATTCAATTGGCTAGATCATGTAAGAAGAATGGAAAATTCAAGAATCCCAAAAATTATGATGCAATATAAACCTAGAGGACATCGTCGACCAGGAAGACCGTTAAGAAGACTGCTAGATGGGGCCGAAACAGGTCTACAGAGGCCTAATTCGTGAAGGATGATGATGATGATGATGATGACTTATTAATTTCAATTCAGGAATCCGCCCCTGAGCACGAGTTCTACTCTTTCAGGGGCGAGCTAAAATTTTTCTGTATATATTATATTTTATATTATAATTATTAGCAAAATAATAAATAAATTAATTAATTAATTAATTAATTAAATAAAATTACGTCAGGAAGAAAAATGCTATGTCAACTACCAATACTTTAGTATCATTTGCCTCCTTGAAACGCGCCAGTGGTAGTAATCCAGTCGTTCTAATTTTACTATTTTATCCAAAAATGCTAGCTATAGCACGATTGTCTATGGTTAAGATGCTGTACAAGTCTGGGAAGCAGCAATGAAGAAGAGAAAAACTGTGCTATAACTTACGTAACTTTCATCGCATAGATCCGGTTTAGCATTTCACAACAATTCTCGTCATTGTTCTGTCTGCTAGTCTACGATCAATAATTAATCTTTGGTTTCTGATGTCGCAGGAAAGAGGCACGAAATAGAATGTTTTATTCAACCTGCTGGATCCAAAGCACACTAGTCTGCCGCATCACAGATAATTTACATCATGGTAACAAGACAGTATTGTACCACATTGTACTGTAGTTACTTATACCATCTGTGCCAGAAAGAAGAGAACCCCGTTTACAACAACAATAATAATAATAATAATAATAATAATAATAATAATAATAATCTATACCCTTCAGTAACAACGGTCCTTAAAGTATCAAAATATTTGCTTTTCTCCCCAAGGTGTGCTATAAGGCATATATTAGTACTCACTTACTTACTTACTGGCTTTTAAGGAACCCGGAGGTTCATTGCCGCCCTCACTAAGCCCGCCATCGGTCCCTATCCTGAGCAAGATTAATCCGGTCTCTACCATCATATCCCATCTCCCTCAAATCCATTTTAATATTATCTTCCCATCTACGTCTCGGCCTCCCTAAAGGTCTTTTTCCCTCCGGCCTCCCAACTAACACTCTATATGTATTTCTGGATTCGCCCATACGTGCTACATGCCCTGCCCATCTCAAACGTCTGGATTTAATATTCCTAATTACGTCAGGTGAAGAATACAATGCGTGCAGCTCTGCGTTGTGTAACTTTCTCCATTCTCCTGTAACTTCATCCCTCTTAGCCCCAAATATTTTCCTAAGCACCTTATTCTCAAACACACTTAATCTCTGTTCCTCTCTCAAAGTGGGAGTCCAAGATTCACGGCCATACAGAAGAACCGGTAAAATAACTGTTTTATAAATTCTAACTTTCAGATTTTTTGACAGCAGACTAGATGACAAAAGCTTCTCAACCGAATAATAACAGGCATTTCCCATATTTATTCTGCGTTTAATTTCCTCCCGAGTGTAATTTATATTTGTTACTGTTGCTCCAAGATATTTGAATTTTTCCACCTCTTCGAAGTATAAATCTCCAATTTTTATAGTTCCATTTCGTACAATATTCTGGTCACGAGACATAATCATATACTTAGTCTTTTCGGGATTTACTTCCAATCCTATCGCTTTACTTGCTTCAAGTAGAATTTCCATGTTTTCCCTAATCGTTTGTGGATTTTCTCCTAACATATTCACGTCATCCGCATAGACAAGCAGCTGATGTAACTCATTCAATTCAAACCCTCTGTGTTATCCTGAACTTTCCTAATGGCATACTCTAGAGCGAAGTTAAAAAGAAATGGTGATAGTGCATCTCCCTGCTTTAGCCCACAGTGAATTGGAAAAGCATCAGATAAAAACTGGCCTATAAGGCATACTGTATATTAGTATATTTTAAAAATGAAATGATGCCACTTCTAACAATCCTGCACGTAGTATTTTTTCATCTGTTTTCTCCTTCCTTCAAGGAGTTACGTACAGCTTACAGCAGTAAAATTTTTTGGAAATATTCAACATTTTTTCCCACCATTACTGTATCTTGTACAATAATGAAAATTGGTATGTGTAAAATACTGTCCTTCTGCTATATGACAAAAAATATTTTTACGATTTAAAAAAGTTATTTATATTTATTTTCTTCAAATTCAAAATGTTGGCAGTTCACTGTGCAGTGATGAAGCGCTTCCCTCATAACTCATAAACTTGTTAACTTTTCCACGTTCTCTCTTTTTTATTTTATTGCTGAAATTCATGTTTCTTTCAACTACATTCCTTAATAAATAATATATATTTTTTATTTTGTGTTAGAAGAAAATACTGATATTTGACCATTTTTTAAAATGATTTTATTTTTTATCAGACAATCTATCAAAGGTAGAGAAGTGATCTTGCATCACATTGTAGATATGACATGCATAAATACACACAAAAAAAATCATCACAAAATGTTGGATAGTGTTTTGAGTTATGTGGGAAATGCTTCATCACTGCACAGTGAACTGAATTTTGAAAAAAAAAATGCAAATAATTTTTTTTTAATTGTAAAAATATTTTTTTTCATATAGCAGAAGGACAGTATTTTACACATACTAATTTTCATCATTGTACCATAAACAGTAATGGAGGAAAAAATTTGTGTTGAATATTTCCAAAATTTTACTGCTGTAAGCTGTACCTAACCCCTTAAACAATGTTGCCACACGAGAAGAGTGACAACACCGTGAGTGAAGATCTTCACACATGTCTGTTCGTCCAACTGTTATTGATATTAACTAAATTGTTATTATTATTATTAGTATTATTATTATTATTACTACTACTACTACTACTACTACTACTACTACTACTACTACTACTACTACTACTATTACTGTTTATGCGGATGACGTGAATATGTTACGAGAAAATTTACAAACTACGAGTATTAGGGAAAACATGGAAATTCTACTTGAAGCAAGTAAAGAGATAGGTTTGGAAGTAAATCCCGAAAAGACAAAGTATATGGTTATGTCTCGTGACCAGAATATTGTACGAAATGGAAATACAAAAATTGGAGATTTATCCTTTGAAGACGTGGAAAAATTCAAATATCTTCAAGCAACAGTAACAAATATAAATGATACTCGGGAGGAAATTAAACGCAGAATAAATATGGAAAATTCGGTTGAGAAGCTTTTATCATCCAGTCTGCTGTCAAAAAATCTGAAAGTTAGAATTTATAAAACAGTTATATTATCGGTTCTTCTGTATGGTTGTGAAACTTGGACTCTCACTTGGAACAGAGGTTAAAGTTGTTCGAGAATAAGGTGCTTAGGAAAATATTTCGGGTTAAGCGGGGTGAAGTTACAGGAGAATGGAGTAAGTTACACAACACAGAACTGCACGCATTGTATTCTTCACGTGACATAATTAGGAACATTAAATCCAGACGTTTGAGATGGGCAGGGCATGTAGCACGTATGGGCGAATCCAGAAATGTACTCGTATATAAAGTGTTAGTTGGGAGACCGGAGGGAAAAAGTCCTTTGGGAAGGCCGAGACGTAGATGGGAGGATAATATTAAAATGGATTTGAGGAAAATGGGATATGATTGTAGAGACTGGATTAATCTTGCTCAGGATAGGGACAATGGCGGGCTTATGTGAGGGCGGCAATGAACCTCCGGGTTCCTTAAAAGCCATAAGTAAGTAAGCAATTATTATTATTATTATTATTATTATTATTATTACTATTATTATTATTATTATTATTATTATTATTATTATTATTATTATTATTATTATTCCACACGCTTCCAAACTTACTTTTCTCCTCCTAATGAATGTATACTGAAAAATTACAACTCCCCACTCAATTAATTAAGAAATGTGGTAGCTGATCTACGGAGCCTCGGTTTTCGCGTATACATTCAGGGACTTCTAGGTGATCTAATTTCGGCCTTATTTCACTCAAAGGGCACTTTCCTTGACTAGTGTGGATTGTGATACTATTATCTACGTAACGACCAACACCTTAGGTGATCTTAATCTGCCGCTGCAAAACCTTGCTCCCGATGGCGCCCTGCGAAATTTCCTACCCACTTTAAAGTGGTACCTAATATGTAACGTACGTCTTTCGACTTTTCCCCTTCAAAATTTTTCTAGATTCTAGTGGAGTTGCGATGTACCGAGTGAGACAAGTGGCCTACTGGCTTGGAGCTCATACTTTCTTCCTGCAGCCCTAAATCCTCTCGCAACGAGTGCTCGCGTTCCTTTTAGTTGTTTCCTTCCATCATATCCTCCTCCTCATCATCATCATCATCATCATCATCATCATCTTCATTAGCTGATCTCTGGTCAGCCCGAGACAATGACTTCAGGAAATATTTGTCGCTCTGATCGTACTTTGACTTATGAAAAGAAGGTCGTGTTGCGCATGCGTGAAGGAAGTAACCAGACCGTGTGACTCTTCATTGGATTGACAATGGAGGCAGCAATATCACATAGGTTGAGCTATCAAACCTCACAAGTTCAACCCGCTAGATTACCGGTAATTAATTTTCGAAGAAACGGCAATGTTCATCACGTACTCAGTGTTTGATTTCTTCAAAATTAGGCCAACTCTAATTGTCATTCCTATGAAATTAATGTCTGAGCGTTTAGGCCTACAATATGTAATATTGTACTACAGATAAACACTGTACTGTATATGCTTAGAAATTCTACAATTTCACAGGCTTTGTACTAACATTAACATTACCTTCTATTTTCTTCGTTACATTTCTGCAGTGCTTGGGAAAAGTGACACAAGTCAGTTTCCACAAACCTTTTTTGATAATTTATTGACAACTTACGGAACATCTCCTCGCTTGGAAAAAAATACATAGGTATTCCTCCCATTACAATAATTCATACATAAAAAAATCAAATCGACATACACCAGTGTAAGTTGTCAATAAATTATCAAAAAAGGTTTGTGGAAACTGACTTATGTCACTTTTCCCGAGCACTGCAGATTTAATGTTACATTTTATTTTATTTTATTGGGTTATTTTACGACGCTGTATCAACATCTCAGGTTATTTAGCGTCTGAATGAAATGAAGGTGACAATGCCGGTGAAATGAGTCCGGGGTCCTGCACCGAAAGTTACCCAGCATTTTCTCGTATTGGGTTGAGAGAAAACCCCGGGAAAAACCTCAACCAGGTAACTTGCCCCGACCCGGATTTGAACCCGGGCCACCTGGTTTCGCGGCCAGACGCGCTGACGTTACTCTACAGGTGTGGACTTAATGTTAGATAAGTAGCGTATCGTACATCAATTAATGCATGTCAAGTGGGAGCTAGCTCTTTCGGTAACTACATACGTACATACATACATACATACAGTCCACACCTGTGGAGTAAACAGCGAAACCAGGTGGCCCGGGTTCGATTCCCGGTCGGGGCAAGTTACCTGGTTGAGGTTTTTTCCAGAGTTTTTCCTCAGCTCATTACGAGCAAATGTTGGGTAACTATCGGTGCTGGAGTCCGGACTCATTTAACCGGCATTATCACCTTTTCCTCATTCAGACGCTAAATAATCTAAGATGTTGATAAAGCGTCGTAAAATAACCTACTAAAAAAATACGTAGGCCTACATACATCCGTTTTAAGAATATTTTTATTCACCATGGGTATTATTCTCATAAACGTATATTTTTACTTCAGAACGTTCTGTGTTGTGTTGTGTCCCTAATATTTTCACGCAATAATGAAATAATTCTGGTCGGATAGGATATACAATAGGCCTATAATTAATAATTTTATAAAAGTAAATCACCAAATTTTTCAACCAACAGGCGCCACTGCATATTAGTAACACTGGTGTACGGTACTGTATTTCAATGTCTTTGAAAGAATGGAAAAACTAAATTCTATAATAAATTATTTTAGGGCCTAAATGAATTCTTATTAGAATATACTTCATAATTAAGAGTAAATTTAATGTAAGTAATAAAATGGAGACTGCTATTTAGGACGCGATGTTCGTGACTCCCCAAGTCCATTCTCTGTATTTGCAGATTCCCACGCAGTCACCTGTTTGTTCATCGTGAAAGCGATGTATTGTTGTCACTTTCCAGACGCAGTGTCCTCAAGATGACGGTCAGATGTACGTAATTTGCTTAGACAGAGAAACTCTTCACTTTCCTTATTTGTTTATTTAATTAACTATTATCTACATATTGGATTTCTCTTGTTTGCGAACTGGAAAGTATGCACACTTCTGTTTGTGTATCTGAAAAAAATCTCAGACTAACTATTGCAATATGTTTCTTGTCACATACCAGTATTTGTTGTATAATTATGTTCGTATTTCGATAATAATTAACAATTACCATGCTTTAAAACGAGTTTTAGTTTCAATATTACATTCTGTATATACGCAGTTTTAAAATTTGGTATGCCTAATCTGTAAGAACTAACAGTAAGTTTGCTGCACAGAACAACAAAATAAAATCTGCTGTGATTATTTTTATGTGGAAAAAATTCCGGCGAAATCCAGAACGTACAGAAGGCTTACATTATAAACAAGAGAAGATCCCTCGGAATGGACAAAAGCATTTATCTTTTTTTATTAATGTGGAGGACAAAACTGATTCGATAAACGATTCGCGAAACAATATATTACCGGTATATTAGAGTTACGTCCTCTGTACTTTCGATATCTCGATATTTACGAGTATCAAGAGTGATCGATACTTTTGGGGAAATGAGTCGATACCTTTTTTAAAGATTTCTCTTTTTCTTTTCCTTCCATTTATTTTTTTCCGCCATTCAAAATAGTTTGTAACAGTAGGTTATGCCGAACACATAACTAACGCTAACCACACATACAATAACATAAATACAGACATGAAAATCCTACACATACAACCCAAAAACCAAAAACTCAACGCACTAGAACAATATGAAATATACAGACACACTAAAACACACCCTGATCAAATTCTCAACACACAGATCAATTTCAGAACACACACATTATTTGACACCACATTTCAACACTTTTCAACAATCGAACGCACCCACACAACAGGCAGCGAAGTTCGAGATGACGCCGAGATCTGGTAGGCTCTGAGGATGGTGTGAAGAAGCACCGAAACAGCTGTAAGCCGCACATGCTTACATAATTAACACGAGTAAGATCACCATTTAATCAATTATTTATATTCAAGTGTTAAGAGTAGTGTACGAAAGATTCAACATGTTTTATTAATAATTTGGCGACAAAGTTAGCGATTTTTATGTTGAGTTATTTTAACAATTTTTAGTAAGATGTATTTGGAAACATTTTTAACTTGACAATATTTGGGCATTTTTAATATTATTATAGAGAAAGTATTTTTCTTCGTACAATTTCAAACTCTATAAGAACAACCCTGCACAACGTATCATGACATCTTGGGTAATCCAATGCTTTATCTTTCCTTGGCGCTGTTAAATGGTGCAATATAAATTTTTGAGTTGAGGTGTACCAGTACAAATATTTTGCAGGGGCTAACTCTAATAATTTTCTGTGTTTGCTATGGCCATACTCCCTCTTTCCTATTCGAATGCCGAGGTAGAACGCCTGTTCTAACTTAATGAAACTAAAACTACGCAACAGAATTCTTGTCAAAAAAGCTAGTGCTATACGCCTAAATGATTATGTCTCGTGACCAGAATATTGTACGAAATGGAACTATAAAAATTGGAGATTTATCCTTCGAAGAGGTGGAAAGATTCAAATATCTTGGAGCAACAGTAACAAATATAAATGACACTCGGGAGGAAATTAAACGCAGAATAAATATGGGAAATGCCTGTTATTATTCGGTTGAGAAGCTTTTGTCATCCAGTCTGCTGTCAAAAAATCTGAAAGTTAGAATTTATAAAACAGTTATATTACCGGTTGTTCTGTAGGGTTGTGAAACTTGGACTCTCACTTTGACAGAGGAACAGAGATTAAGGAGTTTTGAGAACAAGGTTCTTAGAAAAATATTTGGGGCTATGAGGGATGAAGTTACAGGAGAATGGAGAAAGTTACACAACGCAGAGCTGCACGCATTGTATTCTTCATCTGACATAATTAGGAACATTAAATCCAGACGTTTGAGATGGGCAGGGCATGTAGCACGTATGGGCGAAACCAGAAATGCATATAGAGTGTTAGTTGGCAGGCCGGAGGGAAAAAGACCTTTAGGGAGGCCGAGACGTAGATGGGAAGATAATATTAAAATGGATTTGAGGGAGGTGGGATATGATGATAGAGACTGGATTAATCTTGCTCAGGATAGGGACCAATGGCGGGCTTATGTGAGGGCGGCAATGAACCTCCGGGTTCCTTAAACGCCAGTAAGTAAGTAAGGTTATAAAATAATCATCACATCTAGATTCAAAAGCTTTCAATAGCCTCAGTCTTGGTTTTAGGAAAGCTTTCAGTGACGGTGCGTAAGAGAATTTCCTAGGGAAATACAGATATATTGTAAAAGGTTTAGTATTGCCATCGTCCGTCCAGAATAATTCGTGTCAATTATAGTAATATCATTAAGGAAAACGTCCCGAGAGGGGAAACGTGAGAATGAGAGCGCGAGATGTGGGAGAGAGAGCACTGTCTTCTTCTCCTCGAGAAGGCTTTTGAACACATATAGGTCATAGGTCATCTCAAATATTTCATTGCATTCAAGGAACGAGAGTCTAACTCTGTGATCGGTCAGACTGCAGACTACAGCTTTTTAGGAATTTGCGATGAAGACTAGATTTACTACAGTGTGTTAAAGAAGTCACTTGCCAAATGGGGAAAACCATAATATTTTGAAATGACAAAGATAATAAGAACCACGACAGAGCAACAAGAACCACGGCAAGGGCAACGATCATGATGATTAAGATAAGGACCACGACATTGACTAAGTTGCTTACTGTGGTCCAAGTCGTGATCCTTGTTGTAGTTCATATCATAGTGTTTTTTTTTAATGTGTCCCTTTTTTATTCAGTATGCTCCATTGCAGTAATGCAATACTACACACATTTGTTGCTACACTGTTTTTACATTCTGTCTGAACTTAAAAACTAATAGTAAACTATTTACAATATTTACAAGGATGTAAAGTCAGCTGACTGAATACAGTTTATGAATTATTTAAAATTATTAATACTAATACTATTTTAACTGGAGTAGTATTTTCACTATTTACAATATAATACACTGCCATGAAATCTATTGACTTAATAAAGGTGGTGAATTGCTTATAATTATTTTAACATATCTAACTACTACTACTACTGAATACTAATACTAATACTAATTTTAAGTAGAGTAGTTTTTTCACTATTTATAATATTTACAGTGATGTGAAATCTATTGACTGAACGAAGTTTCTGAATTTTTTATAGTGTTTTAACAATAGTTTCTCATGTGACACTGGCCATCTATCTTGATTTCTATATATTCCCTTCTTCAGTATATCTCTTTGTTTATTCAATTTGACACACGAGTATATTAGGTGATCTATCGTTTGTACATCATGAAGGCATGAACACGTTGAGTCGTCTTTGATCCCGAAACGGTGTAGGTATGCCTTGGTTTTTCCATGGCCTGAGATCATAGCGGTTACTTCTGTCATCATAGTGCTTGTCGTGATCCTTATCGTGGTCCTTGTCATTAACCTTATCGTTGAGCTTTTCGTGGTCCCTGTTGTCTTTGTCATGGTCATTATTACGATCCTTGTTGTTTTTGTACTGGCCCTTGTTGTCTTTGTCATGGTCCTTATCGTAGTCGTGGCCTTTGTCGTGATTCTTATCGTGGTCCTTGTCATTAACATTATCGTTGAGCTTGTCGTGGTCCTTGTTGTCTTTGTCATGGTCATTATTACGATCCTTGTTGTTTTTGTACTGGCCCTTGTTGTCTTTGTCATGGTCCTTATCGTAGTCGTGGCCTTCGTCGTGATTCTTATCGTGGTCTTTATCATGATCCTTGCCATTGTTCTTGTCGTGGTCCATGCTGTGATCCTTCTCGTTATCCTTGTTATTGTCATTTTTGTCTCTGTCGTGGTTCTTGTTGTCTTTGTCATGGTCTTGCATTTGTCATTTCAAAATAATGATTTCTCCCTTTGACATGTGTCCTTTTTGTTACACGGTGCCTTCCATACTTTCATAAGCAATAAAAGAGCATGCACGCAAATAGAGACCTAAATCAGAAATAGACAAACAATTGATATTTCACACTGGTGTGTACTTTGGGGTAGGATTCAGTGGCGGTTCCTCGGGGGAGGGAAGGGAGGAACGTCCTCCTCACATTTTTCTTCTTTTGAATGTAAATACTAAATGAAATATATGCTTTGAAATTCGAGGAAGATCCGATAATTTTTAAGTTCACAGCTATAAGAAAACCTCGGTTCATCGAGTTTTTAACGACGCGCACTCATATGCTACTAGAAAACTGTGAGAAAGATGCGAGATTGTTTGTGTGGAGGAATGTCAATCCACTAGCGGCCAAAGAAAGAAGCAGAGTTTTAAAGCAAGTAAATGAACGGAGAGGGAGGAGATCCTCCTCTGAATCAGTGCATGGGCGGGAAATAGAAACCGACTGTTCTTGCAGCAAGCTCGCTATCGCTACCATCTAACGATGCTGCATTCAACCGGACTATAACACATCTAGGAGGAGACACAATAAAAACAGTTTTAACGCAAAACTATGAAAGACACCATATATATTTTTTTTTTTAATTATAGATCAAAATATATTATTCATTGCACTTTATAAAAGCTACTAGTCATGGCTTGAAACTTTCGAGGATATCTGAAAGTTGAAGTTGGATTTATATAAAACAAAGAGGAAGTAGTTCTACATTAGTATCGCAGATCTTTTTGGTCCCTGAAATTCACTTCCATTCATTGTCTACTAGACAGGACAACAGCCAAGTTGTCAGTTTTGCACAAATATCTTTGAAATTGAAAGTACTGCAAACTACATTATTTTTAACAAAAAAATTAATCGGCCACCGGCAGCTTTGAACAATAATGGTAGTATGACTTTACAAGAACTGACATTCTTCAAAAGCATGTGATACTGAACTTGTAAAATGTACATGTGACAACACAGACCACGTGGGTGGGTGCAGTTTTCTCGCTTTTCTAACAGATTATTTCTCATTCTCATTTCCGTAAAACGGTTTCGGTTATATGTTAGTAGCTGGTCTCTTCCAACACGTGTGATGCTGTAGTGTGCTCGAAAAATGCTACGAGGTTGTGAATTTCCTTGTAATTGTTAATTTGTGCAATTATTCAACAATGAATGGAAGTGAAAACATATTATATCTTTGACAATTTAGGAAACTCAGTTTACAAAAACAGATTATTGCTATACAAAAGGGAGGAAGGCCAACCCCAACACTACCTGGTCTTACATGTATGCATGTAGGCTAATTTGTAGCATGTTTTTCTCAAGAAGGTGTAATTTTGCGCTGTTAGCTTCTTTACTCCTCTTAAGAAATATGCAGGAGCCGCCACTGGTAGGATTGCGACAAAAGTGGAAGGTGGATGAAAATACGCATGCGAGGCTAGACGACTTTCTGCATGGCTAAGACTATTATAACTTTATAAGACGTATGAATGAATTCCAAATATGTAACTAAAATTAGCAAGGTTCAGTATTCCCCATAAAAAAATTATATGTACCGGTACCTAGGAATTAGGAATTCCTTGCCTGCTTCTAATATAAGATGTGGCCAATAAGGCGCGGAATATTGGCAAAGAGTTCTTAAGATCAGACGACTTGACGCTGCAAGCAACTGCAACCTCTCTTATTAAAGTACCATTGTTATTCCGAATACGATACTAACCGAAAGGAGGAGGAAAATGTAATTAATTAATATTCCCAACAAACACACTTACTTCTAAACTCGTAGTATCGAGTATCGAAACTCTAAAACAAGTATCAATATCGAGAAATTATTATATCGACCCATCTCTAATAGGCTATCTAGGCTACAAAGGGGTACTAATATATTGGACCTTCGTTATAAGCCTAAATAAAAAAAAAATACAAATTGTGTCCTGCGTTCTGCATCGTGACTTAAAAAAAATTGTCAGATAAAAAATTCAATTTCGATAAAATTACGTACCGGTCGGTGCTAACGTACCTATTTTTTTAAATAATGTTCGCCAAGGAAATTTATGTAGATCTGGTGGGTACATTGAGGGATCATTCTCCTACGTACTGTACGCCACCATAAAGAGTTGGATTGCGGAATTTAGGAGAGGAAGAGCGGAGATAAAAAATGAAAACTGTGTTGGAAGGTCTGTTTATGTGATCTCCATAAAATATCAATGCCCAGCATGACATAAATGGGCTCAAACGTAGGTATTTATTGAGTCGTGGCTGTGAGATTGTAACACTTTAAACAAACTGTTTTACTGGTCTTGTCTTCTCTTATCTAATGAAAAGTCCGTTTGAAATACCAATTGCTATGAAGATTTAAATAATATTTATAAGGCAGCCAAGAAACATAACTATTTTTGTAACCATATAATATTTGAAAAAACGACTAAAAATGTTCGGGGAAACTCCAAGGAGAGCCACCGGCGTAACTCGGTCGGCTAAGATGCTTGCTTGCCGATCCAGAGTTGCAATCGGGCGTGGATTCGATTCCCGCTTGCGCTGATTACCTGGTTAGGATTTTTTCGAGGTTTTCCCCAACCGTAAGGTAAATGTCAGGTAATCTACGGCGAATCCTCGGCCTCATCTCGCCAAATATCATTTCACTATCACCAACTTCATCAACGCTAAATAACCCCGTAGTTGATACGGCGTCGTTATATAACCAAGTAAAAAAACTCCAAGGATAGTAAACGTGAGTTTATTAATTTTATTTTTACTGCATAGTCCTAAACTAAGTTTATGAAAACACTTTTCAGTGTGTCGATGTTTTACTAGGTACGTAATATACTTGTAAATTTGTATTCGCAAGGAAGATATGGGCAGTGTTTATACTACATGATACAATTGTATTCGGTATATACGCTATGCTGGATACAGATATGGGAAATTCCATTTTCAAACTATATTAACTGGGTTACATACCCCAGTCTGAAAACCAGGCTACGCCACTGTATTTATCAGAGACTGAAAATGTTCTATGAACGTGTCTTTCACGTATTACATCATGATTTCGGTATGAGGAAATTATCTGCGATTACGACAGACTCAGAGTGACAAGTGCCGCCACTTTGAAGAAAATTCTTCAAACTTTTAGTTCGTATTGTAACAGAACTATGGACGAAACATGAATCCAACATTACGATACAGAATCACAAGCCCAATCAAAAGAATGGAAATATTCAGGTTCTCCTCAACCAACGGAATTTCACATTTAAAAGTCCGTAGGAAAGGTTCTTGCATTAGTAGTTTTTTTTTTGGGGGGGGGGAGGGACAAAGACGGAATAATTATGACAGACTACTTAGAACAAGGGAGAATATTATTTGTTATTATTAACTGAGCTTTGATAAAAGATTGTGGAGAAACGTCGTGATAAAACGTGCTGTTCCTGCAATACAATGCACCTGTTCACAAGTCGCTGACTGTGCTGCAGAACATTGATGAAGTTGGTTTTGAACTAAGGACTATCCCCCACAGGGCCGGATTTAAGTATAGTGCCGCCCCTAGGCAGTGCTATAATTTACAACCCCCCCCCCAACTTCCACAAACAAGTTATAAGCAGCTATTATACAGGTCATGGCATCTGAAGTCTGAATAGTGTAATATGTAGCTAGTCTGCGATATATGCAATGGAGGGGGAAAGAAACTGGCCACCCTACCCCATTATCTCCTGGCTTAGTTGCCTCATAAGTGGTGCCTTCTTGGTATCACTTGTGAGGTCCATACCTCTCTTCGGACAGTTGAGTAAACAACAACATAAGGTCATGTTTAGTTTAAATTAGTTTTAAATGAAATGTTACAATTCAGAAAACAATAAATTACTGGAATCAAAATACAGTCAACTCCGGATATAGTGAACCTCGGCGGACTTGCATATTTCGTTCACTATATCCGAAGTGTCTGTCCTCTAACCTTAAATGACAGAAATGAATGAAATTGTGAACAAGAAAATAAAATATTTCAATTTTGTGGAATGGATTACACTGTATACTGTTACTCGCAGTTAATTTACTTAAACTATGCTGTCGACCCACGTCCGCTTGGGAAAGATCACGTTCATTTTCACTTATAATATTCACCTTATCTTCCAAAGAAAACACTTTACGCTTCGACATTTTTATACAGTACATTCACTGATGGAAACTAGATCAGGCAGAAATGACAAACACTGTTATGGTATGACTGCGTACTCAGCCTTGGAATTTCCCAGGTCACTTAATGGAAACCGAGAGAGGGTTGATGGAGTTTGAAAGCCATCTAAATCTTACCTTCATTTGTGCTCTGGATATAATGTCCGTCCCCTTTTAATAAAAGAAGGCAATTTCATTTTCCGTTGTTTTGATGCTATCAGTCATAATGAAAATGTTTCTGATAACCCTTTGACGTTGGAGGATTAGAAATAAGAACAGAATGTCAACCCTTCGACGGCGGAGTCAGGCAAGGTCGTCACGTATTGCCTGGATTTACAGTACAGCTCATTGTCTACGAATCACTAATCCTACCTTTGTCCTTAGACTAAAGGAGTAAGAAACTTAGAATGTTGTTCTCAACACATTCTTTCAATTTTATACAAGGTCTGACGTCAAATGAGAATTTGTCAGGACACAATGTTCACTATAACCGAAGCGAGGGTTCACTATAAACGGAAATATTAATGTACTTTTTAATATGCGGGTCAGGACCAACGACTTAGGTTCACTATAGCCGAATGTTCACCATAACCGAGTTCACTATATCCAGAGTTGACTGTACATGCATCTTCCTTGTAAATTATAAAGATTTCCTTCGCACTTCCTTCACTGAGAAAACATTGTTGATGTCATCAAAGTCCATCTAACGAAGCAAATCAGACTCAATGCAAAGAAACAAATCCAAACTTATTTACTGTTGAAACAAAACTGATATGTGAAAGGCAGGCTGTGGTTTATTTTTAAGCATTGGTTTTGTTGGTGGTATAATTATTATGAGTATTTCCTACTTCGATAGGAAGTAGGCCTATAACGTAAACTGAAAAATAATCTCCAACTCTTAACGGGATAAACCTTTCATATCGCATTATAGTGCACATACTGAAAAGTGATTAAATAGTACTGTTGACGATATACAGAATGGCGCAGATACAAAAAGTAGCCCGTGCTAGTATAGAGTAAATACAGGCGCGAAGTGCTGAAAAGGACTCACCTTTTATAGAAGATGTTGAAAGTAGCTCACTGCAGCATCAATACACAGTTGTGCACGTCTAATCATGTTCAGATACACTCCCACAGATACATTTTGCACAGATCTCGTAGCGCGTCACATTTTAACCAAATCCTGTATTGCTCTCTTTCCCAGCTGTTGTCCTCTACCCGGAAACTTGTCCTGAAAATTTCGCGGGTTTCGTTAATCGAACCTGTTCTCACATACACTAATGCCAACAATCGATTACCGGCATTGCATAAAATTGTCCATTGCTGTAACTGTTTATTCATTTCGTTAGGATACGATACGATAGAATACGATAATGGCATTTCAAGCAGTCAAAATATCGCATTCGCATTCAAACGGTAGGAGGGCTACTTTTATCTGCACGACCCAGTATACTGGAAATGTAACTGAGAGTTGTGTTACTATTCATAGCGATAAATAAGAAACATACATCCAGTTTGATTTTCAACAATGCACTCTTGTTTATACAAGCAATTTCATAGTATAATAACGTGATACCGATATTACAATATAATTATACAGTTGCACTCTTTCCTTTTACTCTCGCCGCGACAGCGACTTCCTACTTTCAGAAGGTGTTCAAGAACAAACTTCAGAAAAAATTTATCAAGTGTTTTAAAAACAAATTTCACTCTAAAATGAAAATGGAAAAAAAAAAAGGAAATAAAAAAAGAAAAAGAGAAAGAAAAATGCCGCCCCCCCCTAGAAATTACCGCCCTAGGCAACTGCCTAGGTTTCCTATGCCTAAATCCGGCACTGATCCCCCATATTCGCACAATTTAGATCCTTCAGACTACCGTTTATTCCAGAAATAAAAAAGAAACATTGAAAGGAAAGAAGTTCTAATTAAATGAAGTAGTAATAAGTATCATACTCTGGAAGGGTGGTTTTTTGACCAAGACAATTTCTTTTATATGCTTAGAATTGTATGACCTTTGTGCTAAGTGTACAGAGTTAAAAGGTGTTATGGTACAGATTATCCAATTTTTTCCATTAACGGTTTAGTCCACCCCCTTCATTGCCGCAGATAATAGAGGTTCTACTATATCTTAAAAGAGGGAAATTGAAGTGATATGTTTTCACGTTCTCATTATAGAATGTATTGAGAAAATATTGTGATTGGAGTACATCTTAAATATCCCATATAACGAAAAAAATATTTTGTAATATACACTCAGGGACAAAAAAAACCGGACACTTCTATATTTGCTTGCATTTTGTTGCCAATTATTTCAAAATGAAACAAAACCCATTTAAATAAAATAATGTTTCATTTAGCACCTTATACGACAACATTTGAAAAAAAAAAAATCTCTGATGAGAAAATTTACAAAAAATTACAAAGGGCGTATAACTATGGCATCGTTTGGTCTAACTGTTTTTTTCATTTTATGGTGCCTTAAACATTAAAAACTCTTTTTAGTAACGGGTATTACCCCCTCTGGCTTGAATAACTGCATCCATACGTCTTTGCATGCTCTCAATTTGGTTAGCAATGTCTTCTTGACGAATAAGTTCCCATTCTTCGCAAAGTGCTCGCCTCAACTCTTGTAACGATTCTGGTCTCGGTCGTCTATTCTTAACACGCCGTCCCAGCATGTCCCACACGTGTTCAATTGGGTTCATGTCTGGACTCCTTGCTGGCCATGGAAGAACATGGATTCCCACTTCTTGGAGATAATCTCCGACTGCATGGGCAATATGCGGCCGTGCATCATCATGCATTAAAACAAAATTATCGCCTACAAATTGGCCAAATGGCACAACATGATCAGCCAAACATTAATTTATATACCTATCAGCTGTTAGTCTTCCATTTTCAACAAAAACCAACACTGTACGAGCATTCGTACACACTCCTGCCCAAACCATCACTCCGCCACCTCCATACGGTACATTTTCGGAAATGCAACACTGTGAAAATCGTTCTCCCCTCCTTCTCCAAACTCTTTCACGTCCATCAGGTGAGCACAGATTGAAACGGGACTCATCGGTGATCAGAACACAGCTCCACTGTCCATTTCTCCAATCCCTGTGATCATTTGCAAAACACAGTCGTTCAACTCGATGCATCCTGAGAAGTCTGAGACCAGTTGCAGGTCTACTTGATATCAGTCCACTTGCTTTCAACCTCCTTCTAACTGCTTTGGCCGAAATTGGGCGTCCATGCATGTTAACAAATTGCTGGGCTACACTAGTAGCTGGCAGGTTGCGTTCCCTAAGAACTCTTAACACCATATACCTGTCTTCATTTGGATTTGTAGCTCTTGGACGACCCGAACCTGGTCTTCTGGTATATTCTAGGGTCTCTCTATACCGTTTTATGGCATCATGGGTTGTGCTTCTAGCCATATTCATAACATTTGCAATGTAACGTACACTGCATCCATCATCATAAAAGGCTACAGCTCGAGCCACATCTTCAGGTCGCATCTTGTTTTAAGACAAATGTTACAACCCCACTTAAACTCAGAAAATGTAAAAATAAAGAAATAACGAATGATAACAATAATGAAGCACAAAATGGTTGAGACAAAATTGTTATAGCTGAGACTCCGAAAGCAAAATTGGAATATTTGGTTGTAATGGCTTGTTTATAAAACAAAAAACAATCAACAATGTATACACGTCTCCATAACAACAGATGGCTACCATAATATTGTATGAGAAGATAATGTTTTGCAAAATACCAGCAAATATTAAAGTGTCCGGTTTTTTTGTCCCTGAGTGTATTTTGATCTTTATGTTTGTGTACAGTCTTAGTGTCCCAAACTATTGAGCACATTAATAGCTAATACTTCATGAGTTAATATATTTAGTATGGTTGAGGAGGTAATGCACATGAACATGGTACTGGTACCAGTAGATGATATACATAGTTTCCAATATCTCTTTATCTGCACGTAAAATATTGTAGAGAAGATTTTGTTCTCTGAGTCTCTCACGAGAATGCTTTGTGATTTCTCAAGAGAAGGAAACCTTTAAATTATGCATACATTTTCAGTGTTACGTACTTTGTGAGGAATGATACAGTGTAACCTGAGCCAAGTGAACTGTGTTTATAGATAGAGTGTACATGTACTGATATTTCCTCTTTCAGTGTTGGAGTTGGTTAAGTCTGACCGAGAATTCCTCCTCTATGGACTATGGGTCGCTGCAATCGCTTGTCTAGCTGGTGCACTGCTGTTCGCTGGTCTGTCAGCAATATTTGCTGTAGTGAACACTGCTACCACTCCAATAGGTGCAGTTACCGGAGTCCCAGGACTCTATTTGTGGAACTCCCTTGCAAGTGAGTACATTAAGGAAATAATCATTTGAAGATTCTGAAATGGGACATGGATTTGAATTTCGTTTACTTTAATATTTGACACCAATAACTCTAAGTTAAGGCCGTGTCTCAAAGCTACATTTTCAGCTGAAGTGAACTAGATTGTTGACTAAATAGCCGGATGTGACGTCACAAGTTATGATCCAATGCTACATAGTGCATAGCAATCAAGTCCGTAATAGCTAGTAAACGAAAATGCTTGCTTGATTGTTGACTTGTTCACTAAATAAACATAGATACCTGATCAGCAATTGGGGTTATGAAATCTGAAAATGCTTTGGTAGTGAAATAATGTAGCTAAATATAATGTAGAATAACACGTTAACTTTGAACACTGACATTGTTAGTACCTTCTGTACAATGTTTTAAACATTATTGTAATATATTAAGCCCTTCCTTATCTTTTCCACAACTCGTAATGAAATTGCGTTAGAACACTGCCTTCTTAATTCAGTGCTGCACCATGATGTCATGGTTTTTAGAAAAATAGTCAATGAAGAAGGCCATGTTTCAAGCATACATGTCCAAAGCTCCCTAGTGTGTAGTTTACAAGTCACCTAGTTGCTAGTCACTAGTGTGTAGTATGGACTTGAGCTTTGAGACATGGCCTAAGTATGTAAAAAGTGATGAAGTGTACATATAGATTAGGATGACCAGACATCCTATTTTTAACATTATTGTCCCTTTTTTTCAGTCTCTTGTTCCCTGCCCCGAGAAAAGTATGCTCGGGATGCCAAAGTCCCGTTTTTTAAAAATGGCGTCTCGTTTCCCTAAATTATTGTTAAAATGTTCCTTTTTTTCTATTATTTTATTTAATAATCACGTAAAATATTGAGTAATTCTATACTGTTTCCATCAGATATCACCGTAATGAATTCAATTAATCCAGACTAGTTGCAGTATAAAAAATTATCAGCAATGACGTAATGCTACCCTGTTATGTACTTGCACAATAATCAATCAATCTTCTTAATGTATCCAGCTGTTTGCTGACAACATAAAGTCCACTATAGTCCACTGTAGTCTATTCAGTTGTTGTTTTTCACGAGAAATGAGGGGTATTTTGATCGGTGTTCATTATAGATGCCTGTTGCTAGTAGCCAGAGTTGGGGTGTAGTCAATATATACTGCAGGGCTGTGTCTTCTGCAACTGGTACTGATGATTTTAATTTACTTCTCTTGTGGTTTATGGATGGACAGTATAGAAGAATGTGCTCCAGATCTTCATCATGATTATTACACCACAGACAAGTAGGATTATCAGAAATGTGAAATCGGTGTAGGTACAATTGAGTGACAATGTGACCTGTTCTGGCTCTTGTTAAAAATGTTTGAACATGTCTGGGCAAGTTTTTGTACATTTCCAGGTCATTTGGTTTCTTTTGTACAGACTGTAAAATTTTTCCTTTGTCAGAAGAGAGCCAATTGTTGATCCATAGGTTTGTAAAATGAATGGGTACTCACCTTGTCATGGTGAGGGGGCTTAAACTTGTTTAAGCTAACAAGTAGCAAAGAGGTACCCACATAAGCTCCATTAACACCAACGCAGTCCCACTATATTTTTCATTGCTTCTGATTCATGGAGTCCCTCAGTGTAAAAGTCTCCGGAGGTAAAATAGTCCCTCAATCGGATCTCCGGGTAGGGGCTGCACTGAGAGATGCCAAGAACCGTACTAAAGTACTTATTTGGAACACCAAACGTCACACCGTCCAGTCAATCAGAGCCAAGTTTAATAATAATAATAATAATAATAATAATAATAATAATTATTATTATTATTTATTTATTTTAAAATAATAAATACCGATACTACTCTGTTTACAATAACTAAGCTATAATAATAATAATAATAATAATAATTATTATTATTATTATTATTATTATTATTATTATTATTATTATTATAGCTTAGTTATTGTAAACAGAGTAGTATCGGTATTTATTATTTTAAAATAAATAAAAACTGGACCCTATTGCTCACTGACTTATATAAACACAAGTAATAATGAATGTTTAGATAAAATGTTGATTTACGTCAACTTTAATAAGTAGTAGTAGTAGTAGTAGTAGTAGATTTATTTTGCCTGGCAGAGTTAAGGCCATGAGGCTTCTCTTCCACTCAACCAGGTTTCAATAATATACATGAAATACAAAATTAGATTACAAAACAACACAAAAGAAAATACCTTAGAAATTACATAAAATATAGTAGAAAATTACAAATAGTCAAGATCGGTTACATAATATATAAAATAAAGTAGAAAATTACACATAATCAAAATCAGTTACATAACATAAGGGGAATATACACACTCACACACACATACACACACAAATACACAATTTATAAGACCTAAAATGCCCAAGATAAATTCGACGATTAATTCACTTGAGATATATTATACAGTTAATATACTAATAGGAGAATACATGTGGGTTACAAGACATAAAATATCGATTAGCAAAGTCGTGCTAAATGGCATACAAACACAAATGATTAAGTAATATATCAAGATAATAAAAAAAAGAAAAGAGAAAAAAAGAAGAAGAAGAGAGAGGAGAAAAAAATAACAACTTGGTCATTTAAGACTATTTAGAAACTTTCGCAAGAGTCTAGTTCTGTTCATTAAAAACATTTCTAAGTAGAGTGTACTTAAAAGATTTTAGACTCCGACTGCTCCTGATTTCCTGTGACAAGGAATTCCAGGAATGAGCTGCCAGGAATGAGTGTTCCGTTTTCTCATTTTGGAAATCTGTTCACTCTACATTTTGTTCCATACATCCAACTTGAAAACGGTTTCTCTTTTAATTCTCCAAATAATGACCTCAACGTTCTTTCAGTATGAGCCATTTTATGCAAAATTAATATGTAACACACATGCATGCACTTTTCAACGCAGCGTTTTCACAGAACATCATTATAGCGCAATGTAGTATTGTGATGGAAGGCTAGCCTCGTCCCGTACAGGGATGTAGCAAATCAATACCCCCTCCCCGGCCCCCCCCCCTCAAGCTTGCGAGTTAAGGTCGTAGTCATGCCTTTAGAGGCTTTCTACCTTAAGCCTCGCTGTTCGCACTGCTCTCTCCATACTGGAATGACTGCCAACAGTGAACTAAATATATGGAAGGATTGGAGTGCAACCAAGTATTATGATATATCGTTATTACAAATTTATAGGTCTACTGTTACTAGGTATAATAACTCAAATTTTTTGGGTAGGCTAAGACTCAAAAGCCTCTTATGAGCTTCGCCACTGATATATATATATATATAATAACAAAAATAATTAAGCATGATGAAATCATTTTATTCCTCTCCAGTTTCCTTCTTTGTTGCTTATTATAATATTGTTTTTCTATTTCTATGTACAGTGTTCTTCAATTTGTGTGCTGTAAGTCTGTGGGCAGTACAATTCTACCAGAAGCTACAGTACAATGTGATGAGCAGAGAAGACAGACAGAACAATTGGAGTTCTACGAATAGAGCATACTATGGTTATTCCTTCTGGTAGGTACTTCAGATATGTTTAATTTAAAGGGTAATATTATTGTATTAAAATTAAATAATTGCTTCTGCTTCTAATAAAAATAGTCACAGACTTCAGTAAAGCTTACGCCTATTATTAAATTATATTTCATATGAGAACTAAATAGTCCCGCGCCGTGGCATCGCGGTCTAAGGCATCCCACCTAGGACTCGCATTACGGAATGCGCGCTGGTTCGAGTCCTCATGGAGGAAGAAATTTTCTCATGAAATTTCGGCCAGTGTATGGAACCGGTGCCCACCCAGCATCGTGATGCACTTGCGAAGCTACGATAGGTAGTGAAATCCAGTTGCGAATACCAGCTTTAACAACTGGGGGGATCATCGTGCTAACCACACAATACCTCCATTCTGGTTGGATGATAGTCCACCTCTGCTTTGGCATGTGGGTATGAGGCCAGCAGCTGGCTGGTCGGTCTAGGCCCTTCACGGGCTGTAGCGCCATGGATTATTATTATTACTATTATTTATTTTATGAGAACTAAATATATATTTCTTTCGAAATTAATAAAGTATACGTGATTTCTTACAAGCACACACATACAGACATACGCACACTGGTATAAACATTTAATTATTTAACTTCTATAAGTTAAACATTCTTTGAGAACAATTTTGTCCTTTAACAATGGATTTACAAGAAGTTAAAGAACCTCAATATACCATTTTATCCCCTTCTTGTCCACAATGAACTACTTTCTAATGTTTGTATATTTTTAACAATGCAATACGGTATAAGTCTGTAATTGCGGCCCAGATTAATTTTTAATTTCCAGTGCCAGAGAATGAAAATTTTTTTGCTGAATTGGGTTTAATCACTGTCAAAAAATTTGTTTCTATATCAATTTTGATGTGGTTGGATTATTCTTGTACTAAATGGGCTTATAAACAACCAAAGGAGGTAATTAATTAGGAGATATTAAGTGGTAATTGTCCCAGTTTTCATTGCATTAATATTAAATGAAGTGGAAAATGTTTGTGAGACACTTTCTGCAAGAAATATGTGATCTGGATCAAATTTGGATATGGTATCGAATTGTATTTAAAGAAATTGACAGTAGCACTTGACCACGAAGAATTTTACGCAAATACATCTTTTATTAATATTAAATTTTAGGCATAGTGATTCTTGGATACAGATATATATATATATATATATATATATATATATATATATACAGTAGTAGAACCTGTATTATCTGTGGCAATGAAGTGGATGGACTGAACGGTTAATCGAAAAAATCGGATAATTCACATAAAATATTTTCATAAATTAAGTGCATTATAGACAGTTTCATAATTTCCTCCGTGGTGATGTGTTTAAGATGCTGGCTAGTGGATCAACAATTCACTAATTTAAGTCTGCTTGACAACAATGGATTTTTAAGGGGCAAGGAAATTCCTTGTAATGGATATCTGCGGAAAGATAGGAATAGTACAAGTCTCGTGTTGTGGATTTACATATTTTATACATTTTGTCCTTTTTTTATTATTATTAAATCGCGGACAGTTGTAATGCCAATCCTGTATTCTGATGCGAGATGCGTTACAGTTTCCCTTTTCCCATACCGCTCAATTATTGGCACGTTTTTCAATAGTTATCAAACACTTTTTTTTTTACATTCGTGGAAGACATTTTGCGTAGAATTTATACAGTATGGCCACTGGAACAGTAGGACAAGGACTGAATGCTGCACATGTTTTCTATAAATTGTGCAGAAGTTCTTGATGTCATTTCTTTGAAAGTTGGTAGTAACTATTTTATAACTTGGGAAAACACCCAGAAGTAACTGCTCCTATTGGCAGCAGCGGCAGCAATTCTGTGTAAGGGTAAAGGCTTGTAACAACAAACTCTAGAAAAAATACGTACTAATATAAGGTACTGTACTGTACTACAGGTTTTTCCTGCAGAAAAAATAGCTAAAGACAGACAATTGGATATTCCACCAATTGGTTAATAGAGTGACGGATAAGTGGGGCTCTACTGTATTTATTTTCCAATGATAGTTTCTGATGTTTAACTATCAGATTTTGAACGACAATTGAGATGGACAAGGCATGTAGCACGTATGGGTGAATCCAAAAATGCATATAGTGTGTTAGTTGAGACACCTGAGGGAAAAAGACCTTTGGGGAGAAAGAGGCGTAGATGGGAGGATAATATTAAAATGTATTTGAGGAACGTGGGATATGATTGCAGGGACCGGATTAATTTTGCTCAGGATAGGTACCAATGGCGGACTTATGTGAGGGTAGCAATGAACCTCCGGGTTCCTAAAAAGCCAGTAAGTAAGTATAGTTCAAATACTATACAACATATCATATACAGAATGGAGCGAAACATACTGCGTGGAAAACCACGAGACATCTGGGGCTTATTGCATAAAAGATACTAGTGACAAGTGACAATTTACCAATACATGGATGACAAACAACAAGTCTCAGTAATTTCTGTTGCATAACACAATTTTATTAATTTGTCACGACTAGTATATTTTACAAGAGAATGGTAGCCATATTGACAAATTCTGTTTTAGAATATTGCGAGGAAAGTAGTGTTACAATACTAAAATCAGATTTAAGTATTATTTAATTTTGCATTTATTTAATTAAGAAAGAAAAAGACAATCATAGTCTGTAATGCACACAAAATATTCAACATTTGTGTGTTTCATTGTAAAAATTTCGCGAAACTATCTTTGTGTCATGTTTCTCAATAAAGTAAGAGAACAAAACGATATAAACTAGTTAGACAGTTTTCTTTCAATTTGACAAAGGAAGTAAAGTCAAAATAAATGGCAACAATTCCACATGTGTGCTCAATCAATTGGTCTGGTACCAATTGGAAATATACACGAGTGACAATTTTGCCGAACTTTAGGAAGAGAGCTGTGATATATTTACATTACTATTAAAATAGCCTTCTCTTAGTTAGGGGCCTATAGGTAAAATCATGTTGCAGGACGTAAATAAGACTTTGCAGTAGCAAGCAATATCTCAAGTTTTATTTTTGACATGAGAAATCTTTCTTTAAATTGGAACTCTTGAAATCAGTATTTATTCTTGGCCTATTTTCCTCTGCCTATATTGATCGTCCAGTTCAAAAGTGCGACAACTCAAAAATTGCCATGTTTTAGTTATTTACACTACTGAAAGCCCCTTTCGGAGCTGTTTCCGATTCAATTTGAGATAAATCATATTTACAACCAAAAAGGAAAAAAAAAAAACGAAATAAACTGCTTTAGAAGTAATTATAACTGTGGACTTTACTAATTCATTATTACTACATTTCGAAATGTATTAATAATGAACTGGAAGATTGTGATATACTCGTCCTGAATACTGACTCATTTCTAATTGTCGTAGTTATGAACCAGAACTCTGTTCCTTTCTAGGTGATTTATTTGCAACTTTCAACTCAAGATATGTCAAAATTTGTTTTTTTTGAGTTGTCGCACTTTTGAACTAGATGATCGATATATCGATGGCTGAGAACCAGACTGTTCTAAGTCCAACCTTTTATAAGAAAGAAATCTGTGTTCCATTGTGTTCCAGTTCTTGTCTGCATATATGAATCGAACAAAATTGTAAATATTCCTCTCCATAAGGTTGCTATGAAGCTATTCCAAATTGTTTCATGAAGCTTTGAATGTCAGGAGCTTAAAACAGCTCTCCTGGGGGGGTGGGGGGGGGAGTAAAATGGACTTGGAACAGCCTGGTTCTGGGCCATTGATATGAATTCTTCTTCACTCGCACAGCTTGAAGATGAAGTCACATTACATTAACAATATTATTTCTACACTTTTAAAAAAGTTTACCAAGAACAAAGGATTGGTAGAAAACATGCTCGCGATTCTAACTATTTTACAAATGACAAATTTTTATGCAACAATTCGTTGATAAAGAAATGAAACTGTCAGTAATTACTAGTGTTTGTCACTTGTGACAAATTTAACCAATATAAATTTATGCAACAGAAATTACTGTTTTTTTTTTTTTACTTATTTACTAATTTATTACTAGTAAAAAATAGTAATTTTAGCTTTATGCAATAGGTCTCTGGAATGTCACACGTAAAACTTACGTCATGGAATTATAGATATTTCTTTATTAATGTAAAAATGGAAAACTATTAATGTGTGTGTGAGAGGGGGTTGTATGAACATAATACGTTTATCACTTCTTTTTCCTTCATAATTTCAATTTCTATGGTCCTAAAATATCTGTTTTTAAACCAGTACAATATTTAATAATCTCTACAATGCAATGTGTAGAATCTGAGTACTGGTAACGAACTTTTGTAATTTCAAAACCGAAATATTGTTGGTGCTCTGTAATAAATTGCATTTGCGAATGTTCCAGGTTTGTTGTTGGAGCAATAGTGATACATTTCCTCAACATCATTGCCATATACATTGGTACTCATGAGACTCGGGAGAAGAAAACACCACAACCCATGATAGAAGAAAAATCTAATGGTGCCATCATGTTGTATTAAGGATCCAAAACAACAACAACAACAACGAACCTCTGGAAAGATATATAAATTTCTCATGACAGAACTGAGATGAAGTGGAAATGAAATTTTCGATACATGAATCAAGTATGAGCCAAGAAATGGAAGCACATCTACTCATCTTTGATCTAATAATTACAAAATGCTGGAGTAGATGAGAGATGTAGCATTACAATATCTTCGAATTCTGTACGCTTCTGAGACATTTATGAGGTTGTGTGGCAGGATGTTATATAAAAAAGAGAAGATGCCTTCAATGTTTTTTCTGACTGTCTCGTAAAAACATTGGAAACTTCAATGTGACGTGCATAGTGATAATTATAATCAGTGACACGATTTCAAGTTAGATAAGATCACATAAAATCACCAATTTTCGAAATGCAATTTGGTTTATAATTTATTTCTCTATATTGTAACAGGTAATGTAGTTAACAAGTGATGCATTTTAAAAATATTTAATTGTAAGTGATCAAGAAAGACAGGGAATCGAGAAATAAGCGTGTCTGTAATTTATTGCCACTAACGTGAAGATATC
Organism: Periplaneta americana; assembly: GCF_040183065.1. Lineage (NCBI taxonomy): Eukaryota > Metazoa > Arthropoda > Insecta > Blattodea > Blattidae > Periplaneta > Periplaneta americana. Next base: position 173,712,661 of record NC_091123.1, read on the forward strand.
AGTTACCTTTTGTACAGTATAATCTAATAAAACAATTTTATACCATTAGTTAAGTTTTATGAATGAGACTTTGAGTATCTAATATGCTCTAATGCAGTGGTTGCCAAATACCACGAAATTGTGACGTAATAGGAATGCAACCCGCACATCACTGTCGCAGGGAGAGGGGTGGAGTGCGTATCTCCTCAGGTAATGCAGCGAATAACAGTGCAGAGACGGACTGTGACTAAAAAACAAAAACAATATAATATTCTTCTACTTATTAACTACACATACTTTTTTCCCTGTTAACTTTTATCTTCCTATTCATTATTTCTGTATTATTAATAAAATAAAATATGCTTTCTTATTTTACCATAAAAAGAATGTGTACTTTACATCAGCAGATATTTGAAATTAGAAAAACGTACCAGGCTGGTCACGAAATAGCAAATTACATTAAATACTTCAAAAAACGTCGAAGTATTTTACCCCGATTAAGACATAGAAGCCAATACTTTATATTGTTCGTTTATTAATGAAATATTCAATTTACAGGTAAGGGTGTGGTAGTCTTTATATCAAGAAGAATAATGACAATGCACATTGTTATTTTATACTTCATTTAAAATTTTACAACAAATTAATGGCCAGTTTGTCCAAGTAATGTTTAATTTTGCTTAACGAATGTTAAATTAACAGTCTGTTTATTTTTAACGCTTTGTTAATGTATTTTCCATTTGTTCAACATAATTTTGTTTAAGATAACCAACACTTAACTATAACGTCTGTTAGCACTATTTTAACTACTCAACAGCAGTTGGTAATGATTCTACGCATGTAAGACAATTTTTGATTGGCTAAAATTAATCTTTAAATTCTATATTATAGAGTGAGTCATGAAACTTGCATAAAATGACAACCTGTTATAGTAGGCCTTAAACAAACAGTTGACAAATGAAAGTTGTAGGTGACGTGCTGAATAATAATTACAAAGTAAGGCTATATTTCCTCATTGCTATTATGGATACAAAATACGAAAGAAGTAAAATAACACTGATGTATTTAAACAGTCTAAAGTATTTTTTAAATGTTATATTACCAGTCATATGCTAAACATTCCCTACAGAGAGACACAAAATATTAATTTCGCAACTTCTGTTTGAACAGCTGTGGAACTGTTAAACGAGCTAACTACCCGAAATCCTACATTTAAAATTAACAAACTGTTAACAATCTGTTAAACCAAACTGGTGTTGAAAACATACAATTTTATTAATTAACAAACTGTTTAGAGTTTAACAGTCGTTAAATTTTCTAACAATACTTGGAAAAACCGGCCATAAGTATCTCATATTTTTGCCATCTGCACAAAAGAAATACTTTTGCTCCCATGCTCCTTAAAATTAAGTTTTTAAATATTATCTGTCTCGGAAAAAATATCGAAACATATTATCCTACACACTTGTAACATTACATGCGTACGTCCGCTGCTGATAAATGTCTTGTCTTATATCGAAGTGAAGGCTGTAAACAGAGGGTGGGGATATGATGTAATGGTTACACTTGAGTGGAGGCAGGGGCATGTGTCGCGACACAGCTTTTGGCGATCACTGCTCTAATGTCTAACCAGTCTATAGTATAAATAAAGCTCCTTACAGAATTTGACATATCCTCCTCAACACTTTTATCCCTTTAAGACAGTGGTAATGACAATAAATTTAGAAGTGGGGAAGATTAAAACAAATACCCGTATACCCTTGCAAGCAGCTGAAGAAGAAAAGGTGAACAAAGTGAGCCCTAAAACAACGTTCATCTCACTGTAAATATGAACTAATTTTGCAAAAAGGGCAAAAGTAGGAAATTGCTAACAAGTAAAATTGGTATGACATATGGCTACAGTCATGGTCTAATGCAGGCCTGCACAAGGTTTGCGCTCTCCAAGCCGGCTCACAGCTCATGAGCGGAATGCAGATATTAGCTGCACTCTGTATAAGGGTGGACTGGAAGAAGGGGTGATCTCGTACAAAATATACACAAAGGAAGTACTATTACGAGTGCTTATGAAATGAATTCCCGTTCAGTGTTTACAAAACTATTATTAATTAATAAAGAAATATTTATTTTACAGAAGTAATAGAAATTCTATAGCTACTTAAATGTATAATATCATTTTGTTATATTTTTATTTATCAGTACATCAAAACGAGGTTTTATGCTGTTGGCAGCTGAAAGGAACAGTAGCCTACTGATTGTAATGAAACATCAGTTACAGATTTTCGATGTCTGCCTTTATTAAAGTTGATTATAGAAAACAGTTGCTCACAAATATAAATGTTGAGCCAAACATAGCAATCATTTTCACAGCCAGCCTGTGTAGTCGTGGATATTATTGCTAATGTTTAGTCTTGTAAAACTCAACCAGGCTAGTAGTATTATTCAAACGATCTTTAGCCCTTAGGTCACACTGAAGATTAATAGTTCGAGCTGTAAATCGTTAAATGTTATGTTCTGTCTTTTAGATTCCTCCATACTGTCTGTAGCAGTAGCTAAGCAACGTGAAACAGTTACTGAGAATAGGCCTACACACTGCACTCCACTAGATAACTGAGCGGTCGTTTTCCTCTCCTCTACCTATAGCAAGTCTATGTTATTCTGACGTATCTTCCTCTCCGTTTCGGAGAGCGGTAAAGACCACTCTCCCACTCCGAAGGAGCGCTGTTTGTGCAGGCCTGGTCTAATGCTTCTTTAACAATATTGTATTAGTCATCAAGACATAGTAAATTTTGAGTTTTTTTAGTCTTATTTAACGATCAACTGCTGGGTTATTTAGCATTGATGAAACTGATAACAGCGAGATGGTATTTGGCAAGATGAGACCGAGGATTCACCATAGATTACCTCACCTTCTCCTTAGTTGGAGAAAACCTTGGAAAAAACTCAGCCTATGTGGACTCGAACCCATGCCCAAATACAACTCTGGATCAGTAGGTGCAGGCAAATGCTCACATATAAGGCATAGTGGAAATTGTCCTCAAAATGTTTTTTTTTTTTTTAATACAGTTCCTTTACTATGAGCAACACCTTCTCAACAGATGTCTAATAACTTCTGAAGTTTTCCTGGCAACGTGATAACTCAAAATTTTCTCGGGCTTCCAGCCAGGTCATAAGTTGGTGATCCACCGACATTTCGAGGATGTTCATCTTCCTCATCTTCAGGGTTAAATGATAACTAAGGGTACCCAGCTCCTTAATTTATAGTGTCAGAGGGAGGAGTCAGCCGAGGAGCTGTGCGCTGATTGGCTCTTATTAGTGCTGACCGCATCATGAACGCGGCCGTGTCATCAATGTTAGTACAGTACAATGTGTCTTTTCATAACCTATAAACGTATTTTCCAATTATCCGGCAAAATCAATTATCTGGCACTGGCTTTGTCCCACAGTTACCTGATACGATGACTCTTCTGTACTTACAAGGAGAGGACATGCTCTGTATATCACCGAATTAAATCAGATTTTGTGAGATGAAAGTACAAGACATACTGTTTAAAGTCATACCTGGTATGGGTGGCCAATGACCCCTCATTTTGGAAATATTGGCTATTGTTTGTGACATACTTCCGTTAGGTGCCTAATAGGGAAACATTAGACTGTGTAACAGCATAGCTCATGTGGTTGGATGCTGAGTTGTCACCCAGGCACCCCAAGTTCGAATCCTAATGCCTTCTCATTTTTTAAAGCTTGATATTATTATTATTATTATTATTATTATAATTCACTTTCAGTTGTCAGTTCCTACATTCAAAGCCATGTTGAAATATGCGTGGTATGCATCAAAATTGATAAACGAACGAGAAGTGTTTGTGAATGTGAAGGATATGTTTCGCAGCAGAAGTGCGGAAAAATGTGCGTGACTGTGGACAACCTTCTTTCATTTGCTGTGCATGGTGCAGGAAATATGTATGTTTTGTGTGTTTTTATGACATCATAATGAATCAGGTACAAAATGAAATGGAATAGCTGCTACAGAAATAGAACAGACACCAGTGACACAGCTTACCTTCCTACATGAGCAGTATTTCCTTGTTTATCCTTTACAATACAATGTTAGTTAATTATAATTTGTTTAAAACATGATGAAGCGTTCAATACATTGAGAAATATGATACACTATCTACCAAAAAGTAATTGGGCACCCAGGATTTTACGTACTAGATGCCATGTTTCGGTGGCTACTATGCAGTAGAATGCAGACAATAATGTTCACCGGTTGGACTGGCCTGCACAGAGTCCTGATCTCAATCACACTGAGCACCTTTGGGACGAATTAGACCGGCAATTGAGATTTCAGGAAATTCGGCCAACTTCCATTGTCAAACTGAGTGCCATGTTGCAAGAGGAATGGCGACGCATTCCAGTGGATATCCTACATAAACTAGTGGAGAGCATGCCTGACAGGGTGGCTGCTGTTATAGCAACCAGAGGTGGTATAGGTCGCGCCAGGGATTTTGGCAGATGGATTTTCTGAATGTGAACTGGAGAGTGAGTCCTCACCGCTACAAGATCGGCTGTTATCTCTGTCGCAGTGGAATGGGTAGGACATAAGAGTAAACATGCACGCCCGAGTATTTGTGCACTCTGGACAGTCACCTCCAAAACCTAACAAATATTACAGTAGTCTATTTATATGTGTCTTTGGTATTCCCAAGAAACTTGTTCGATTAATTAAAATGTGTCTCAATGAAACTTACAGCGGAGTCCGTATAGGTCAGTTTCTATCTGATGCGTTTCCAATTCACTGTGGGCTAAAGCAAGGAGATGCACTATCATCTTTACTTTTTAACTTCGCTCTAGAATATGCCATTAGGAAAGTTCAGGATAACAGAGAGGGTTTGGAATTGAACGGGTTACATCAGCTTCTTGTCTATGCGGATGACGTGAATATGTTAGGAAAAACTCCACAAACGATTAGGGAAAACACGGAAATTTTACTTGAAGCAAATAAAGCGATAGGTTTGGTAGTAAATCCCGAAAAGACAAAGTATATGATTATGTCTCGTGACCAGAATATTGTACGAAATGGAAATATAATCTGTTATATATATGGAAATATGTTAATCCTTAGTCAATAGATAATACTGAGTTTTACGAAATACGAACATTAAGGGATGGAAAATGGGAGGCAGTAATGATCAAAATAATTATACCGATTTATTTTTTTTAACCAGCAGACGTGCAGCCTTTAAATTTAAAACAAAGATTCACTCATAAAATTGGGTTAGACTATTCATCTCATCTCTCAGAATTGTTTCTAAAATGTATAAGGAAAGTAAAAAAATTCAATTTCATGTAGGCTACTCCCTTGAAATAACTTCAGTTTTTTTATTTTTTACTTCCGAGCAGAGAGGAGAGAGAAAGAAGTCGACGATTTTAAAAATTCACTAAACTATATTTAACTAGAGACGTAAAATTTAAAATGAAGGTTACTCTCTACAATATTGGTTAAACATTCTTAGATTTTTTAAATACCATATCCTAAGGTACTGATGAAAAGGCAGAAGGGAGTGAGAAATCTCATGTCATCCGATCTCGATGAAAGTCGATATCTGGGGATCTTTACGATCACAGAATACGAATAACGTATTATTTAGTCCGACTTTGTCCCTAAAGTGGTGGAGTGGGACAAAAATGGGTGAAAAATTAAATCAGATATCTTAGGGGTTTTCGAGACAAAAATTACGAATAATACAATTTGTGCGAATTCAATATGGCAGTTTCAGTACTATGAATTACATTTTAAAAAATTGAACATCGGATATCGCACAGGTAACACATGTACAGTATTTAAGGGGGTATGTAACATCCTTTGATAGTAGGCCTCTACATTTAGTAAAATCCAAAGTGTAATTTCTACATATTCTGAATGAATGTTGTATGTATGTATGTATTTATTTACACTGCAAGTGGGCAAGCACTGGTGGCAGTGGTATATACAATATTAACAATACACAATAAAATGATAACCAATACACAATAAAATTTACAATACACAATACAATTTTACAACACATATACAATTTTACACACAATACAATAATAATACACAATACAATTTAACACAATAATAATAAAACATAAAATAAAATACCTAATTTAAAATAAAATACCTAATTCAAATAAAATACCTAATTCAAAATAAAATACCTCTGTTGTGCTGGAATTTAATAGAGTCATCAGCCAATACCTCTAGATTAATAAACAACTTTTTAGAATCCATAAAATACAGTATTTATTGTGGATGGTAATTATATTTTTCAATTGGTGCAATTTGTGCAGGGAAAATTGGTTTCTCCGATATTTTGTACGATTTCCAATATTTTAAAATGCTTTCTTCTCTGTTCTATTCACAATGTGCGTGTGAAGAAATTATTGCCCTTGTATAATCCATTACAATCCTATTTATTATACTCTTATATAAATCTAACTTCGGCAGTATGCAATTTTACCCAATTAACCAAATTATATTTTGATTATTAAGAAAAATCGTAATTTTATTAACTTGAATTGTCGCACCACCAGTAGAATATATATATATATATATATATATATATATATATATATATGCGCAATGCAATGCTTTTTCCTTTTAATTAAGAATTAATTTAATTTAGAAAATGTAGGAGACGTATTGTAAAATCATTGCGAACGGAAGTCATTTACATTTATTAAAGGTATAGGACTGTACCGTGGTGTGTTTCCTAATAAGGATAATTGATATGAGCTGCTGTTATGAAAATATGAACGACTCAGAATGTTATCGCATCTCGCTCTCGCAGCTTACACAAACAATATTGGCTCGCCTACTGGAAATGTCATCGAGGCCATCTGCCAAAATCGGTGCCTCCGACTATACCACGAAGTTCTAAAGGGGCAAAAAACAGTGCCCAATTACTTTTTGGTAGATAGCGTATATGTAAATAGATAACTGTGATCTCAATATTAATCATTATTAAAAGAAAAAAATATATAGGACCAGTTAAGATTCGAACTCAGGTTGCCTGGATAACAACTCAGCATCCAACCATATGGGCTATGCTGTTACACAGTATAATGCTTCCCTGTGAAGCACCTAACGGAAGTATGTCACAAACAATAGCCAATATTTTTAAAACTAGGAGTCATTGGCCAATCATACCAGGTATGACTTTAAACAGTACGCCTTGTACTTTCATCTCACACAATCTTATTCCATTCGGTGATATACAGAGAGTGTCCTCTCCTTGTTAGTGTATCAGTTCATTTATCTGAAGAAAACAGTGTGCTGAATAGCGACTGAAGGCAACAGACTTCCTTTCAATAGTTCTCTCCTGTCACCCTGCTGGAAGCTGGAGAAAAGAATATGATGCTTCTTGCGATCTCAAGTGACATTTTTCTGTGCAAAAAAGTGTGAAAATGTCCATTAAAACAATGTCTGAAAATTAAGTTCTAAAATTTGATGCACAAATATACAAATTAACAAACGTACCTTAACTTTCAGTATCTGGGATATCAGGAAAAGGATGCTCAATGCAATAAATACAAGGGGGATCCAGGAAATAACGACCGTTTGCGCATACCCACCGTGCAGCTGACTCCCCTTCCTCGTTTGAAGGTCAACTGGCTTCCTTAACATGTGTTCTCATAATGTTGTGAGTACTGGTTGCAACAAGTCGCCATTGTGCATTTTGTGTTACTTCAAAATGAACGACGTGATTGATAATCCCGCCGACTGTGAGGTGAGGAGTGTGATTCGATTTTTGAATGCCCGACATTTGAAACCTGCAGAAATTTACCGGCAATTGAAAGAAGTGTATGGTGATACTGTAATGAATGAAAGAAATGTGAGAAAATGGTGCGAAATGTTCAACAATGGGCGAACAAATGTCCACGATGAAACTCGACCCGGACGCCCATCACTCATCACAGAAGACCTGAAGACTAAAGTGAACAACAGAATCTTGCAAGACAGGCGCACATCACTCGACGAATTGTATATTGCCTTTCCTGACATTTCTCGTTCTTTGCTTGGTGAAATTGTGTCGCAACATCTTGGCTACCACAAAATCTGTGCACGATGGGTTCCACGGCAACTGAGTGACCAACACAAAACTCAGAGAATGGCCTTGGCATTGACATTCTTGATGCGATATCACACAGATGGAGACGCCTTTCTTGATCAAATTGTGACTGGTGATGAGACCTGGGTGTCTCACAACACCCCAGAGACCAAGTGCCAATCACGTCAGTGGCATCATCCCTCATCACCCAAGAAACCGAGAAAATTCAAACAGACTCTCTCAACACAAAAGGTCATGGCTACTGTCTTTTGGGACCGCAAAGGTGTTCTTTTGCTGGATTTCATGCCAAAAGGCACTACGATCAATGCAAATCGTTATTGTGAGAAAGGTGAGCCATCCAAAACAAGAGGCGAGGAATGCTTTCGTGAGTTGTGCTTCTTCACGACAACGCCCGCCAGCACACTGCTGCTTCAACTCGAGAATTGCTGGATCAATTTGGTTGGGAAATCTTTGATCATCCGCCCTATAGTCCAGACCTTGCTCCTAGCGATTTTCACCTTTTCACTAAGCTGAAAGACTTTCTGGGTGGTACGCATTTTGGAAGTGATGAAGAGTTGAAGAAGACAGTGAACACCTGGCTTAATGAACTGGCGGCAGAGGAGTATAACACGGGAATTCTAAAGCTAGTGAACAGATACGACAAATGTTTAAATGTAGGTGGTGATTATGTAGAGAAGTAAAGGAAGCTTCAGTTATGTAACAGACTTTGTTTTTTCAAATAAATATATTTTTTTTAATTATTACAACAAAACGGTCGTTATTTCCTGGATCTCCCTCGTATAATAAATGTACTTCATCTCATAATATCATGAACCTCATTTTTTATTGTTGTTAGCATTACAACATAATGGATTTGATACATTTTGAAAATGATGTAGCATAAGCTCTCAAGGAACTCCAAGATAACGAGAATTGTGAGCTTGTCTCCATCAGCCTTGTAACACACTCGTTTTCCAATTCAATTTCTAGTGAGAAGCAGGTTCACTTGCTCTTAACTGTTATACTTTTAAATTCCCAAACGAAGCTGTATTGTGCAATTACATAGCCTCTTCTATTACCTTCACCTGGTGGACTGTAAATAATTGTTTATGAAACAATAATTCGTTCTGGACACATTATTAGCGACGGCCCACTTTCTGCCAGTGACCATCTTCACCGGCATCCTCACCAGATGGCTGCTCCGATCCTCGGGCTGTAATAAAACAGTAGCAGATAAATTACAGCGATACATGGGGAAAAGAACTGGAAGAAGAGTCACTGAAAAATTAAGGTCAATTACAGGTATGGCTAAGTCACAGAAAAAATTCCAAGTCACACAGAGTTTGTGTGCACTCGATGTGGGTCTCTGGCCTTTCGTCAGCCCACGCGAGTTGTGTGGATATAAAGGGAAAAGTTGAGACGGTGGCGGGTGGAGTTCCCAGGTAGCTCAGTTGGCAGAGCACTGGTACGTTCAACCAGAGGTCCCGGGATTGATACCTGGCCCCGGAACAATTTTTCCCTTGAAATTATTCAAATCTGCTTTACAGGGAGCCTTACCTGAAGGACTAGATTTGCAGAAAAAATATCGTTTACAATGTATGTAACTTTCTTAAAGATCTTGCCGAAATTGCCACAACTGATTTTAGAAAATATTAAGATCCGGCTGCAAAAATGTGTAGCATTCCTAAACGAACTGTTTGTCCTTTTTAAATGATGTCCCGTATATAACAGATGATCTAGCTTCACCCTCCATAATGTCAAAATAAGCAATAAACTAAATTAGCTAAATAAAAATGGAAAAAATACAGTAGAACGAATTAAAAGAGAAATAACTCTGCACAATTAACACACTACTGCTTTCAATACGGCTATTTGTAAAAGACTGATGTTTTCCTTAAGGCTCGTCTCCACTAACAACAACATGTTAAATGTTAAATTGTTCACCATTAACATCCCAACATGTTGATTGAACATGTTAATGCTAATTTCATTTAACACTTTGTCCACACTGTTAAACATGTTAAACTTGACTTTCTTTGCGTAGTCCACCATAAACAGTCTATGAGATTTTAATATAGATAGTGTTTTATTTTCAAAACATGGAGAATGGACTCAGATGATATGACTTTTGTAATTGCCTCTATTGCTTGTTACAAGGCTTTGAAAAGGAAGAAAATGAGAATGTGGATGCGGCAATATCTTAGTAAAAGACACTGTGCAGGATACATTCTAAACGGGCTTAAAGTTGAATACAGTATCGATTTGGATTCAAAAACTTGCTGAGAATGTCAGAACATGATTTTAAAATAGTGCTGCAAAAATACTTCCTGTTACATCAAAGAAATACACAATTTAAGAGCAGCTATTTCATTTCAATTAAAAAAATTACAGCACGATTGACTACGACCATTACTGACGTCAACATAGCATTAACGTTTAGCGTACTATAAGAGTGCGAAAACTCTCTATTGTATTCTCGAGAACAGTTAAATAATAATTCCAGTTCTCTAAAACAGTCGGCCTTCTTAATTTTGCCCATGTATTCTTTTGCAGACACATCCCATAAACAAGGCCTTTCCATCAGTGCATTAATTTTATTCTAATGTATTTTCTTTCGTTCACTCCATTATTTCGAACTTACAGCCAACACCAAGGACCAATGATAGTAGGCCTATAAAAATGATCAAGATACGCGCCACAAAATCGGAACTTATAGTTGTTGCTATGGAAACTGTACGAACTTTGCCGATCTGTACAGAGCTGCACGAGCAAATGAATTGACTTGACATGTTTTCCATTTCTGCTGGAAAACACGCCAATATGTTAAAAGTGTTAAATTCAACATACTTAGTTAACATGTTAAGTCAATTGAGACTTGAAATGTCCATATACATGTTATATTTAACATGTTGTTAAATGTTTAATAGTGGAGATGTGCCTTTAAACGCATATAGCACCACCATTTGACACCGTGTGATCTACGCTGATTCAAGACATGCGTGGGCTGGGGTAGAGATAGCATTCCCAAGTGCAACGGCGCACGAAGTTTAAGAATCGTGGGCAAGTGGCAGAGAATATTGCATCTGACCTTCAGATGTATATTCTGGTGACACGGAGTATAACATCTGTGTATGGATGGGAGGTTATCACCTGGACCCAAGTTACGTTCTCCTCTTCCATGATCATCCATTCGTCTGCGGTCATCAACAAGACCACGTCGTGGTCCAGATGAATCAGTGCTTCGCCTTTCAGATGTTTCTTTGCGCCAATCTGAACCACCACCCATCCCACGATCATCTTTACGGGTCATTGGAGGTGCTGTCCTCCTCTCATCTCGCCTGTAATAAGGATACCATAAATAACAAAAATAGCAACATATTGTCTCTTTATCTACAAACCCAACTTTTCACTTTTCAGGATAAGATAACATCAGCTCTTCACGTTAATTGGTCTTGTGCCTTTCTTGCACAGAATTATTTATGCATACTTACCAAACATTGGTAGTCATGAAGGACTAAATAAGAATGATATAGTAGACACGATAACGAACCACTATCATGCCGACTAATCAGAAATCAGTGCAAAAGGTGACAACAATTTTTCATGTTCACTTAGAGTAGAGAGCTACAGAATAGGGCTTAGAACTGGTTTATTTTCGATCAGTCAGGGAGCATCCATTTAGGTCGAACATCTAACAATGTTCGGAGTACACAGAGTAACAATTGAAGAAAATTTAATTTGTCTTATTTAAAAAAAAACATTTACTTGAAGTAGACAAATAGACTTACAACAGATTGGACATTTTAATACATTTAGTTTTTTTTTTATTATTTTGAACTTGCAGTAATTTCATAATTAATACACAAATGAACGACATAGATAATGTCAAAGAAATAAGCATAATGTATACTGTGAAATATATGCAACAAACGAAAAAATATAATTACAATTAATTCCAAAGGAAAAGACCAAATAACTGCATACTTCAAATTCAAAATTTATACCTCAAAAATAGTTGCATAACGATATCTAGGCAGATGTATTATCATTTAATTAAGAAGTCATTGACAAGATATGTTATTAAAATATTAACTTCTTCAAAATCACTACGTGAAATGGTGACTTATTTAGTATTCAGATTTTAAGTGTTAAATAATTAAATATATTGTATAACGGAAAATGCGAGAATTACCACTTGATGATATCACTATTTTCATAAATAATTTAACAAGTTATGTTTGAAAGAATTCTGGGTAATTTATTTAGATGAAAGGTAGTGTGAACCTGCGATGGAGTAGAAAGTGGGGTAATGGTTTATATGATTGTGCACTGAAAGTTCCATTTCATAGAAATAAAAGAATCGTAGCTTTACATAATGTTGATCAGGAAAGATGGCTACTAAATTGCTTGCACCTGGCTGCAAAGATTATTGATGATGCACAAGCTGGTTGGTATGATGATAAGACTATTGTGTTTTTTCAAGTTGATTTGTGTATTACTCTTATTAGTCCAGAAAATAAAGTTTGTCTTTCATTCTAAATAATGCTAGCTATAAGTCCAGGTATTTTTTTAATTCCTCTCTAAAATAAATAAATAAAACACACAATTCAAATTTCATTGCCAAAATTTAACGTACGAGGAAAGATCGAAAAGTAACACACAACAATTTTTTTTGGCAACATATTTAATAGGTAAGCAAACTAAAATAATGCACAAGAAGTCTCTCAACATAGTTCTCCTATCATGACACCAGATTCAGTAAAGCTCGATCATAAAACTCCGTTTCTGAGCCTATAGCCACCTGCACATGACTGACTTCACTTCTTCATCCGAACCGAAGCGTTGGGCTCCTAGGAATTTCTTCACTGGTCCAAAGAGGTAAAAGTCAGATGGTGCAAAGTCTGGACTGTAGGGTGGGTGATTGCCGCCTCAATGCCTCTGACATTGGTTGGTGTTGCAGTGGTCAATGGGCGGCCAGAACATGCTTTGTCAGCCCTCTTTGAAGAACCTGCAGCACCTGGAGATGCTGCTATGGTCCAGACAATCATCACCATACACCTCCAATATTTCCCTGTGGATTTCACTCGGACTTTTTCGTCTTGCCCGCAAAAAACAGACTACACCTTCATAAGTAGACGATGCTAGCAAATGAGCCATCTTTACTCAGGAATCACCACTTGTTCTACCAGGATAACACCTGATTGCTGTCTGTAGCACAAGATTCAAACTATCTGCCAACTTTGAACATCCTAATCAAAATAGTATTCTGTAAAAAAATTGTTGTGCGTTATTTTCCGATCCTCCTGAGTGTAACTAGCCAATTAATTAATTTTTTTTTATTTTATTGGGTTATTTTACGACGCTGTATCAACATCTAGGTTATTTAGCGTCTGAATGATATGAAGGTGATAATGCCGGTGAAATGAGTCCGGGGTCCAGCACCGAAAGTTACCCAACATTTACTCGTATTGGGTTGAGGGAAAACCCTGGAAAAAAACCTCAACCAGGTAACTTGCCCCGACCGGGATTCGAACCCGGGCCACCTGGTTTCGCAGCCAGACGCGCTGACCGTTACTCCACAGGTGTGGACGCAATTAATTAAACCAATTACCATTTGTGTATTCTACTTTATTACAGAGAGAGAGAGAGAAGCATGAATTTTTTATGTGAAGCAAGGGAAAGAGTGCAATTTTCTAGAACAGTATACTGCATAGAGGGCAGCAGCTGTGATTACATCACATATCATATGAATAGAATTACATGTCTCCACCTAAAGGTACAGTCACACGTCGCTACTTTTGCTGCACAACTTTTGTACTGCAGCTGCAAAAGTTGCGTGTCGTGTTAACACGTAAGCCAAAAGTAGAGCGCTGCATGCTACTTTTCGTGCTGCGCAACCCAAGTGCTGCAAAAGTTGCAACTGGAGGTTGCGAGTCTGTTCACACACAAGGCGCTACTTTTGCAGCCGCAGTCATGCTGCATGTTTCCATCTCCGTGTTGACTTTTCAATATACATTTTGTGGTTATGTTTGCATTATTAAGACTCATGCGAAAGCTTACTTATCTATTATTTGCTTTTCTATACTAACTAGTATTCAGAAATTGGCATTATTTTTACTATAAAGCTTTTAAAAACGCCTATATACTTAAATGATAACCAACAGCATATTCACGTAATCAATGTTGGCAACCCTCCTGTTTGAAACCACGATACAGAAAAAAAAAAAAAAAAAAGAATTATATCGTCAGCAAATATGCTTATACTGTGTTGTGTATTTAAAACTGTTACAAATAATTTATTTTCATCACATCTAACATTAAAATACATCCAAACAATAAAAGTATCATTGGCACATTTGGGTGGTAACACTGGTTGCAACCGCAGCAAAAGTTTCAACAAAACCGATATCAAAAATGCTGCGGCTGCAACCCTGAGAACCCTGTTCACACGTCGCTACTTTTAAGTTGCGCGCAGCATGAAAAAGTAGCGGGCAGCAGGTTCGGCAGCCGCTACTTTTCGGGTTGCACCATTGTTCACACGTCGCAGTACAAGAGTTGCGCAGTTTTTTGTACTGCAGCGCTGCAAAAGTAGCGATGTGTGACCGTACCTTAACTCTTCTCCTCTTGGTGTCAATAGTTGTTTCATCACCAAGACGTGACAACTCCTCATTCAGCCGCACATTATATGTGAAACAATATCTGTATCAAAGCTGTGTCAGTCTGATACAAGGAAATGTGGCTGTTATAAGTTGCTAAGCAAATCTAATGTGACCTAATTTACACCGAATTAAACCAACCCAAATCTTGCACTGAATACTTCTATTATAACAGTTTTTTTTTATTTATACATGAATTTTCATTACAATTTTTCAATTTTGTGATACCGTACTAGATGTTATGATGTTAGAATCTGTAATAATTTCACTCATTCTGCATGCTACAGTAATGTGTAATTATTACCCACAAGGAACACTAAAAAAAAAATCAACCAATATGAAGAAAATGTTAGCAGAAACATGGAGTGTTAATTAAATTTCGCACTTTTCCAAGCTCCTATTCTATTCTGAGTAAAAGTGACTTTTCTTTTATTAGTTTCTGGACAATATACCTGGCTACAAAAAAAAAAAAAAGTACTTAAGATATTTTCAAAAATTGGACATTTCTCACCCCAAATGTATGTAATATTAATAATAAATTATCTATCTTTTATCTAAAAAAAAAATCTATCTCATGTTTTTTAAGAACAATCAGATTGTATGTACTGTAAGCAGCAAACATTCAGTTAAGAACATTAAGCAACATATTATTTCGGGTAGACTTCAAAGATGAAGTTTCAAACTCTTGATTATTTTCATTATATTTCAACTTCTGAATAAATATCAAAAGAAATACTAAATGTTATCACCTCATTGAACTTCTGCGATCTTCATCTCCGTCCTGTTCTGCTGCCTTAGTTCTCCAACTGCCTCCAGCCTGAAATACAACAGCTTGCTATGGTTAACAATTATTATACAGGTACATAAAACAGTAGAATTATCATCCATAAATTATAAACGAAATTGAAGCTAACTATCTAATCCCTCGAATTTTTTGCTTTTCTTTACTAGAACACAATGATTAAATCCTTTCCCTCATACTTGATGCAATTTAGCCATTCCATTACAATTTTAATAGGCGCTGTGTCTTCCAATAAGTTAGCTTTTATTCATTTACTTTTTATTCTGTATACTTCCATCATTAACTTATCAAATTTTTTAGGTTGTTATTTAACGACGCTGTATCAACTACTTGGTTATTTAGCGTCGATAGGATTGGTGATAGTGAGATGAGGCAGAGGATTAGCCAAGATTACCTGACATTCACCTTGCAGTTGGGGAAAACCTCGGAAAAAACCCAACCAGTTTATCAGCCCAAGTGGGAATCGAACCCATGCCTGAGCACAACTCAGGATCGGCATTTCGCGAGCTTGGTTTGACAAGGTTCTAACTGAAAAAATCGGTGAAATTGAGATTGTGTACTCATAACCTTTCATTCAATCAGATCTTTATAGGAAACTTATTTTTATTGTTATCTGTTAACAAACAAAGAAATTAGTACTGTGCCATAGTTCTATGTTTTTAAAGTGCACTTGTTTGTGATAATAATAGTGATGTTTGTTAACTTCACCATGGTTTGTGTAATAGAGCCACTCTAATTTAACTAAATTTTATTTTAGAGTTTATGGTTGTCTAATACAAATCTGAACTTCTTGCATTTTCCTATGGGCACTCCAATAAAATTGTGTATTATACAATAAACAGATCTGAAACCCCGGGAAATATGTCAATGAATCAGCTTCATTCCACTTCCTTGCCTACAACCATTTCCTCCCCTGAACTTGTCCTTGTCCCAAACCACCTCTCCTCCCCGATCCTGATCACAAACTGAGATGCTACCTCATGAAAGTCTGTGGTTGCCGATTTGCTAAATCTTCTGCCTTTCATGTCACTTATGACTCTGTGGTGTGTGCATCTGTACGTAATATCAATAAAATACATGATAATTAGCGATAAAACAATTAATTTTATTTTAAGAATTGTTGATAATAACTTTGAAGATTTGAAGTTATGAAATGTGGCAACACTTATTCATTTGCTGTCCTCGTCATTTCCCTTATTGAGAGCTTTAGACCTCTTTGATGAGCTGAGGTGTGGTGTGAGGTAGTTTTGCAAAGGACAGGGAGTGACACTACCACTAAGCTATTATGGGTCAGGGTTTCAGATCCATTTGTCGTATAGTAGGTGATGGATTTGTGAGGTTTACAAAGTATTCTAATCGGACCTCCAGGATAACACTAGGCATAAAGTTCTTCAATGAAGTTAATATACTTAGCAATATTGAAACTGCTCATATTTCAGGCAATATCTCATCATGCAAATATAACACTTAATCTCATTCTAATTAAAATAAACTCACGTTGCTGGATCCTCGATCACGTTCGCGATCAAATGCACGATCCCTGTCATAGCCACCTCGGTCTCTGTCTCTGTCCCTGTCCCTTTCGTAACGGTCAAATCCCCTCTCTCTGTCATATCCTCCTCGTTCCCTCTCTCTCTCAAAACCTCCTCGTTCCCTCGAGTTCCGCATATCTCTGTCCTTCATCTCTCTTTCTCTTGGCTCTCCCCTGCTATCTCTCTCACGATCATTCTTCTCTTTGGAGTCACGGTCTGCATCGCCACCTCTTCTCCATGTGTCAGACGACTTGCTATCTGACTCACGTAACCGGGATACTGAAAAAGAATGGTAACACAATATTTTTCAAACGAATTACATGAATGAAGAGACCAAATCACTAGCACACTCCTGAGGACTTTACCGGGTGGTCTCCATGGCTCTTGTTTAGGGCGAGGTGTCTCCTCACGACTCACAGGAGGTGGAGCTTGTGTAGGTGTAGATCCCTTGCTACGCCAATCCATAGGTCGATCATTATTACGTGGGCTATCTGTTGTATCTCTATTATTCACATCACGCTCAGAACGTAGCTGAGTTGGTGGAAGCGGAACGCTTCCCCCTCCCCCTACATTGCGTCGCCAGTTACCAACCGATGCTCGCTCCCTTTCTTCCTCCAGTCTATTCTTCTCCTCGACCTCCTGTTCTCGTTTTTTAGCCTTTTCTGCCTGGAGGTCCAACATTTCCTTCCGCTTTCTAAAAATAAATTTGAGCAACGTTAACTGGAATCATTAAGACTCTATGCATCTACTGTAATACTAATATTACGAGAAATTTCAAATAATCAGAACTTTAATATCGCACATTCTGATAGAATTAGTTCTAACTCCCCTTGTTAAATGTAGGTAAGTCCACAAAAGAATTAGGTTTACAACTTACCCTGATTCAGTAGCAGTGCTGGTTATTTGAAAAAAAAATAATGTGTTTAGAATCCATAAACAACTAATATTTTTAATACTATTATCATTTTTCATGTTTAAAAAAGATTTTCGTAAACAGAAAAATAATATTACATCTAATTAAAATGAAGAGTATTTATGTGAATTTGTACAAAATTAACAACATATCGCACATCGGATACAAGACTGGCACAACTCAAAAAAATTGAAAATTGAGTTAGTATCATAACTGGATAGCTATAACAATGTTCTACCAACTATAAGACTGACACATCTCTAAGTCAACTGTTTCACGACAGATGGGGCAAAATTCAGTGTTTTACTGAAGTAAAAATTATTTATATTAGCTACAAAACAGACACAACTCGAGTTGTATCAAATTATTCAAGTTTGAGTTGTGCCAATCTTGTATCTGATGTGCGATATATCCATTTAAATTGTTCAATTTATAAATTAGATTAGATATCTTTCTTTTTTTTTTTTTGATTATAAAGAATGCATTTTGCATCCAATCCAGAAAATTAAATTTCATCTCGTATGAGTCCATGGTAAAGGATTTCATTTATGTATGCCTTCTGAGTAACAGTTTAGCAGTCTTACTAATAAACCGTGTATAGTTTTTATACAAGACTTATGCAGAGTTAAGACAGAAAACATTACTAATAAACCGTGAATAAGCTACGGACGTATAAACAGGCTGTAACTATACAATGAGAATTGCTTTGTAGTAGTTATATACACGAAACCCCTTGTTTAAGCGTTGTATATAGCGAAAAAATGGCCGCCCCTCTAACAGCTGTTCGTATCGACTGTCATTTTATGATGGTGATTACCTTGTAACCACAGAAGACCAAACCAAAGAGCATAGAATTATTAGAATAATATTGCTGTAGCTTGTACTCTGACCAAAATGTAGTGTGGTAATCGATTAGAGCCAGTTGTACTATCGATATTTAACACGCCACACTAGAGCGCTCTACCGGATGCAATAGAGAACCTCAGATATTCTATTACCTTTCGTAACGAAGTAATGACGAAACTATGACGTAGCTGTGTAACAGTCATACTGTTATACACGACGAATGTAGTGATTATTAGTAAGGAATTTACACACGGCGTATAACGAGCTACTCATTGTATAAGTATAAGACAGTTAAACATCTGTATATAGAGTTTTTATTAATAAGACCGTAGGAAAATAAGCTACATATAGGAAATATTGTATCACCTGCAAAACAAGAGAACTGAAGTGCTGTGACATACATGAAATGGTCATCTTAGTAACACAGACTCTTAAAATAAATACACTAAAGTCTAAAGAAGAAAGCGAGATGACACAAAGAGAAACAGCACTGATTAAAGTAATATGTCTCTGTCAGAAAGAGACTAAATTTGAAAGAATTCTCAATAATTTAATTCATGTTCAAGAACAAGGAGCATTTTCATAATACAGTATTTTTATAATTTGAGTTTTAAGTTCTAGAAAAAGGATAGAAGGTGAAAGTTTACTTAAGTACCAACTGGAATCTCAGTGTATATTATCTTCAAGCGGGTCAGATATCCGCAATAATCATCACAGATCCAGCCAGGAGCATAATATTGCTGTAATTGGGGCGTAGAGGTGAAACTAAAGAGCACGAGAAAGCTCGAAAAATTCATATATTTACAATATTTGCACAACATTACTGTTATACCGTATTTATTCGCGTATTTTTGGCACGTTTTTGGGGGAAAAAAAATTAGTTCCGATGTAGAGGTGCGTAAATTACGTGAGGAAAAAAATGATATGACATTATGAAGAACAGCATTTTATTTCGAAGAACTATACACACTGCACTGGTATGATTAAAGGCCGGTTCACAATAAACCGGGAACTGAAATGACAACGAGAACGGAAATAATGTTAAAATATGTGTATTTAAATGTGAGCATTCACAATAGTTAATTGTGAATGCTCATATTTAAATACATTTATTTTAACAATATTTCCGTTCTCGTTGCCGTTTTCATTCCCCGTTTATTGTGAACCAGCCTTAAGAATGACAAACCCCAAAGCAGATGCGAGAAAATCGCAATGTTTCTGAACAAATAAGAAAACATCAGTGCTAGGTTCTACCGTAATTTCTTTAAACCCATTTTAGAACAACTGCCGGTAAATCTTACCTCAGAGGCTGCCGTGTATCTTTTTCCGAAGGAAGACCATTCCAAAAAAGGTCAAGTTTCTTGCTGGCGTACATGTGGTAGCCCAGGAAAAAGGGTGGATGAACTGAGAGTTGATGTTGGATTGGGTTGAAAATGTGCGGAAAGAACGACGTGGTGGAATGCTTCGCAAAACATACTTCCTGGTACTGGACTGACCAGTTAAAATGAAAGTAAAAAAAAAAAAAATTGTAAATAGGAATTTAAACATTTGGGTGCAATTTTTTTTTAATAGGTTATTTCACGATGCTTTATCAACATCTTAGGTTATTTAGCTTCTGAATGAGGTGAAGATGATAATGCCAGTGAAATGAGTCTGGGGTTCAGCACCAAAAGTTAGCCAGCATTTGCTCATATTGGGTTGAGAGAAAACCCTGGACAAAATCTCAATCAGAAAACTTTCCCTAACCGGGAATCGAATTCGGGCCACCTAGTTTTGTGGCGAGACGCACTAACCGTTACTCTACAGATGTGGACAGTGCGAAAATTACACGAGTAAATACGGTATTAATTGCAAAACAAGTCTTTCTCTGCAAGTATATGTTAGATATATGAACCTGAGAGTGACAAGTTACGTGATACTTCGCAACGTTTCCAGTTATGAAATTTAATGCAGATTAAATATAAAATACCACTGCACCTTGGATGAAGGACATACATTCCCTCTTCATCACTATTTGAATCAGAATTATCAATTTCAATTGTTTCCCACAGTTTTTTTTCCCACAAAATAAAATCCTAAAATGGAATTATTAGTTAAAATATACTCATGGAAATAACCCTAATAATATTAGTAAATTTTATTAACTCTGCTGCTTATGAAACACTTTACTAATATTATGAGTGTTTACAGTAATAACTAATATTAATTAATAATTTTATGAAACAACACTAATAATGTTAATTAATATTACTACCTACTTAATATTATAATATTAATTTATTATAAGAGTTTTTAAGCTTACACGGTGCCTATGATTGGATTTAGGTTTTTGGATAATCCATCATATCCTGAAACTTGACATTTCCAACGTTTCGGAACTACATACCTACATTTCAACATCGGGGTAAGACCAAAGTAGGCAACCTCTCTGGTCTTATCCTGATGGAACCTCCGAAATGTTGAAAATGTCAAGTTCCAGGATCTTTGGATTACTCAAAAGCCTAATTCCAATTAATTTATTAGTTTTATGCTCGACCATGCCGAAATGTAGTAATTATACACCTGGTAGCAGACCTTTGATGCATGTCATTAAAGTACACCTACTCATTAAAGGTCAGGTCTTTCAGCCAATGACGACTCTGGTTACAACTGTTCAGCCAATGACAGGTCAGCTTTCTACCGTTATAAAACCGCAAGTATCGATTATTCTCGGATATGCAATCGAAAGAGAATTAGCGAAAAGTCACGGAGGCTGGAAATCCAATACTGTCGCAGAAGGTTATGTTCTGTTACTATAATAATTAGCGTTAATTGTAAATAATATTCAAATAAATTCAATTTGTCATCTCGTTTTTCAATGTCTAATTTAATTTCAATGTTATCTCTGTAGGTTCTTATGGCCTAGCAAGGTCAATGTGGACATCTGTTCCTCAGAAAAAATCAATACTTTCGCGTCTGCGCACATCTCACAACATACGGGACATTGCTAAAAAATTAACAATATCAAGTTAGAAATATGGTCGAGCATAAAAAGTCATATGAAACTCGCCTATAATGGTAATTAAGAAGCTCGTATGAAAATTATGAAACTCGCTTGCGCTCGTTTCATAAATATCCATACTCACTTCTTAATTACCTTCATTATAGGCTCGTTGCATAATGTACTATTATGAAACACACCCCTGTAGCCATGGTAACAAAAGATGCAAGCAATGGACGATCAACTGCACATTATACCCAAGTGTGTACCTGTACTGTTCTTCCTCCAATTCTTTCTGTTGTCTTTTCCTTTGTTCCTCCTCTTCCTGCTTTCTGCGTGCTTCTTCCTTCTGCAATCGTAATTCCTCCTCCCTCTTTCGTTCTTCTTCTTCTTCCCGCTCTTTCAACCACTTGGCTCTCCTCTCCTCTTTGCGACGAATCTTCCTCTCAGCCAGGCGCTTTTTCCGCTCCTCATCTAGCATTTTCTCAAATTCCTTCAGTTTCTCCTATGCTCAGAGAATATCTCAGTGTTAAGTACTGATCAAGTACCGGTAACAGCACAGTTACAATGGTGCATAAGTTCTTACTTACAAGGTACACAGTTCTACGCTCTGACTTCAGTTTTTCTAGGAATACATCCTTATCTGTCTTCATGCGGGCAAGGCGCTCACGATGCTGCACAGCAACCTCCCTCTCTGCTACCGCCTCCTGGATTCGTTCTGCTTCCAGTTGTTCCCAAAACTTGCGATCTTGCACCTAGGAAGTACAGTAACGTTACCATAAACCATTGCACCTCTTGCACAATATTAATGTAGCCTAATCAGTTTCCATCCATACCTGCTTCTCTTCAAATGCCTGCTGAAGAAGTGGTATTTCCTCCAGGCGTTTAGCGCGTTCAAAATAGTCCACCTTCTTCTCTTGCGACTTCAGTTTCTGTAATAACTCACGTCGTTCTTTCTGCAACTCCTCAGCCTCTCTTGCTGCAATCTGTTCAGCATCTTTGATATCCTAAAATAAACCCAAGTATCTGATAATATACATATAAATTTATTTAAATTTAAATATACAGAATAAAGAATATAATTACAAACAAGAGAAATAGAAATAAAATAATACAATCAATATAAAAAAGGAGATACAGTAGTATTAACAAAATTTGAGACCGAATGAGCAGCGCTCGTGTTCGGTCGCAGTTCAGATATAATATTAATAGGCCTATAAGAGAATATAAAATAAAATAAAATGGGAAATAGAATTAAAATTATAGTTACAGAAATTATATAATACAATATTAATATAAGAGAATATAGAAAATAAATAAATAAAATGAAATAGGAACTAAAATTTAAATTTCAGCGGCAATGGAATTATATAATATAATATTAACACTAGAGAAGAATAATATCACACGTGAAAAGTACGCCAATTTATATATACTGTATATACTGTATATATATTTCAAAATTATAGAATACAAATATAATATAGGTTGATTAATTCATACACATAGGCTATAAATTTATTTAATCAAATTGAAGATATTAACACGTTACTAATTTTCTTCTTATATGTTAGTGGGTTACATGTTAGAAGTTCTGGGTGTAATTTAGCTAAACCAAATAAACCTCAATTTCCATTTCACACTTTTTTTCTGTGGTGTCTCTACAATCATTACTTAATCCAAATATAAATCAAAAAGATACTTCACTCACACAATAACTAGTTCTTTATTGGTCTATATTGTAACATAACGTTCCTGTGATTTCTTTTTTCCCCCCTTTCTGCTCAATTTATGAACTTTTCTTTGTGTTAAGTCATGAATGAGGAAGCAAGAAGCTAATAGAAATATAAGTATGGTAAAGCAATATAAAGATGGCTGGTACTTGTATTACTTACATCCTCATTTAATTTCTTCAGTATTTTCTGCCCATGTGAAGTCTGTGAAATCTGCTGCATCTTTTCTTTCAGATGTCTATCCTTTATCTGTTGAATCTCATTTTCCTGCCGTTTACGTTCACGTTCTTCTCGTTCCAACTCAAGACGTTTTTGTTCTTGCAGTTGCTGGAGGCGTACCTGTTCTTCTTGACGTCTAGCCTCTTCCTCTTCCTTAAAAAAAAAAAATTAATTTGCTTGGATAAAGAAATTTTCAAATTATCGAACAAATATTGCAAGCACAAAGTGTATTTGTATATAAAATTCATAACGGAAAAATATAGGTACCGACTATTCCACATTAATTTTCATGTAGATGCCTCATCATTTGTGGAAGAAGATGTAATAAACGAAGAAAATATCTTTTGATTACACTTTTAAGTCCATAGGATCACTTAGGCCCAATTGTATAAAACTCCCTGACTAAAGATCACTTTGATCGAAGATCGAAAAGTAAACCGAGTTCAGACACTTCTTCTATTGTATAAAACTTTTCTGTGATCAAATTACCTTGGTTCAAATGCAATCTAAGTTCACGTGAAAAGGATTTGGCAACATCGCATAAACAGGTGAAATACGTGATGCGCGGACCATGTTATACAGGTTTGTTCAGTGTTGCCAATCTACTAACTCTTTTTCAACAACAATTTCTTTTAACTTTTATATTGCTTAAATAGGGATTTAGTGACCTTTTTAGCACCCCATAGTGACAAAATTTAATCTTTCTTTGTTGATAATGAGAAATCCAGCGACTTTACAACTACTTTTTGGCGACTTTCTGTATTACACTCTGTTGGAGACACTGGTTTTTTTTGTGCAATGTAAATAATGGCGGACAATAAGAAGAAGGTTGACTGTTCTCCAAGTTGTTATCATGTTATGGTGTTTGATACTGCTAAACATAATAAAGCTTTATAAAACGGCAATTTTCGTTTAGTAATACAGTTAATTGAACATTTATGAATGTACCCATCATATCCATTAATAATTAATGGTTGTTATAAACATAATATAATTATAGGTTATGTTATTTGATACTGCTGAACACGATAGAACCTTATAAAATATAAGAATGTTTGTGTATTAAAGCAAGAAATTGAAAGAAATATATATAAATGTACCTAACATATCTATTGATATTAATAATAATGGCTATTTTATTTGCACAATCTGTCACTCGTATATTTCAAACAGAAAAGAAATAACTGAACTTGGATCATCTAACTTAATTGGAGAAATTTCTTCAGTCAAAGTTGACTTTAGTTTGAGACAAATTAATCTCAGATTAGACTTTATACAACACAAAATTCCAAGTTCAGCTGAAACAAGGATCAATTTAACCTCTGATCTAAGATTAAATGGTTTATACAATCGGGCCTTAAAGGGATACTTGCAGAGGGTTTTGGTAGAATGTCCAGTTCCCTCCTAACACTTATATCTGACTGAATCAAACTTGAACTTAAAGCCAACACAAACACACACGCCATACATACCAAGGAACAATTCCTAATCAAGAAAAAATCCTTGACAGAGTCAGAAATCAAACTAGAGACTTCCTAGTTAGAAGTCAGCATTACTAACCAATAGACTAAGCGTACGAACACTTGGCGCCTAGCTTTAAAGCTAGCAGACTCCGTTATCAGTGTTATGAAAGACAAGGAAGCTTGGTGTGCACAAATTGGAGCTTTAATCTCTCAGCTGACTCACAGCTGATTAGGTCATTTCCTTGGAATCTCTGTGTAGACTTGATATCACAAGGGATTCAAGTAGTGAGAACGAATTTGATTTATTAGACAGTGCAGAATCAAAGTGGTTATTATTACAAGAATTATTTTCTCGAGAGTGTTCCCTTCACCCTATAAATAATGAGAGGGTTGCGTTTGGTGAATATTATCTTTTTAAATATCTGCAGAACTTTCCAGAAAAATTAATTAGCTACCAGAGAGTGGAAATCGAAACTTTCGATTATCTTCTCTATTTAACCAAAGATTTCATACAGAAGGCTTGGAAAAATTTCCAGGGAATCCTATTTTGCAGGAAGAACGGCTTATACTCACACTGACGTAAACTGTACAATTCTTACAAAATAGTGCCTAGTGACCATTCTCAATAATTTGATTTATATTAGTTATTATTTATTTGTTTATTTTTTTATTTTTCGTGGTATTAAGCCACATACAGAAGAAAGTGATTAAACTCTTGAAATGAGATCGAAGACTCCAAATCAGGCCTATTGCTGAACGACAATGTCCATTCATCCGAATTCATTAGTAGTTTGTAATTAAAAAATTAATTAAATTCTACCTCCAGTTTTGAATCTATACGAAAAGTTAATGTCATGGCAGGTCTTTCGAACACACGAGCAATAAGTTTTTCTACATCCATCGTGTGCAGTGTTTTAAAACTTTACAACCACTGACACAGGATTCCCGCCACGAGTGAAGCAAGCGGTATGCTCAAGGCGGAGCTTGACAGGCCGCTGGCTGATAGTCGGAGTAACCAAGAATGATATTTCCCGCTCCGTTTAACATTATCACGTTGTAGCATCTATGATATTCAAACATTCGCGCTGCAATTTTTTGTATTGATAGGTCAATGTCCAAGGGAAGCATAGAAAACAATTCGAAGTCAAAATATTGTTTTTAAAAGTGAGAAAAAAAATACTAACTTTGAAGTGATCTGTTCACAGAAAAAAATTTACGGTAAGCAGTAAACTTTTTTGTTTTTCATGTTAGACGGGGGGTCAAAGTGAGAAAAATGTTGAGTAAGAATGGAAATTCTTTACTGGTTACCGAGTTACGGCCAATTAACGTCAAAACTAAACCACACGCACGTAGTTTAAAATAGAATACAAATTTGTGTAAATTAAAAAGCACGAATTACACAAATAATTGATAAAAGTCGTCTCTACTAATTACACAAGCCATCATTGGCATCTGGTCCACAGACCACCTCTCCAATGCCTCTCTGCTCCACGCCGAGACTTGCGCTGCAAGCTTGAAAGAATGACTGAAACCATTCTTGGAGTTACAGCGTGCTGGAAAGCTAGCAGTAAAGAGACCATCCATGAGTCAACGTGTGCGGTGTCATATGATTCTAGTGATTCATTTCCCCCACTACCGCTACCAGCTACTCTACCAACTAGTCTACCATTGTCAATGTGTTCATACCCTAAGAAGCTTTTCTTAAACTACTCAATACTTAATGTTAATTTCTAAATATCTCAATCTAATGGGACTTCAAATTGACATTCTCCAAATTAAGTAATCCCTTCTTAGCAACAAATATTAAGAAAACTAATCAATTATAACACAAATTATAACAGCATTCAAAATATATTACCATACTTCCATTCATCAAAATCTCATTTATACTCACAACATTCTCACTGTTTATAAACAGAATCAGAAAACTTACTCGCACAATGTTAAGTCTCTCCAGGTATTCTTTACGATCTTCAATGATCTTGTGACGTGCCAGAATTCGTTGGTGCTCCATTGCTTTAGTTTCATGGTAATGCATCACCATTTGTGCACGGAGCTTCTCTCGTTCCAGCTGCAGACACCACAGAAAATATAAAATAAGTTTACAAAATTAATCTGTACTTCAAGTAGGGCAATTAAATGGTGGTAAATGTTACCGTTGTTTCATACCTATTTCAAATAGTGGAAAGAATAACGGTGCAAGTGTAAGTGGAAATCTAGCATGTGAAAGTGAAAGCGTGGGGGGGGGGGGGGATAAAAGAGGAATAGAAGAAGACATAAATAGAAAGAAAGACAGAGATAGAAATAAGGCAGAGACGAACAGTAAAGAAAGGTCAGAACCTGCGACAGTTGAGGATTTAGCAGAGATATTTGATGTGTAAAAAAAAATTGGGGATGTGATCAAAAAGTGCAAGTAAAGTGAATCTGGAAAAGATCGAGAAGTATAGGGGAGAGAGAAAGTGTATAAGTAGATGTGCAGAATAAAATATAAGTATTTATAGGAAGTGAGAATAGTGACAATGGATTAGGTGTAAGCAGAATAGTGAGAAAGTGGAAGTGAGCGCAAATAGGAATGAGTGAAAATAGTGAGAAAGGGTTAAGAGAAGTCAACAAGTGACAGCATATAATTAGTACTAACATCTGAATGTTGGAACAGTAAATGAATAAAAGGTCAAAGAACAAATAGGACAAATAATTCAATACGATAATTTATAGAGAAAAAGTGAAATTGAGATTTTAGTGAATAGTAGTTAGAGGAAAAGAGGGGTGTGAAAGGAATATACAATATTAGATATATCAGGATTAATGAACAAATAGAGAATAGCAATTGAAATATAGGAGAAATACTGTAGGGGAGATTGACCAAGTAACAAAAAAGGTACATAGTGTAATTGGGAATATTTGTGTAGACGTGTACTGCAAATAATGTGTTATTGTAATAATATGTTAATGGTGGCACCGGATACAGAAATGTGACGTACACCATTACATGTAAAGAAGTGATGTGACGAAATATACAGAGTGATTTATATAGAACTGACACATTTCTTTCTTTCTTTATTTCAAAACGAATGATGCTAGCCACAATTTGTTATACCTCAAATGTAGAGTATCTTTTGGAGATTACTAACCTCTATTGCAAATGTTGAAAATTCTTTATTTATTCGGTTGGAAATTCACTTAATGACCAGTTTTAACGTCAAATTAAACAGGAGTTTTGATTCCCTGTCATGAGATGCGCAGATGTTTATTTTTTATTCTGTATATTTGTCATATTCTTTTAGAGATCCAGTTGTTTCCAATTTGTTTACCAGTCCCAGTATTGTGTTTCTTTGGGGGGATTACGAACACCAAATTCTCTCTGGTATGCCCTTTGAGCAGCTGTAATTGAATTCGTAATCCAGTATTGCTTCACAAGGAAGAGCTGTTGATTTAATGTGTACTGCATTTTCAAAACAAATTGTAGAAAACAGCTGCCAACAATAAGGAATAAAGAATAAACATCTGCGCATCTCGTGACAGGGAATCAAAACTCCTGCTTAATTTTACGTTAAAACCTGGTCATTAAGTGAATTTGCAGCCGAATAAATAAAGCATTTTCAACATTTGCTATAGAGGTTAGTAATCTCCCAAAGATACTCTACATTTGAGGCATAACAAACTGTGGCTAGCATCATTCGTTTTGAAATAAAGAAAGAAATGTGTCAGTTCTATATAAATCACTCTGTATATCATATACCTATTTCTACTATATTCACTTTCAGAACGTCAATTTGGGAAAAATTTCATAACCCTTCCATGCAACAATACTCCTGATACAACAACACAATTTTCATAGTCCCCCAAAAATTTTTGTATCAAGGTTCGACTGTAATGGAGAGAATTGATTTCACAATTTCAAAACTACTCATTACTGAAAGACATACAGAAAAATGTGTCACTTAAAACACTTACTCTCTTCTTATGAGGATTGATGGTGGCCATTGCACGGTGTAGCACAGTTGCCATGTTCACCAGCTGGTTACGGACTTGTTCACTGGGCATGCTTTGCAGTGTTGGACCTTCAGGTTTGTCTTCTCTCTGAGACTCTGACAAATCCATACCAAAGTGTATGCAGCTTGCACCATGATCAATGCGAATCTGTAACGGAAAACCATATCAAGCACCAAAATTAAAAGAAAACATATAAGGAGTTATAATTAAAAATTATCCATAGCATGTAGATGGCACAACTCTATGTTATAAACTGCATACAGCAGAAGAAAGACTAGTATTATAAAACATTAGCAAATACCTGTTCTTACCTGCATATCATTATGTCTCACGCAGTCTACCAGAAGACGTTCTAGATGAAATGCAGACGCAAAGCGTGCAAGCTCCAGCAAACGTGAAATTTCTATTGTCTGGTACACTTGAGAAACTTGTCTGATGAGTCGTACCAGTGTCACATCTTGTAATGCAGGCACGTACTGTTGCAGAGGAGAGCCTTCATCTGCTTGCAGTTCCTCCACAACAGAATGCACACGTGAACAGAGCTGCAAGGGATGGAATTCCACCTCCAGCCATGCATACAAGTCCTGCAGACGCGATGAGGCCAAAGACACGACATTCACACGCACCTGCCACAGATAAAGAGTTCAAAGCTTGTTTGCTTGTTTTCATTGAAAACAGGTCTTCTCTAGCCAATTGTGTGTCTGTGTACATAGTTTATCAGAAGTCAGATTCGATATTTCACGTTATTTTATTAGTAGATATCAATGAATAATAATTTCTTTGGAATCTGTGAACCTAATGCCTCACATTTTATACAGTGTATATGCCATATACTTATATACCAACAATACCCAACTAAACTGATGGGAAAAGCTGGTTTGGTAGTTCAGTTGGCAGAGATCTTGCTTACAATTTGTGGATCTGAGTTCAAATCCTGGCGAAGGGAGAGTCACATTTGTGGTGGACAAAGCCAAGGTTCCTGAGGGCATTTCTTTGAGTTCTCCAGTTTCCCTTCATCATTCCATGGTCACTTTCTATTTCAATATTCATCATTATAATTTCAATACCATCTACTAACATGGTGCAGCTGAATGTAGTATCATGACTGGCATATAGAAGGCATCAGTTTGAGAAGGCACAGTTCACTATTCAGAGAGTGAAAGGGCGCAATGTACCTTAAACCTGTATGGCTAAAATCGACAGATGGCATCACATAGCTGAGTTACAATAGGGATATCCTGAACTAGCACCAACAGATAGCGCGCGTGTACTTTGGGGGATACGCCTTGCGTGTGCATTTGTTTTTCGGTATATAAACATTGAGAATTTACGTAGTGTATTAGTACATTAAACACTCTTAAAAACAACTCAAAATGCCAAATTTTTGTTCTATTTCCATATGCAAAAAACCAGGGAAAGCCTTGTCTTCATTCAGGTCCCGAAATATTCTGAATATATGCTTTAAATCTTAAAAAATTTAATTAATTAAATTGAGACTCGAAAGTGCTAGCTATTAAACAAAAATAACTACTTCAAATAAGGAATTGCTCGCTACAGTTTCATTCTGGAATAGGGAAAAGAAAAATTAATAAAAACATATGCAACCTCGACAGCAAGCTATGGCAGCTTAGATTACATTCAGTATTTCTCTGAAGTTTACGCCTGCAGTAAACTCTCGATTAACTGGGATGTTTATTATCCAGGACGATCCATAGTGAAATCCATTTCGTTTTAAATGTGCTGTAGACTAATCATTAAAACCATGGTTTCACTTCAAATTATCAAAATCATCCTACATAGTATTCAAAACTGCATGTCCTTAACCTACAAAACATAGGAATAATCGTGATCCACAGTCTAGTATATACGAAGCTTTAGTTGTGAGGGTGCTAGGAACAATAGACTGTGCCGGTACTATTTCTCATTGTCTGTAATGAGGCGATATTAGCGATCCTAGTGGTTAGCAACTATCTATGGATGCATATTTACTACGTATTGAGCTTTGTGACTGTATAATTATACTAGACTGTACAAGTATAAAGAAGATACAGTAAGGTCAACTAGCCCATTTCGTGTGAACAAATTCTGAGTGCGCATGTCACGAAACCGGGTGTATTGTCTGGAACCTCCACCAGATGGTTCTCCATCTACAACAGGCTGGCATAATTTAATATTAACTGAAAAGATTTATTACTCATCTTTTAAAAATTTGAAAGACATGAGGCAAAGGAATGGCAACATAATCATAATAATAATTACTTCCGTATGTAAACATCATGAAAATATTCACTAATTGACGCTAATTTTAAAGTCACTGGTAGATGCTTATGTTGGTGACGTAATATTGAATCATCAGCTACATAGATCACGACATTAGTTTCAATGAAGTTACGTCAACAATGGATATAATAAAATTTTGTTGACTAGCTAATAACATTATATGGAAAGAAATGCAATGGATATGAAGAAACAGAATAAAACGGTAAGCGCTTCGCTAATAGTATGTTTTACTTCAATCATAAACACTGCAATTTTATATGTATTTTGAAAAGAAAAAGTGAATTTTCATTAGACCTACATAATAAGACACAAATATCTCTACAGAACAACGGAATAATTACAACAGTTAATACAAAGTTTCATCTGAAAGTTTAGCATGTATGAACAGCTGGTCACTAAAATCAGCTGTTAGCGCTGCCGATACTAGCGACATGGTTGGATTCACTGAGAACTAGACCTCCCAAAGCTTGATTTTAGTATCAACAACATCAAAGGTGCCGACAAGAGTTGTCCCTACTGTATCTTCTTTATACTGTGGACTGTAGTGATTCTACTACGATCATATTATCATCTTATTAAACATCACATTTTATCTTTCTGCAACTAGAGAAAAAAATACGAGGAATTCAATCTCTAGTCCCTTCTCTACAAAAAAACACATTGGTGGCTGCATATCCTGTTTTTAGTGTACGATACTTACAATACTAATGATTAAAGAGGTAATATTCATCTTCGACAAAGTTCCTATTTTTTTTAATTTTTTTTTTATTTATTTATTTTTTTTAATTCGTGAATCTCGTTCTCAAAGTTCTCGTTTAGGTTCATGAACATTCAGTTTACTCGTATCTATATTCTGCATACTGCAGATTTCCCCACGCATCTCTTAAGGGGAATAGCTCAGTATTATACAAGTTTACGCTATTATTTATTGTAAATTAAATTAATTATGAGGTAAGAAAATACTGAATTATACTAGGTTATACAAAATAACTATAAATATAATTTTGACACGCATAGAAAACCAACAAGTAACATAATATAGTCCTACAACATGTTGTGCCACATGGAATGCTTCTACCATCTAACAGTAAAACTTTGCATAAGATATCCCTCTATCTACAGGAAAGCAACTATTCAGACTTTGGCAAACATTCCCACAAAAAGAAGTAATAAATACAATGTCACAGGCTGCATCCTTCATATAAAGTTAAAAGAAACCTGGCTAGGGAGAAACTTTTTTTTTTTCCTCTTCCACTCTGACTCTATGAGCATGGCTTTCCCAGATGCCACTAGTGCTGAGAAACAATTATCAGAGATTATACAGAGCGCATCACAGGCAGTGAGTCTACATTACACTCATAATGAATGATAGAGAATTGTTGCAACGTCAGAGGGAAACTGTAGTACCGAGAGGAAACCCGTATGTTGCTTGGACCAAGGGCTTGCCCAACGCAAGTTATAAATTCAGGGTGAATCAATCACGATTTGAGCCTGAAAGCTTAGATAAGCTCAACAAAGTAGCACTGAGCCACCAAGACTGTGCATGAAATTTTAGTTCAAATATAATTTTCAATGGAATAACAGATATTTTTACTTTCTCTTTACTTCCTTCCCAACAATAAGCCACACAAAATATCGGGTCATGATAAATGTTTTATTGCTTTCCTTTGATTTGAAAATTAGTAACATCTTTTGCAAATGGTTAGTTTTGTCATTTCATCATTAAATATAGATAGATAGCTACGTTATTGCTTGGACATAAATACATTATGCATTAGCAACGTCAATATAAATAAAATCATACAAAATTATTTGCCAAGTTAAAATATTCGTTAATACTATACAAACTGTGTTCATATAATTTTCTTTTAATTAACGATTTGAATGAATCGTAATTTAAATTTTTAGTTGAATTAGGTAAGCTATTATACAACTTCAGACACATATAATAAAAACTGTTTTGTGTAGTCTTGTATCTGCATAAATCAAGTCTTATATCGTTACAACTTCTCGTATGGCGTTCGTGAAAATGCAAGTTCAAAGGAAAATTATCAATATTCATTTTGGTATATAACAAACACTGCAATACATATAGCGATGGAAGAGTGAGAATTTTACAGGATTGAAATAACGGTTTACAATGTTCTTTTGGTCCAACACCACAAATAATTCTCACTGCTTTCTTCTGTAATTTAAAAATATTAAAAGATGAACTATGGTTCCCCCATAATAAAACACCATATTGAAGATGAATATGAATATATGAAAAATATACCGTTAATAGCACTTTTTTATCCACAGTTTAGACAAACATCTTAACATAAATATTCCTTTAGATATCTTACCCGAAATCATATTGATATGGCTATCCCAGCCCAAACCGCATTCAATATAAATACCCAAAAACTTGATGTTATTATGAAAAGCATCACTTTTTTCTATCTAAGCTAAATTTAAGA
This sequence comes from Periplaneta americana, assembly GCF_040183065.1. NCBI lineage: Eukaryota > Metazoa > Arthropoda > Insecta > Blattodea > Blattidae > Periplaneta > Periplaneta americana. The sequence goes on from NC_091123.1 coordinate 173,746,612, forward strand.
TCTGTCACTTTACTTTCATTAATACATAAATAATTAGAAGAACATCATGACTTCATTAAGATATCATTCTCATCTCACATTCTATAGCTGACATAATGTCTATGAGACTGGAAGACGTTGCCAGGGCTGTTGTCTCAATTTATTAAGTGCATTATAAATGAAACTTGGGAAATTCAGGTGACCCAAATTTTGCTTCTCTGCCTGTACATACATGTGAGTGAGAGAACTGTTCGGCTATGCTACATGGCCTACAATCATTAATGACCAGAACTGACCTCACAACACAAAAACCACCTTCCTTCATTTTACTAGCCACCACCTCAACAGACTTCACAGCAGTTGAATAGTACAGGCCTACTGTTCTCCCTGAAATCTCCAGATGTTACAAAATAGTCTGGAGACGATCTGGAAAGTGATATGTGGAGTGCATATTCTCTGAAAGGGCACCCTTCTGATTAATATGTTGTTCCATTTATAGGAGATAAATTCATAATCATGTACAACTAAGCTTGTTCACCACAGCTGTCTGTCATGGTATCTTGACCACTGCGGATTGCTCAGCTCAACTGTTCAGCATATAGCTCCAACAAAAATCCTAGAGCTGGGTAACTTTCAGTCCTGGACCCCGGACTCATTCCACCGCCATTAACACCTTCATTTCATTCAGATGCTAAATACCCTAGATGTTGATAAAGCATCGTAAAATAACCCCATAAAATAAAAAAAAATAAATAAATAAAAAAAATCCTAGACAACATCTCTGGGACAAGTTGAGTAGACGCATCTGAAGTCATAATCATACAGTATATTACGTACTTCAATTACCTGCATAGCAACTTACAATATCTTTAAGAAGTGATGCTCTGGTGGGTGGCTGAGAGAGCCCCAGTAAAATGGCCAAACGCTGAGCTTTCTCAAGGGGACTCTTGTCTGTCTCAATAAAACGGTCAAACTCTGGGTGAGCTGACGGAAGTGGGATGGAGAGCGTGGCCAAGAGAACACGACATGCCATTCTGAAAGTAAATGCGCAAATCTTTAAACTTATTCTATCACCACAAATTACTTGTTACAAAAATGAAAACAATGATGATATTTGACAATGTCAATATATTAATATATAGTCTTGCTCATCTCAATACAGTAAATCTTTTAACTAAACCAATCACACGTTTTCTTTTTAAATCATATTAGTGATGTTTACCAAGTTATTATGAAATTAACAGTAGTACATTTATTGCTGTTTATGGTTTTAATTCTAGAATTTTAAAAAATGCAGCCGTTTATATTTGTGAACCTACAATCTCAAGGGAAAAAATGGAACTCTCTGCAACATAATCCATAGTTGATTCCCGATTTACCATGCAAATCGTCTGTAGCTGCATTTAGATTGGCAACAGGCCATGATTGTTTGGCCAAGTATCTGCATAGAATTGGAATATATCAGTCCCCTAACTGCCCATTGTGCAACTCAAACTAAGAAATGGATTTGGAACACCTCAAAATCTGTGCTTCAGTGGCTGACCATGACAATATCTTTGAAAAGTATTGGAGTGCAAGAGGTCAAATGACTTTATTGTCAAACACCTGGCATTAGAAAACAACATATTTGTGAACCTTTAGCTGATATTTTAAATCATTGTACAGGGTGAATCAAAGTCTGGAACCATAAAAATAAAAAATATCTTCCATATGCTTGATTTTCGATTACTATTGGTGTTACCAATATTTGTAATGACCAAATGCTCTACAAGTGACATATTCGATTCTAGGCCTCAGCTATCTCAAAAGCCACCATTTTGGATGAAACCCTAGATCATATATGTAACAGATATGTCGGGCTTATAGGCTTTGAGGTTAACAACTTTTGTCAGGTTTACTACGCTGCCATCTAGTTGTTACATAAGGAGTCACGTCATAATTCCCATTTGAATTGCATTAACAACTGTGCTGCCATCTCATGTTCGTTTAAGGCAGACGGGTGGTGATCCTGGCGGTTGTTCTCTTCAAAGTGCTGCCGATTTTAACGTAGGGAGGAGTTATCTGTTACATATATGATCTAAGACGAAACTTTGAAATTTTAAATGGAAAGAGGGTCATGTAGGTACTAAAAATCATGTGAAATTCTCTGGAAAAAAAAAAACATGGGTGCAATCTGTTTTGAGATATCTCTAATTGTTTTCAAGTTATTTAAAGATAACTGTCATAATGACACAAACATTATTTACTGCATCTACAGATATTTTGTAACATGGTACAGCACTAAGGAGGCTTTGGAAAATGTATTTTTATGCAATTCTGGTAATTAACTTTTCCTGCTTTACTGTTTGGTTAGAGATTATAGGACCTACATTAATTTGATATAATAAATAATTCTTACCGTTGCAGCTCCTCTGGAGTGATATTTTTCTTCATTTCCTTAGAGAGCTGAAACAGCTTGAAGAGTGCTGCTGCATGGAATAGGTAGTTACCAGCTTTCCAAAACACCATTGCCAGTTTCTGGTAGTAATTTGCCATTGTTTTTGGGACTGGCAGCTTCTTTGATAAGTTCATCAAACCATGGATGTCTTCAATTGCTTTATAAGCTTCCTATAACAGAAATGCAATGTCTAGTAACTTAACAGGATCCCAATTTCCAATTACCACAAACAAAACACAATAAACATACCTGCCAAAGCTCCATCTGAATGGCCGAGTCAAGCTGCACAAGTCTCGTATCAAGATTGAGTTGCTGAGTCTCTGGCTTCTGAATGCTTACATTCGCAGTCTGCGCAGGAAGTTTACTGATGTCTTCCAAATGTTTACGTAATTTGTCACACAGCTTACGGAATTCTGTCTTACGATTGTATTTGAGACAGAATGAAAATGCCTGTAAGAAAAGAACTTCATCAATTACAGTAAAGTAGCATAAATTCCAAGTAAAAATAGATAAAAGTTTAGATATAAACAAAAATTTATGGTCCTAAATATCTCTTATGCTCACTCACCATGCGTGCAATGTCATGATACAGAGTTTCAACATGTGCATTGGTACGCAACAGCTCCAAACACTGGCAATACGACTCCCATAGAAATTTCACCCAAGGGGTAAGAATTGTACGATCACTTCGATCTTGAGCATCCTCTCCACTCACAGCACTAAAACATAACAATTAGTAATAACCAATCATTTTTGTAGTAATTCGAATGCAAACGAAAATGAAAGACAGCCAATCCATTTGTAACGGATTCTACATGTTCACACCTTAAATCCCTTTTCTTCTAAAAAATAATTCAGTTTTACGAAATATTTTATAATTCTCTGATTATATGGAAGCCAAACATTCATTCTGAAAAATTTTGTTTTACAGTTCTTAGTTATAAAGGAGACTGACTGTTTTTAGCTGCTGTAACGGATGCTACCGCCTCTCTGTTAAATTCATGACTTACCATTATTCTCACTGAAAGTTCAGGTTCTAGGATGAGGTTAACAAATTCATCTCTTTCTTGTTTATATATTAAGAATTGCACTTCATTTCTTTACAAGAATTTTTTAGAAATGACAAAAAGGTAATTTATTAATGAATTTTATACAGTGTAACGGATTCTACATTCAATTGTAACGGATTCTACAAGTCACTTTGATATGTAGCTATGGATCTTTTATGAAGTATAAGATAGTAAAAAATTAATTTTTGAAGTGTAGTAATTTAATATTTACTATTTTAAATTAAATAAATGAACTCTGACAATAAATTAAATTATAAAGTTGAAAGGAAAAATGTATAGGAAAACAATGTAATACTGTTGGTTAGATATAGCATGCACTAAAAAGAGTTTTATTTTTGTGTACAAAGAATTATTAGCTGTTTTTAGTCTCATTAATACTTTCAAGGTTACTTCTCATCATAACATTAACATCGTTTGAGAAACTCTTACATTTAAGCTGTGCTGTTGAGTCCTGAAATCAAATGTTGGGAATATTTCTACAATTTCTCCGAAAAAAAAAGTACTTATCACTTAAATTTGTTATAAACTTATACCATACACTAAAAATATCTTTAATTTATATTTACAGTCTCATTAATATTTACAAGTTTATTTCTCATTAACATTAACGTCTTTGTGAAACTCGTGCATTACTCTATGTCCTTGAGTCTTGAAATCAGGAGTTGGCAATATCTCAGCACAACATATCACTTCCTCATTTGGGAGCCATACACAGCATGCCCTTTTCTTTGAAGGACTCAGTGGTAGACCTGAGTACATTTTGTACTTTTTTTACAGCTTTTCTTAAAGTGCTGGTACATTGGTAAGACCCAAAAGCCTTTTCTGGTTTTGACCCATCTATTGTCTTATTTTCTTCTGCTTTCTTTTTTCTATATTTCCTCATTGCTTCTCTCTTTGCCCGTTTTAGCATATCATCCAATATTCTATCTGACTGAAGCCTTACCTTTAATTGGTCCCTTTTACTTTAATCCCCCTAATGATAATAAAGTGACGAATATTAGGACTTTTACTGTGGATATTTCATTCCCTATTAAAAATGTTTGATTAATAAATGAAATTTGATGTGATCTAACGATTGTAATGATTGTTAAAGTTAGTATTGAATAGATTAGAAAGTAAATGAATAATATATTTTCTCCAATATTTATAGTACTAATATTCACCCTATATGATTAATTGAAGAATATGTCAAAATTTTTCGGATTGAAAATTGGTTTAATCCACCAATATTTCTATCTCGATCTTTCTTCAGATATTCAGTCCATTTTTTTATCTTCTTTCTTCTTAGTCCTAAATTTCAGCTTAGCCATACGATTATTGTATTTACTGTGATCTGCCATGATTCTGTAGAAAATTAGGCCTAAAATCGTAAAAAAAGAAAACAGGTTGTCATGTAGAATCCGTTACAGTGTAGAATCCGTTACAGTCCATTATGTTTTTAATTCACTTTAGAAATGCAAAAATATATGTAAAGGCAATGTTGGAACTGTATAATTACTTTCATGAGCTGTGGTTTTGTTTCTAATAATACTTACAATGTTATAGTAAAAAAAGACAATTTTCATGTAACGGATGCTACATTGGTTAACTGAATTTCAAATAAGATTTAAATATAATTTGGTACATACCTTGAAAATGTAACAATCAGTTCAAGAAACTACAATCTTTATGCCATGCTTTAAAACAAAAATGGCTGATATCTGCTGATAAGATTGAATGCTATTGGCTGCCCATCCCACATATTTTGGAATCAATGTTGGGTACATGAAAAGTACCTACAAGAAAGATGCCTAAAACTTCTTTTACCTCTATAAAATTGAGGAAATCAAGGTGGAACCTTAAAATTTAATGTGTTTTAAACTATTTGTAGTATGAAATAATACTTCTTTCTAAATTTTATATTTTTAACTACAATTCCCACTTTTCGTGGAATGACTGAAGAGAAAATGGCGTTTTTACTAATAAATAGTTAAATAATTGTCACCATCGTAACTAGCATGATCATAAGCATAACCAGCAGTAGTAATTCCATTACTAGACTAGACGGCATTTCGGAAGGTGGTTAGCTTCTATATGCACCGCAGCATTTCTGGTATGTGACGTCACAAACTTGTACAGAATCAGTCTATAACAAGCACTTCAAGAGTTCGTTTGTTCACGTGTGAGTGTTTCAATACATTGAATAAGTAAAGCTAACGCGCGCGGAGTGTGTGTGTGTTTTTTTTAACAATATATATTTCAACATGCCCCATTACATAGGTAATATTACATGTTTTGACATTTCTAGATAATTACATTTTTAAGATTGCAAATTTGCCAGTTGCGTAATCAATAAATATCTGTGTGATAAGTCATATGATGAGAATTAATTATAGTTAAGTACCATTCCAAATTCTGAATTCTTGCACCTTCCTACTTACAAACTTTCAAATTACATTAGCATTATTAATTCAAAATTATAAGACCCTGTGCTTCCCTAGTTACAATTTTGTGTGTGTGTGTGTGTGTGTGTGTGTGTGTGCGTGCGCGCGTGTAAGATAAATAAATGGAAGAAGAGACTGTGAAAAGACAAGTATTGCACATGCAGGCACGGAAAATAGTGTTTAAGGTGTATAATTATTTTAAAAACGATGACGAGCAGAACACTGCCGGCCATCTTGATGATGACTGCAACATTGCCAACGCGCAAGAAACGACTGCAGAAGCATGTGGTGTGGGATTGAGAACCGTGCAAAGAATATTGTTAGTGAAGGAAAGAGTATATGTTTGGTGTCATGCTTACAGTAATCAATGGCTAAGATCATTATTGTCTTTTGATAATTTAATTCTCTCCTGCGCTATTTGTATTGCACGTGCTCGTGAAGTACGATGTGGCAATGTTGTACTCTGCCTTGCCCTCTCTATCTGTCTCTCTTGACGCAAACGCTAGCACACTACCGCCTTCCGAATTGCCATTGACTCTAGCACTATCACTACAATGAATAATAGATATTAACCTCAATAGAATACTCTCTGGTGTGGCCAACATATCCAAGTCGTCTATGTCAATCACAGCTTGTTGTGATTGCTCACGTGCTGATTCTGTTCTCTCTTCAGCTGTTCTCAAATATCCACGTATTACATTTTCCAAGGAAGAAACATTCACCTGTAAAATATAATGAATGCTTAACACAGAATAACACATTTACAAAATAAAGCCCAAATAAATATTGAAATCAAGTATTATCGTGTGTGTGTGTGTGTGTGCGCGTGCGCACACGTGTATTTATGCGTGTACTAATTAGCTGCCTGTTTATGTTTTCAGAAATGCTGTTAAGTGAATGCAAGGTCTCAAAATTAGCGGCAGTCAGCCAGTCTTCCTAGTTTCACTATGGTTTTTACTATTTGAATCAATGTATTTATACGCATGATTGTTTATGTTAAACATAAGACTCATAAAAGTTTACTGAACATTCAGTGTCACGTGAAAGCACAATTCAAGAACTTGTAAAGATGAAATGTAAAGAATATTTCCCTGATGCATAGAAGAATCACCATCAGACAGCATTGACAGAGTAAAGGTTATGCTGAATTAGGTAGTTATTCAAAGAGTCTTAAAAAAAATCATTAGCATATATGGCACAATAAACAAATATTACGGAAATTTCGGCTTGAAGAGCTAGAAAATTGTTACTTGTATCAAGTAAAGCCTATTTGTAAAATTTCTTCTGATAAGCCATCAAGGACGCAATTCACTGATTAGTTTTAGCAATTTATACATAGACCTAATGGATATTTGTTGTCCAAATAATACTTTTCATAAAAAAGACATATTTTCTTCTTACAAGGGAACTATCAATGAGCCCATGTCGAGACCTTCCCTCATAAGCTGTGCAAATACAAAAAATTACCAGCTTATAAATTGTGAAGTTGCGAAATTGAAGTCCAATAAGCACGCACGCACACACACAAAAAAAAACCCTGCCCTGATTCTGCAGTCTTATTCATCACAACACATGACATTCATTCACAACTGCATGAAATTAGAGCTAGATATAATTTATGTGTGGCTAAGAATCTACATAGATGGGTCCAAAATGACGAGAGAAAAAACAGAAGCAATTTACCCAAAATAATTCAGCCAATACATCATGGTGGTAACATCAAGTGGCATGTAGAAACCTTTCATTCTGATTTAAGATGTAGTTATTTTAGGAGATTCAAAGGTCTCAAATTCAAGTAATCATTTTCAACCAAACCAACCAAACATTAGAAATATTGCAAACTCGTAAAACACTTAGAAAAACAAAACAAATCATTAGCTTTCCAATGAACATTTTCGCACTTCAGTACACTTGGTAACGAAATGTCAGATGAGCTTGCAAAAAAGAAAAGATTCTGGAACACAAATTACATTACACCCAGAACCTAATCTAAGAAGAACAATCACTGAAGTACGCCAAATAGTACACATACGAGGAAATTTTGAAACAGCCAAAGGAAAGGGACAGGGGGAAAAAAATAGACCAACTAGCAGCAAAATAATAAAAATACCAAGCCAACAGATGTGTACTGTGCAACAATTCGAAGTTATGAACATCATCATGATGCACAACACACTAAGGACTTTGTGAGCTTCTATTGGTAGGTCAGACAGAAGAGGAATTAATCATCAATTTCTGTCACTGATAAAATACATACTATAGTTTTTTGGTGAACATTCTCTTGTAGCACCCAGTCACATTCAGTCTTCAAGAAAATGAAACCAGAAATGCCTCTTCTACCAAAACCCATTATTTGCTCTGGGCTTGATAAAGAGAAGAGAGAAAGCAGCTGTACTGATTTTTATGTATTCCAGAATCATTTCCAAGACGAAAATAACAAATGGAAATTAGGAGTAATGTACTACCAAGTCTTGCTTCTTACTTGCCTCTTTTACGAATAATGAATAATACTTACTGACTGAAACATGTTGCGGTACTGGAACAGTCCTTCCTTGGCAATGTGGGACTTCTTCAGTTCCACACACAGGTCCAAGTACTTGAACATGATTGGTTCCAGTACGCTTTCGCTCCAGCTGTAAGCCCATTTTTTATTGCGAAATACTTCGTACAATGTATCTAATGCACGCGCAGGCTTTCCAACCTCAATAAATTCTGAAATAAATACAAACAACCACTTACCTATGAACAAAAACAAATCAAATCTAACCTAATATAATCTACCCTACCTGTTATTCCATTAGGGACTGTAATGATTTGGAGGTTAGCCAATTTTTCCACTATAATTACCTCAACTAGTACTTCAGATTTTGGTGGCAACGTTGTGGCTTGGATTTCTACAACGAATCCAGACTCTTTCATTTATCATAAAGGACGAATTAAGTTTATTATTGCAGCAATTCTTTACTATAGCGTTACCACATTAAGGTACAAAATATGTATTTCCATGCTTGGGTTGTAATCGAGTCATACATTATATACGCAAAGAAACTGAGGGCCGACGTCAATTTCACATCGAAAAAAAGGGCTGAAAGTTGCTGAGAAAGTGCTGATCTCCAGAGAGATGGGATCACTCAGAGTGAAAGGTGTAGGTGGTAGGGAGAAGCACATGCATCTCATTTCCGTGCGTTTCCTTATTGTTTCACAAAGAAAAGGTCGAATCAGTGACAGGTTAGGTTACTTTAAGCTTTTGGTATGCCCTGGAAGAAAGGGCGCATTTTTAGACAATTGTTAGTATATGCAAGACATAGCAAAAGTCTAAACTAACCTAACCTGCCACTGATTCATATGTCATATGTCGCACATCAAAGAGAATCAGTAGATCTGGTTTGTTCAGGCTTTTGGTATGCCTAAAAAGTACAGGCCTACGCAAAGCATACCAAAAACTTCAACAAACCAAACCTAACCTGTCACGGTTATCGATGATTTCATTGATGTCTGTCATACTGACCTGTGTTTTCTACCAAATATACTCATATTTAAAGTATAATAATTGTCTGAAGTGAAAGTAATACATTCAGACGGTTGGTAACTATTGTACGAAATTCCAAAGTTACTGTTACAAGAGGTATGTGTGTAATGTGTCTAGTTAGTTTTCTCATCCTAGCTATCAACACAACAGTAAAGTAGGCCTATACAAAATGTCACTAAACTGGGTTGTTAAAAGAAGTGAATAGCTGGCGACGTAACAACAAATAATTAGGAAAATACAGTTGTGTAGGTCAAAATTATGACAATCTAAACACTTTCACTGCTGTTTTTACATGGTTCGAAAAACCTGTATGCACATATCTAACGAGTACATGTCACAAAATTGTACGAATGAGAAAGCATGGTAAGTCTTCCATATTGTTGAGAGCACATAAATGTTTCCGACTTACCATTTGCCCTTTTCAAGGCATTTTCAGGCCTTTGCCCATATCGAGCCATGTTTTCGTAAGTATAGTTTATAATTTACATGAGAAGAAACACTTCCATGTATCGGAAACTAACTTTTCTTCTCAATTCGATCACAAAAATTTCCAGAAAATTATTGAGAAGAACTTTCAACTACACCGACTAGTCTAGTACCACTAGAAGAATCAGCGGAAGTGCATTGACGTATCTAATTTTGAAGTTTTCTTTCTGTGTATCAATTACTGTTCGTTAATTCATTTATATCCCAAAACTTAATTAATATGAAAATTAGTTCAAAATTATATGCATTACTTCTACATAATAATTTTACAAGTTTTTCTATCTCTATACTTCAACAATTATAGTAGTACTTTCTAGGATTGTAGCATACAGAGAGTCTTTCTTTCCTCTCGGAATAGCATGAGAGAATTATCATTTTCAAATAATGCCGCAGTACCTTCTTTGGCGCTGCACACATTCTATCATTATCATTGCATATTCGTTCAGTCGTTCTGCGTTAGAATTTCATCTCGCCAAAAAAATTGTAATCTTATAAAGTGATGTCATGGATAAATATATAATTATATATTTATCCATGATGTTGTCTTGTTCTACATCCTTAAAGTTTCAATGCTAATGTAATGGAGAACAAAAAATTTAATTAAATGTAGTTCTTCACATCGCGCTTGCTGCTATACAGAATATTTGTTTTAACAGAGTGCAAATTGTACTTTGCTCTTCTATCAATAATCCGATTGAATTATTTAAAGCATTTATAGCCTAGATGAGTTAGAATTTCTTTACAGAGACGATTTTAAATGCAAATAAAACAGTATTTATGAATTTCAATCAACAACGGTTGCAAGACCCTGTACAGATTACACTTAACGGCACCATAATTAAAGAAGTTAAAAACACAAAATTTCTAGGTATCTGGGTTGATACAGACCTGACATGGGAAAGCCACATTCAGTTCTTAACAGAAAAAATATCTCGACTATGCTATGTATTCCGAGTCCTTTAAAAAATATCACTCCTTGAGCTACTATTGTCAGTTTATTTTGGCTATGTACATTCAGTCATATCATATGGTATCATATTCTGGGGATCATCATCAAAATCTTCTCTTATACTTAAACTACAAAAACGAATAGTTAAAATTATGAAGCAAGTATCCATTCGCACAGAAAGTAAAGGACTTTCCAAGGAACTTAAAATTTTACCGGTACCCTGTGTTTATATCCTAGAAACGGTACCGGTATGCTTTATTCATAAAAATTTAAATTCTTTTAAAACAAATTCAGAATATCACGAGCACAATACTAGGACATCCAATAATATACATTTGAATTATCACAGACTTGCCAAAACTCTCAATACCCCTACACATACTGGCAGTAATTTATATAATAAACTTCCCCCACATGTCAAGGCACATAACAATAGTATGTTTAAGAAATCTGTTAAAAATATATTACTGACACACATGCCAATGTGCACAAAGGAATATTTAAATATAAAGTTTTAAATCTTAACCATTTATTCTGTTTTCTCTTGTTTCATGTGCCTGGAGACCCTACTGGAAGAGAGGCAGCATCAAGACTCAGAAGAAAGAAAATCTAGTGAGCTAGTGTGTGATTACAAAATAATTAATTTTATGTATCTCTTAAAATAAATTCAACATCTTATTTACAAGTAACTATTCTAGTGTGTTATGCATTACTGACTGAATTAGTAGTATTAGTAGTACGTTATTTGCTTAGTAATTAAATACATTATATTCTAAGTAACTAGTATTCTATTAAATAAGCATGCGACATGTTACCATAGATTAAGATGACTGTAATATTTATTGTATCAATGTTAGATTAATGTACATTGACGATGCCATGAATAATTGTATTCCAACGGTTAATAAAATATTTATCTATTTATCTATCTGCAAATCAAGATTTCACGTATAACTCCCTGTAAATTTGATTTGAATAATTTCGAGGGAAAAATTGTTCCGGAGCCGGGTATCGAACCCGGGACCTTTGGTTTAACGTACCAAAGCTCTACCACTGAGCTACCCGGGAACTCTACGTTAAACCAAAGGTCCCGGGTTCGATACCCGGCTCCAGAACAATTTTTCCCTCGAAATTATTCTGTCTGTCTGTCTATCTGTCTGTCTATCTATCTATCTATCTATCTATCTATCTATCTATCTATCTATCTATCTATCTATCTATCTATCTATCTATCTATCTATCTATCTATCTATCTATCTATCTATCTATCTATCTATCTATCTATCTATCTATCTATCTATCTATATATCTATCTATCTATCTATCTATCTATCTATCTATCTATCTATCTATCTATCTATCTATCTATCTATCTATCTATCTATCTATCTATCTATCTATCTATCTATCTATCTATCTATCTATCTATCTATCTATCTATCTATCTATCTATCTATCTATCTATCTATCTATCTATCTATCTATCTATCTATCTATCTATCTATCTATCTATCTATCTATCTATCTATCTATCTATCTATCTATCTATCTATCTATCTATCTATCTATCTATCTATCTATCTATCTATCTATCTATCTATCTATCTATCTATCTATCTATCTATCTATCTATCTATCTATCTATCTATCTATCTATCTATCTATCTATCTATCTAACTTTGGAGACCCAGACTTTCTCGGAATATATTCCTCCTATATAGTCTAAATAACTACCACCAATTAATTTTTTTTCTTGATAAACGAACAGAAGGTGCCCGATTTGTTGAAAACCAGAATAGATAATTAAGATATAGGCCCATAGATAATTGAAGACCTCGGAGGTGAATAGTGATAACCCTCAAAATGGAGATTGACAGTTTTATGGTTAACTGCCCATAAGCCACATTATCTTTAATTAGATTATGTAAATATGTTAACATGATTGGATTATGCTGCTTGAAAAAAATGGCAATCTCTGTGTTTGCAGTAAAAATTAAAATGTATGCAATTTGTATATTACTGTGGGTTATCATTATTTACCCACAAAGTCTTCAATTAAGTAGTAGGACAATTCTTCTGCTCACATGGCACCACAGAAATTTACATTACAGCAAAGGATTTTCATGGTAGACACTTGTCTGAAAAAGTGTGATTGTGAAAAGGTAAAAAGATGATTTGCAAGATTTTCTAATATTCCACATGGCAACAGGATACGAGCCACCGGTATAGCTGTCAGCTAAGGTGCTTGCTGCCAGTTGCGCTCAGGTGTGGATTCGATTCCCGCTTGGATTTTTTCTGAGGTTTTCCCAACCGTAAGATAAATGTCCGGTAATCTATGGCGAATCCTTGATCTCATCTCGCTATAACCAATTCCATGGACGCTAAATAACCTCGTAGTTGTGTCGTTAAATGACCAAGTAAAAAAAAAAAAAAAAAAAAAAAAACACCGTGTGCAACCTCGATAAAACGTTACTTAGAGAAACTGGGTTAGTATTGAATAAAAGCAGCAAAAGATCACGGTGTGTACTTACTGAGGAAAAAGTGAATGAAATAAGGAAAGATTCGAACACACCTCATAGAAATAACTCCGTCATCTCATGCAAGAAACTGGTATCTCTAAAACCACTATGATTCTTAAATCTCAAGAGATGTGTTGCAGCAGAAGGTCATCATTTCCAACATCTCTTATAATCAAGGTAAATTCAGTAATAGTAAAACTGTAGACAGATTGCATAACCTTCATGCCAGTCACACGCTGCCTGGTCGACCTACGTTATGTAAGTGAATGCTTTGTAGCATGTAGAACCTAAAAAATGGGACACATTATTTATTAATGTCCCACCTACACTATAAAATAAGATGAAACTTCGATAGCCTCCCACAACACACACCCTCAATTGGGGGTAGGGTGCAAGAAAGACACTTCTCTCAAATGCAAGTTTTGAGAAAACTGATGTTGAAAATTCAAACCGTAATAATATTACCTATGCACGCCTTTACATTTTGGGTACTCCTGACCTCTATGTTCACAGTATAGAACTACAATTTGGTGATCATATGCATAACAGATCAAAGAACACAATAAAGCATTTTACTCAAAAAGGGCACATCCTCTAAATGCCTTTCTTTTTATTTTAGTTGGTTATTTAACGACGCTGTATCAACTACCAGGTTATTTAGCGTTAATGAGATTGGTGATAGCGACATGAGGCCGAGGATTCGCCATAGATTACCTGGCATTCACCTTACGGTTGGGGAAAACCTCGGAAAAAACCTACCCAGGTAATCAGCCCAAGCAGGGATCGAACCCGTGCCCGAGCGTAACTTCAGACCTGCAGGCAAGCGCCTTAACCGACAGAGCCACGCCGGTGGCCATGCCCTTCTTGCACCCAGCCCCTCAATAATAACACTCCACCCTAGAGACACGATGTGATCACTGAGAAGGTTATATACTTAATAGGTAACAGTTATGTGTGGTGCACAATATTCCATATTGAATAATTAGCAAAACAACAATTTACAATGCCTTGTGGCTTGTATGCCATTCCAAACCCCGACCTTTCTGAGCACGAGACTTTATATACTGTCAGTTATGGCCTAATGTTATAAGTAAAAACAATTAACAATAAGTATCTCAGTTACAACAGGCAATATGACAACATCCTGAGAGCTTTAAATGTAGAAAATGTAACAAGAACATTTGAAGCTCACATTACAATTAATTATGAACTGGAGAGGAAGTAATGGCAGATCAAGAAGGTGACCAGAACAATCTAGCAAATATATTCTTGCAATTGGAATAAGTCCAGTAGGTTAACACAGAGATACATTCTACTTTTCATTTGAAGCTGGAGTGATCAGACTCTTCAGCTATAAACCAACACGTTTTAAGTTAATGAATAGTACACCTTCAAAATACGACAAAAGAAATAACCAATATATATTGGTCTCCCTAAATGTCACACACAATACACAAAACATTCCTATGTTAATGGATTTGGTTATACAAGATTATGTAAGAAATTACACTTGATTGTGAAGGACGGTGAAAGGATATAAAGTACAAAGTAAAATCGACTAAAAACTATTTATTGTACACATACACATCAATATATATAAATCCACACACTAATACAAGTCACCGTCTGGTTGTTGGAGCAGTCTCTTCACCAACATCTGTAAAAGAAGAAAAATTTGGGCTATTATCTATATGTACATATGTCAGTAATATATATATATATATATATATATATATATATATATATATATATATATATATTCATTCTTTGGTTTCTTTTTTTTAATTTTACTGCAATGAAAATTAAGTTCATGAACACAGTAAAGTAAAAATAAATAAAACAAACTTTGTACACTCATGTAAAGAAAAAGTGATCAGCTTAGAAACATCTTCATAGCAGCCATGCACATGCAGTACAGTACAGTTGCAACGAAATTTTGCATCACACTATCTTTATGACTGAACTCAGTCTTTTCCCTCCCACGCCTTCAGAACAAACCTAACCCTGTTCTGCTGTTATCTGTTTCTAATTTAGATAATGATATAACTCACCAAACTTTCAAATACACGAATTTAACAACAAATAATTATACATCTTGATTAACAACTTTTAACACTATATCACTTTGGAAAACGTATTACGTGTCTTTCTCATGTTAAATTTTATATTACCTCGTTAACCTGTTTCAGCTTGTTATCGGCCATAATACACATAATATGTTTTCTGAAACAAATAATTTTTAAGATTTGCAGATGGTATGGCATTGTTAGCAAAAGAGGAAACGATACTAAGGGACATGCTACTGGAGCTACATGACAGCTGTATGGGATGAAGATAATGCAAACAAGATGAAGACCATGGCCATGGGAAGAAAAATAAAGAAGGTAAACTTGTGAGTTCTAAATGAGGCAGTAGTGCAAGTGAACAGCTTCAAATACTTGGGGTGTACTATAAACAGTAACATGAGCTGCTGCCAGGAAGTCAAAAGGAGGATCGAAATGGCCAAGGAAGCTTTTAATAGAAAAAGGATCATCTGCAGACCTCTGGAAAACGAACTAAGGAATAGACTAGTGAAGTGCTTTGTGTGCATTGTGTTGGGCAGAAACATGGACATCAAGACGAAGTGAAGAAAAACGACTAGAAGCATTTGAAATGTGGTTGTTGTTGTTGTTTTCTAATGCCAGGCGTTTGACAATAAAGTCATTTGACCTCTTGCACTCCAATATTTTTCAAAGATATTATCATGGCCAGCCACTGAAGCACAGATTTTGAGGTGTTCCGAATCCATTTCTTGGTTTGAGTTGCACAATGGGCAGTTAGGGGACTGATATATTCCAATTCTATACAGGTGCACTTGAAATGTGGATATGAAGAAGAATGGAACATGTGAAAGGAACAGACAGAATCAGAAACGAAGCTTTGTTGGAAAGAGTGGGTGAAGAAAGAATAATGCTGAAACTGATCAGGAAGAGAAAAAAGAAATTGGCTGGGTCACTGGTTGAGAAGAAACTGCCTACTGAAGGATGCACTGGAAGGGATGGTGAAAGAGACAAGAGTTCGGGGCAGAAGAAGCTATCAAATAATAGATGACATTAAGATATATGGATCATATGCAGAGATTAAGAGGAAAGCAGAAAATAGGAAAGACTGGAGAATGCTGGGTTTGCAGTGAAAGACCTGCTCTTGGGCAGAACATTATGAATGAATGAATTTTTAAGGTGCATGTGATCTTCACCGCACATACATGTGGAAAGACATTGGCAAAGACTTGTGGTTGAAGTGTGCAGTAGTTTATTGGTATAATGCTTGGCAGTCAATTAAAATAACACAGTTGGCCACTTTTTGTTTCTGTGAGTGTACAAACATATCTGTAAGTATGTCCTCCCAAATTTCCAACAAAAAATTATTGAATATTAGAGGCTTAAGTTATATGTCTCAGCCACCTACTAATTTCATAGTACAAGAAAAGTAATATTTTTAAGACACAAATATTACTACACTCTCTCATTTTAACATCTTCACTTGTATTTGACAATGTAAAAATAAGATTCGTTTGTTTGGTGACATCTGTAGTTCGGGAAATAATGATAATGAATTCAGGAATATCCCAGACATGAATCTATGGATAAGATTTTTTTTTTTATTTTAGTAGGTTATTTTACGACGCTTTATCAACATCTTTGGTTATTTAACGTCTGAATGAGATGAAGGTGATAATGCCGGTGAAATGAGTCTGGAGTCCAGCACCGAAAGTTACCCAGCATTTGCTCTTATTGGGTTGAGGGAAAACCCCAGAAAAAACCGCAACCAGGTAACTTGTCCCGACCGGTATTCGAACCCGGGCCACCTGGTTTCGCGGCCAGACGCACTGACAGTTACTCCTCAGGTGTGGACTCTATGGATAAGAATATACTGCTTGTTTTCTCAGATATTAGCCACATTCTCATTTGTGTTTCAGATTTCAGTCTACTTACTTTTTCCATCACAAGCCACGATTTTCACTTTGTCCACTTTGGCTACCTCCTGCACTTCGCGGAACTCAACATCATTTAACATGAAGGTCCACACATTGTCACAAAAACGATATGTGTTCAGTTTTCCAGCCTGTAATGTGACAAAAAATTGTTAGAAATATTTGAACACACATGCACGCTGCACACACACACCATGTGTGTTGAAAATGCCATCCAAGGAGCCCAATGTGATAAAGGGGATCAACACATGTAAAGTTAGGACAGAAAATTATTCCGTAACTCGTAGTTTTACCCAAAAGTCAAACGCAGTACATGTATTTCTGCAAGTTAACTCAGAATAAATAGCCCGAAAGAGTCCTCTACACTTTCTGAAATTGATTCAGTAACACATGAATGGAGTAGGGATGTGGTGACCTGCACACTACACACCAGAAAGAAATACAGTGAAACCTCTCCTTACGGACACCTCCCAGATACGGACACTCCTCATTTACGGATAGATTTTTATGTCCAACTGAAATAATATAGAAATAATGATAAATTTAACTCTCGTTTACGGACACTCTCAGACACGGACACGGACAGCTGTTTCACAGTCCTAAAGCTTGCTTTACCTCCTGACTGCAGAGAGAACTTGGATTTCAAGACCTAATGTGTTATAAAAATGGAAAATTTAGTTTTGAGAACTGTACAGAAATTCCTTAACATGAAAGCAGACAATAAGGGTCTCGTAGGCTACCACTAGCCTAGCCGGTTACCCCTTGTTAGCTGGAACCGGGTGGATAAACAAAGTCATAAAATTTAACCTGTCTGATGAGTCCAAGGTTTCCGATCGTGAAATTGTATTCTACACATGATAGGGTTAGTAGGATTATTCTCTTCACTTCAATCAGTTGTTCTGTTTCGAGAGACATGGCACCTGAATGTAAAGGTTAAGTTGAAAACTGTAAATTACAGTACTGCATAACTGTAGACCTAGAATAAAATTGCATGGCACAGTACTGTATTTTCCTTTTTCGGTCCTATTTACTGTAGTTCAAAGTTGCAAAAGATTTTACTGTAGTACAGTAGATTGTAATTAGAATTAAACTACAGTAATACATTTCATTTAAAGCGTGAAGGGATACATAATACATATTATAAATTTACTGTTAGATTGGGGAGCCTCCCTCCCAATAAAGGACACCTCCCAGATTGTTACGTCCCTTCGATGTCCGTAAATGAGAGGTTTCACTGTAGTAGGTCTCTTACTAGAGTAATGGTACAACAGAAAATGAAGCCACTGGCGTGGTCTAGAGATTAGTGAGCAGGAATTATGTTTGAAGGATGTATCCTGCCATGGATTCGGATCAAACTTTGTAGGATTACTTGACTGCTTTTCCGAGGTTTTCCCCAACTATAAGACGAATATCAGGTAATTTCATAGTGAATTCTGGGACTCATTACCCTGTAATCACGAAGTCCACTGATGCTTGATAACCACGAAGGTTTACACAGCATCATTAAATAATGGGTTAAAAAGAAACATATAATTGTGATAAACAGAAATATCCATGCGATGATTATGTGGTGAAATTTTGAAGTTCCTTTTCCCTTCCGTTGCATACATCACCAACTAATACCATATTTCACTAGATGTGTACAAACAATTTTTCTTCCTCTGACACATATAAAGTGAGCTGTACTGCCTGACAATAGAGTATTATTGCCATGTTTTCCTCCTTAACCACTGGCATATCAAAGAAACTGCAGGCTCGTTCGAATCACAGAAAATGAGTTGTCGCCACTTCTTTTACTCCTGTGGTACTTTCCATAATACATTATGGCTGGATACTGGAAATATTTAAGTTGCAGCTTTGGAACTTTCTCCACATGAAGATGACAAGTAACTGTCAACGAAATCCTCAATTGTTATTTGTGGAAGCAAAAATATGATTGGAGCAGCCAGTCTAAAAAGAAAAAAAATATTACTGAAGCCAGACTAAAAGACAGTTATTGCTAAGTAAACAAAAATAAAGATTTCGCCGGTAGTTAATGAGGAAAAAGCGACAATAATATATGCCCCAAATATACACATATCTACAGGGTGCTATTAGTACCTACAAACTCATGAAGATAACTAATCTATTATACAGAGTGAACGGTATGTAGTGTCATTAATTTCAGGATGTTATTCTTTGAGATATTTTAAACAAAAGAAGTTTAATACAATTTTGCCTCTTTTTGCTTCCTTATCGAGATATAAATCATTTTATATGTAACATTTCATGGCGTATTTTGGGAAGCTATTGATTTAATTACCAATATACTTACTCAATTTAAGACAGCAATGTATTATGATAATAAATGATTGAAAGAATTTTAATTTTGTCCTTTAACTGTGCAGAAATTTGATCATACTTACTTACTGGCTTTTAAGGAACCCGGAGGTTCATTGCCGCCCTCACATAAGCCTGCCATTGGTCCCTATCCTGAGCAAGATTAATCCATTCTCTATCATCATATCCCACCTCCCTCAAATTCATTTTAATATTATCTTCCCATCTATGTCTCGGCCTCCCTAAAGGTCTTTTTTCCTCCAGCCTCCCAACTAACACTCTATATGCATTTCTGGATTCACCCATATGTGCTACATGCCCTGCTCATCTCAAACGTCTGGATTCAATGTTCCTAATTATGTCAGGTGAAGAATACAATGCGTGTAGTTCTGTGTTGTATAACTTTCTCCACTCTCCTGTAACTTCATCCCTTTTGACCCCAAATATTTTCCTAAGCACCTTATTCTCAAACACCCTTAACCTATGTTCCTCTCTCAAAGTGTGAATCCAAGTTTCACAACCATAAAGAACAACTGGTAATATAACTGTTTTATAAATTCTAACTTTCAGATTTTTTGACAGCAGACTGGATGATAAAAGCTTCTCAACCAAATAATAACAGGCATTTCCCATATTTATTCTGTGTTTAATTTCCTCCCGAGTATCATTTATATTTGTTACTGTTGCTCCAAGGTATTTGAACTTCTCCACCTCTTCAAAGGATAAATTTCCAATTTTTATATTTCCATTTCGTACAATATTCCCGTCACGAGTCATAATCATATACTTTGTCTTTTCGGGATTTACTTCCAAACCTATCTCTTTACTTGCTTCCAGTAAAATTTCTGTGTTTTCCCTAATCTTTTGTGGATTTTCTCCTAACATATTCACGTCATCTGCATAGACAAGCAGCGAAATTTGATCATAACAAATGTAACATTGTAAATTCTTTTGCAGAATGAAAAGTTACATTCACTGATTTCCTGTAAACTCCAAATTAAAGTGAGAAGACAAAGCACAGTGTACATTGTGTAACTCGACATTTTCACTTGGTGGGAGAGCAGATATCAATGACCATATAAAAAAAAAAAAAAAAGCATAAATTGCAACTTTACCATCATCGTCTAAAAAAAATTAGATCTTTTTTTAAACCAACGGTCGCAGGAAAGAATAATTAAAATATGCAGCAGAAGAATGCACTTGTAACACCATCAAACATAAACTGCAATTTTCGTTCGATGGACTGCACTTCTTCCATTGTTAGGAAGTTTTTAATAGGAACAGCTTTACTTGATGTCGCACTAAATGTGAAACTGAATGTGTTGGCCCATTTTGTAATGAAAGCATTGTGAAGAAACTAGAAGCACCTATGTTCATTTCTGTGATGATTGATTCCTTCAATCACGAAAATTTGAAAATTTTTCTTATCCTTGTGATGCCTCCCCCCCCCCCCAACATAAGAATTAAAGTATGGATAATTTAATTTAGTTTGTATGGCTAACTTGGCAATTTAGTATCACATAAGAGTATCTCGGTTTTTTATTTTAAAAAATCATTAATTTAACACTAAATTTGATAGTTTTTAAATATTTCTGTAAACATAAGGCAAAAATAGACGACAATACAGTTCAAAGTGCATAATTTATTATTACATTGTTGTTTCCTGCCTATGTGTGCAGGTAGTCAGGACAGGAATATGATATTCCTGCAAACTTGAACCCCATCTACGACTACTTTGGCAGTCATCTACCCTTTCCTCTTCCAGTACTAATACGGTATATACAACAATGAAACGTAGTATTCCAAATAATTTAAAAAATAAATGGACTTGCAACTACAAAGTTATTGAACATGTTAATTAGACAGCTACTTTATGTTCTTGTTTCAATATTTCTTCTACAATTTTTAATTAATTTGAATGAAAGGAATTATTTTCTCATTTAGAATATTGACAATACTGAATGAATTACTGGTCATTGGACAGATAGCATTCGGTATTATGTAAGACAATGAAACCTTAAAGCGTTCAAGCAGGTTTTTTCGTAATGGTGGCAGTGGTACAGCTAAGAAAAGTAAATATTGGTAGATGATGTGCGGTAGTTGATGTTCTGGAAACTGAAAAGTTAAATAGGTAAATGCTTAGTACATCACTGCCACTTAAGAATGCCATATTTATTTTTTTGTTTTTTACAGAAAGGCTCACTCCTGCCACTTAGTAGCAATGCCGTATTGTATTTTTCCCGGACCAAAAATACAATATGGTTTTCCTACGAAGTGGTGGTAACATGTTGAATATTTAATGCTAAATTAACTTTATGTAACAGTAGAGGGTACAAGTGCATGTGAAGATGTATTTTCTGATACACTTCAATTTGTCGGTGTGGTCAGATGTTCGTTCTGTACTCCCCTCCTTCCTGACGCAAGTCAATATTTGTAAGCTTTTAAATTACTCTCCACATAGTTCTGCAATATAGGGCCTATACTATGTTGCATTGCAATTTTTCGGCCATTCTTCGATATCGCCCCCATAGACTGACGTCTGATTTAAGTTTCTTTATGAGTTAGATGGATTAAATGAGGGATAGCTATAAGCCGAGGTATGTGACAAGGTTGTAGGTTAGTTGAGGGAATTATTTAAGTACGTTTTCTCTCCCGTGTAGTGTGGGGGGATAATTACTGAAGTTTCACCCAATTTTTCTTTCTTTGTTGGCTAGCTGCTTACTGTTACGTTATTTAATACCGGTATTTTTGTTATTAAAATGATGAAATTTGTGGTTACCGTATTAGTAGAAAGAACCGGTTGTTATAAAGTAGAATGACACCACTACGTGGTAGTACCTGTAGTACTTACCTTGAATGTTAGTCGAGATTTTACTCTCGTAGCAAGAGCTGTATTAATAGATTTATCAAACTGCAGAAGAACTTTGATGGCAAGCTGTGGAGTAATTTGTCCATACTGAAACAAGGAATGAAGGAAACGGATAAAACAGATTATAACGAGTCATAAAAAAAACAGACTTAATAAATGGCAAACTAATGTACCGTTTAGGATAATTAAGCAGATTTGCTTTATGTGGAAATTACAAGATTACACTACAAACACGAAAATCTATATTGGTACCTACATTGAGCATCTAACCCTACAAATCTTCAATCTAGAAATAAAATATATACAACCTTCATTTTATCCAAGAGTAATATAATATATATTATATAATTTTAAAACGGTATGCGTTCTCTACGTGTTAAAAAAATGTTGTGAACTTACTTGAATTAATTCGTCCAGGCTTTCTTGTAATGTATTGCCCAGTGTAGTGTTCCTGTATAACTGATATGACATGTTACTTCGATATTCGGTAATATTTATCTTGAAAGCGAATGTATTTAAAATCCCTCCTACACCCACAAACCAAAGCCTCCACCCCTAACCTATACCAGCACATTAAAACACACCCCACATAAATATCATAAACACGTGAACTACGACGACAGGGAATAACAGCCACGATGAACGAAAGCAAACGGGTACTTTTGATTGGCTGAGTAGTAGTGATTCGTAGCTCCTGGGTCACATGAAACCATGGAGCAAGTGAACGATAAGTACGAAAAGAAGGGGATGGTATAGGCAGTAGGTGTGGAAACGTAGAAGTGGTCCATTTCATGATTTCGCATAAAAAAGAATGGCAGACGGAAAGAAGGAGGAGAGGCGGTCAATAAGAGATTCTGCCAAATCTCTGAAAAAATATGGAAGTACTTGCAATCATTTTAAACGTCAGGATCACTTCATTAAACATGCTGTAGTCGAGGGTGAAACGTTACAAGGAATTGCACTAAAATATGGTGTTACAGTAAGTATCCTATCTATGTAGACTAAACTCTCTCTTTTATGTCCATAACATAGCATAGCATTTAGTTATTAAACCTTATACATAATAGTGATGCAGAATGTATGAGAGGCCATTGAAGTCCATCTGATAATCACGGACTCTGTGCCCCAGTTAAGAATATCTAACCTCTCTCTCAAGTTTTTGGAAGTTAATTGCTTAAAAAAAACAAAGAGCGAATAGGTAATACACTAATTTTATCGGTTACTTAAAGTTCGTGACATTTCGTATGTACGTAAAAGAATGTCATCGTTGCAACTCTTGTAGGCCTTCACTAAATTCGAGGCACTTCAGTAACCTACTTAGCCTGCTTATCCTAAGTATTAGCCGTAATATAAAATCATCTTTTCAATGAGGATAATTAAACATGCCCCATCACCACTCTTTTGGCACGTAGCGATCAGTGTTCATAGAATGGTTCAAAGGTCCATTTCATCACTGCTGAAAAATTACTGTAGCATTTTCCTGCAAAAGCAAATGAAAATAATTACTGTACACTGTTTTCATTAAAACTATTATAGTGTCAATAAACATTACGTTTAGCAGCTACAACGCAATAGAGCTAATTGACAAGTGACCGAGGATTATGACAGAGTTAAAATGGGTTAGATGAAAGAATATAATTAAGTGATAATCTTGTCGCAGCCCTCCGTCTTCTGTCACTTAGTTATCCCTTCATCTAACCCACTGTCACAGTCCTCTGTGCTACGTTGGACGTTCTTTTACTCGACATATAGCTATTTTAAATAGCTATGTGTATTAGAGATCTGCACGGGGTGAAATTCTCAGGCCCGGCCCAACCAATCTGAATCAGACCCTAACCCAACCTGAAACCCGAGATTAGCTTCAATTATCACTTACCACCCGAGTCTGACCCAAAAACTGAACAATAGCATATAAATCAGAGACCAGAGGACACAGGGATCAGGAATAGCTGTGAGAGATATCACTCCAGTAGGAGCATAAGAAAGAGTAATCTCCTAGGGGCCGTATTCATAGACATTTCGCAGCACGCGCTACGAGCGTACTAAGCTAGCTCCGGCTATCCACTGGTTACTAGTACAGAATTCAAATCATATCCTATCTCTAACACTGGTTTATGAATACGAAAAACGCTGATAATCAAAAGAAAGCCCGCGCTAAAAATGTCTATGAATACGGCTCCTAGTCTCCCAGGTGAAACAAATAGTCAATGTCCTACGTTTGTAACAGATTAGAGACGAGACAAATACCGTTACGAAATATGAAGTCGAACTAAACAATAACTTCCGATACTGGTAGTCCACTGTTCTTGATGGGTGTCGAGTGAACATCTAATCGTACATGCATTACCATCTCATTATTTTTAATCAGTATATAAGTCACGGAAAAAAAATTATAAAATTTTTTGAGGCCCAACCCTGGCCTGAACCCGACAAGCGTAAGTGAATTGGACTAGGGCCTGCGGGCTTGACTCGAGCCTGTGCAGAGCTCTAATGTGTATTTGAAAGATAACCTGTAAGCCAGAATTGGTTGTATGGGATCTAGAAATAGATCTATGAGAGTGTAAAGTAATATTTGTGCTTCAGACTGAACAAATCCGCCGTGTTAACCGACTCTGGGCATCAGATAGCTTGTTTCTGCGAGAGAGCCTAATGATTCCAGTATCAAGACCAGATGTCGCCATGTCTCCTTCTGAAGATCCGATATTGGATGATGTTGATGATCTACGTTCTCCTGGAAGCATCACTAGCAGCATAAGCAACAGCGATAGTGAAGAGCGCAGCATCAGTGACTTTCTTGTTAAAATCGATACGTCAATCGCAAACACGAAAACGCAAGTGAAGAAGTCCGTAGGAAACAGTGAGTAAGTTATAATACATTGTCCTGCTCTTCCGACTATTGTAATTACTGTCGGATATGTTTATTTATTCATTTAGTTTACTTCATAAAGTTTTTACAATTTATTATTGTTCATTTTCATAAGTTAATAGTCACAAGCATAACGCTGTTTCGAATGTATGATAAATGAATTTGAAAATGTACATAGAAGTCAAGAGAGAATAATATACTGTCGATGACACAGCTCATCTGCCCTGAACCTTGGGGAAGTTAGGGGTGTTGTTTAGAGGGGTGTGAGGATAACTTTGGAGCAAGCGGCTGGCTAACGGTACTTTTGGTGTGAATACCCTCTGCTTAATCCCCTTTCTTTTTTCTCCAAAAAAACATTTCTCTCTTCATTTGTACTTGGAAGACGAAGGTGAACGTTTGCTTAATAGAATTGAGCAATATAACTTTCATGTGTAGTGTACTCCATAGTAACGTGACGCAGAATTGGTAAATCAATGTTTTTATAATGCATGCTACATTGTGTTTCTAACTTTCTCTCCATCCACTACTAGTGCGAAACTACTACCCCAACCCCGCATTCCTTCCAGGGCAGATGAACTGTGTCACTGACAGTACATTATGATACCAGCGTTTGAACCACATTACACAGAAATGATGACCTCACAAGATGGTGATATCACCAACAAAAGACACTAGATGAGCAGTGTTGAAAACCGGGGTTTCACAAATTGTTTTATCCTAAAGTAAAGCAGACCTCACCAGAACAAGTGTACAAACTGATACTAAATACTAATTCAATAAACATATAGAAGGAATTTACGGCTATAGGTATTGTAAAGTAAAGTAAACTAAACCCCCACCTGTACAAGTGTACAAACAGATACCAAACATAAATTCAATTAACTTAATATAAACTTCACCTCCATGCCCCCCAAGTGCCTTCATGGCATGTGACGGGGATACCTTTTATACAAGAAGTTTATGACTACCATAAACTGGGGTTACTTTGAACACAGAGGAAACTTTGAATATTTTTTCAGAAAATCATGTCCACACCTGTGGAGTAACGGTCAGCGCGTCTGGCCGCGAAACTAGGTGGCCCGGGTTCGAATCCCGGTCAGGGCAAGTTACCTGGTTGAGGTTTTTTCCGGGGTTTTCCCTCAACCCAATACGAGCAAATGCTGGGTAACTTTCGGTGCTGGACCCTGGACTCGTTTCACCGGCATTATCACCTTCATATCATTCAGACGCTAAATAACCTAGATGTTGATACAGCGTCGTAAAATAATCCAATCTATACTATATTCAGAAAATCGTATTTAGGTTCTACATGCTGCACTTGTTATAGATGGAGGTAAATTATCATAAAAATCATTCTCATACCAAATTTACCTCCATCTATACGAGTATAGCATATGGAAACCTAAATATGATTTTCTGAAAAAATGTTGAAAGTTTCCTCTGTGTTCAAAGTAACCCAAGTATACGGTATTGTATTGTAAAGTATACTAAACCCCATCCACTCAAATGTATTAACTGATACCAAACACAAATACAATAAAGACAACATAAAAAACTTACGACTGCTAAGTAAATTAAACCCCACCTATATAAGTGCACAATCCAATACCGAACACAAATTCAATTAATGAAACATATACAGGGTGAGTTTTAAGTCCACCGACAAACTTCAAGGGGTGACTGAAAATGGAGCATAAAAGTTCATATCATCTTGTGCCCAGAAATGCATAGTTTCCACGATAGATGGCACTGAAGAACGACATCAAACAAAGAGCCCTGGCACACAGTACATGGCCTGAATCCCATCCATGTCACAACAGATGTTCAAAGTGGCCTCCATGGGATGCAATGCACGAATTCACACATCCAAATGGCTCCAAATGTTGTGTGCTGTGGGTGGTTTTGTCAGGGTACGTGGCTCAGTACATCCGTGCTGCCTCTCGACCGTTTCCACCTGCTTGACCATACATGAACACCATCTTGGCTTGTTCCTGGAATGAATACCGGACCATTGTGCTTCTACATTGCTTTAAATCACACTATCTGCAACACACAAAACACACACTGCAAGTTACGAGAGAATATTGTCAGTGCCATTTACCGTGGAAACTATGCATTTCCGGACACAAGTTGATATGAACTTTTGTGCTCCATTTTCAGTCAGGAATCACCCCCTGAAGTTTGTCGGTGGACTTAAAACTCACCCTGTATAAAAAATGTACGACTGCTATAAAAATAAAAATTTCAGCAAAATAATACCCGTATAATATACCTATACTATACATCTTGTATGAACAAAATAAGATGCAACTTCGATATCTTCCAAAACACTTAAATCATTGGGGCATTTTCATATTTCTCGTTCTCACGTCACTTACATATCACCTCAACTAACCCACTAATCTTGTCACCTGATGTCACTTTGCTATCCCCTCATTTAACCCAGCTAACCCATAACAAAATGCAAATCAGACATTATTCACTTCCAACAGTGTAAGAAACCATTCTCCAACAGCAATCAAATCAAATTCTACAATCCACTGAACCAACACACAAAAAATTAATTGTTCCAACATTGGAAACCTAGAAACTTAAATCCACTGCCTTCTAAACCAACAGATTTCTTTCCAGTAGTAGATCAATGAATAACTAATGACATAACATAACATACCTGTACATCATTATCACAGACATCACATAAGAAAATAGTTCCCACTTCTGGTATCGGAATGTATATTAGACCTAGTCAAGGCTTCTAATGACAAAGAAATACTTTCTGTGTGAATTTTACAATAAATTGAGGTGGTTGTGTTGTCAGAGATGCAGAATTTAGCCTTTATGAATTTCTGCTGTGACTGGTGATAGAACGATGATGCAAACTATATTTAATATATTAATGTATGCTTAATAGTTTCGACTTTGTTTCATGAAATTGAGCATGTAGTAGAAATTTGTGGTACTCTCATCATGTCATGAAAAATACTTTGTTTTGAAGATGTAGTGCAATGTTCATTTCATGATAAACTGAAGAAGTTATGTATCTCAATGTTCATTTCATGCAAACCTTGTAAGTTATTTTATGCTCGACCATGCCGAAATGTAGTAATTATAAACCTGGTAGTAGCCCTTTAATGCACCTCATTAAAGTATACCTATTCATTATAATTCAGTTGTTCAGCCAATGAGAAATCTCCATTGTACTGATTGTACCATTATAAAACCGCAAGTATTGATTATTCTCGGATATGCAATCGAAAGACAATTAGCGAAAAGTCACGGAGGCTGGAAATCCAATACTGTCGCAGTAGGTTATGTTCTGTTACTATAATAATTACCGTTAATTGTAAATAATATTCAAATAAATTCAATTTGTCATCTCATTTTTCAATGTCTAATTTAATTTCAATATTATATCAATATTAATATTTAGTTTACTCTCTAGATTATATCAAGGTCAATGTGGACATCTGTTCCTCGGAAAAAATCAATACTTTTGCGTCTGCGCCCATCTCACAATTTACGAGCTATGCACAAGGTTACTTCCGCTCTTCAGTCACATAAGAATAAAATGAATACTTCTGAATAATTTCAAGTTAGAAATATGGTCGAGCATAAAAAGTCGTATGAAACTTGACTATAATGGTAATTAAGACGCTCGTATGAAAATTATGAAACTCGCTTGCGCTCGTTTCATAAACATACTCGCGACTTAATTACTACCATTATAGGCTCGTTGCATAATGTACTATTTCCACTTCAGATATTGTCTGTCACAACAGTTGAGTTAAATAAAGTCAGTGTTAGAACAGACTTGGTAAACAGTACAGTTCTAGCATAGTGAGTATTATTATTATTATTATTATTATTATTATTATTATTATTACCATTATTATTATTATTGTTATTATTATTATTATTATTATTATATAATATCAATATAAATATCAATAAATAAATTATTATTATACATGATCACTTTCTTAGTTGATCCTATGTTTGCAGTAGTAGAGAATTGGAGTAAAATTCGAGAATCCATATATATAGCTTGACGACATGGGTCATTGTCCAAATGCTCGAGTGTACATAAAATGTTCAGATGGCTCTGTATGCCAACCATCACTCTTCTACTCCCGTTTCCTTTCTTCTCTTCTCCCTCTTTCCTTCCTTCTGTCTCGTTTTTGTCAACTGTTACATTATACGTTATGACATTACAAACATACTTATTATGAAATTGTAAGTTAAATTATGACACAATATTAGCTCGCAATAACGGTACAAGTGCTCGACCTTGATCACAAGCACATAGCGCATACACTACTTAGCGTCCCAAGGTAGACATCAGGGATGTACATGCACATACATCGAATAAAGGCAGTAATTATTACAAGAACTTGCGTTACTAAATTTCTGGCTATGTAATAATTATTTAATATACATGCACATATAAAAAAGCTAAAAGGGGTGAAGTTACAGGAGAATGGAGAAAGTTACACAACACAGAACTGCATGCATTGTATTCTTCACCTGATATAATTAGGAACATTAAATCAAGACGTTTGAGATGGGCAGGACATGTAGCACTTATGGGCAAATCCACAAATGCATATAGAGTGTTAGTTGGAAGGATGGAAGAAAAAAGACCTTTGGGGAGGTCGAGACGTAGATGGGGAGATAATATTAAAATGGATTTGAGGGAGGTGGGATATGATGATAGAGACTGGATTAATCTTGCACAGGATAGGGATCGATGGCGGGCTTATGTGAGGGCGGCACTGAACCTGCGGGTTCCTTAAAAGCCATTTGTAAGTAAGTAGCAGTGCACATATAAACAAAGCACAAAGGAAGGGGTTTAAGAACAAAAAGGGAAAGAGAAAAAGTTGATATTCACAGCGAAGTCGACGTTGTATTGTACCTGCATAACAGATTTCAAGTCCATGAGCGAAAGCACACAAAATCCCTTTTGTTGTGGAGTCCACATGTCTACTGATGGTAATTGACTATTTCCGTGAACGACTTAGTTTGTGCATGTGCACATGCAATGTTGTTGTTTTGTAATGCCAGGCGTTTGACAATAAAGTCATTTGACCTCTTGCACTCCAATATTTTTCAAAGATATTATCATGGTCAGCCACTGAAGCACAGATTTTGAGATGTTCTGAATCCATTTCTTGATTTGAGTTGCACAATGGGCAATTAGGGGACTGATATATTCCAATTCTATGCAGATGCTTGGCCAAACAGTCATGGCCTGTTGCCAATCTAAATGCAGCTACAGACGATTTTCGTGGTAAATCGGGAATTAACTGTGGATTTTGATGCGGAGAGTTCCATTTTTTCCCTTGGGATTGAGTTATCAAATTTTGTTTGTTGAAGTCTAAGTATGTAGATTTAATAAATCTCTTCACAGAGTAATACGTAGATTTAGTAACAGGTCTGTAAGTAGCAGTGCTGCCCTTCTTTGCTAAAGCATCCGCATTCTCGTTTCCCAGCATTCCACAATGGGATGGTATCCATTGGAATACAATTCTTTTATTGAGTGATATTAATTGAGAGAGCATTTTAGTTATTTCTGCTGTTTGAGATGAAGGTGTGTGTTTAGAGACTATTGATAGAATAGCTGCTTTGGAGTCTGACAATATAACTGCATTCCTAAATTTATTGATGTGGCATAGAAGATTCCTGAGACATTCACTTATTGCAATGATTTCACCATCAAAACTTGTTGTTCCATATCCAAGAGATCTATAAAGTGAGAAGAGACAGCACGTAACACCTGCACCGGCACCTTGTTCTTTGGAGATCAAGGATCCGTCAGTGTATAAATGAAGCCAGTTTTGTGGAGGGTACCTAATATTAATTGTCTCTAAAGACAATTGTTTCAGTATTTCACTGTTTACTTCTGAGTTCAGTATTTCTTCTGTTAAATTTAGATTATATTCTATATTTAATAGAGTTAAAGGGTTTGGCTTAATTTGTAAGTTTTCTTTTAAATTCAGAATATTGATTTTCTGTTTTAATTCTTGAACAATGGATATGAAACTTTTTTGAGTTTTCAATCTACAGAGAGGACTATATGAATGTCAATTGTTTCCTGGTAATCTGATAAGTTTTTCATATTGAATCAGTGCTTTTTCTTCTATTGTCATTTTAATGCTGTTAATATTAGTGAGGAATCTCATAGAATCTATTGGAGTTGTTTTGATTCCACCAGTAATGAGTCTGAGAGCTTGGTTTTGAACATATTCTATGTCGTTTATGAAAGGTGAAGTAATTAAAATTTCTCCGCAGTATGTCAGCACTGGCTGTATAAACATTTTGTATGTAGTGTTCAAAGTATTCCTAGAGTATCCCCATTTCTTTCCTGCTAGTCTTTTTAGAAGGGAGAATCTTTTACGAGCTATTTCAGAAATGTATTTCAAATGGTTGCTCCAAAGTTAAAAAGTAAAGGTGATAGTGCATCTCCTTGCTTCAGCCCACAGTGAATTGGAAACGCATCTGACAGAAATTGACCTATACGAACTCTGCTGTACGTTTCACTGAGACACATTTTAATTAACCGAACTAGTTTCTTGGGAATACCAAATTCAATAAGAATATCATATAAAACTCTTCTCTTAACCGAGTCATATGCCTTTTTGAAATCTATGAATAACTGATGCACTGTACCCTTATACTCCCATTTTTTCTCCATTATCTGTCGAATACAAAATATCTGGTCAATAGTTGATCTATTACGCCTAAAACCACACTGATGATCCCTGATAATTTCATCTACATATGGAGTTAACCTTCTCAAAAGAATATTGGACAAAATTTTGTACGACATCAACAAAAGTGATATTCCTCGAAAGTTACTACAGTTAGTCTTGTCCCCCTTCTTAAAGATAGGTACGATTATGGACTCCTTCCATTGATCTGGTACAATTTCCTTTTCCCAAATTGCAAGTAAAAGTTTATAAATTTCGTTAGATAATGCGCTTCAACCTTCTTGTATTAATTCTGCTGGAATTTGATCAATACCTGGAGACTTATAATTTTTTAGAGAAGTCTAGTATGTAGATTTAATAAACCTTTTCACAGAGTAATACGTAGATTTAGTAACAGGTCTGCATATGCAATGTACACTCCCACCATGGAAACACAGGAAACATTTTGAGTGACCCTACCCGTAGAAGCAGAGTGTAAATATCAACAATACTTTTCAAGTAATAAAATAATGAAATGTTACACGTTTAAGCCGGATACAATGTATAAAGGGAGATGGAAACTCTAGTTTTGCAATTAATCTTCACTAATCCACTTTAATGATGTTGAAGTGTCTTAAGAATAATTTGTGCTTCTTTTTTTCCAGTTTTTTTAAAGACTATAATACAATTTACATATTTTGATATGTATAGGTTTGTCGATGAACGTGACACTGTACACACTCGCAGAAAGGGTCCAGTATCCCGATTACGACAGCAGCAGCAATCATCGTCCATTCAAAATGACATCCTGACAGCACCACACCCAGTCGTAATGACTCAGAGTCGCAAGGTCCGATCATCCCTACAGAGGCTGGAGAAAGAACAAGACGAGATGTTCGAGTTGTAGCATTCGTTCACACGTTTGCACCATTCACAGACGTCATCTTGGTGCAACATGCCTTACGATATATTTGAGGAATACAAGACTTGTACATAATGCTCTGTAAATACAGCTAAAATTTTTGTTACGAGGTGAGAAGTGTAGGTCCTTGTAATCTACATATCTGTGGACGAACGAGACTTGTGTAATTGTAAATATGTGAAAATAAGTAGGTACAGCTTACTCTCCTATTTAATCCTGTTAGTGAGGTCCCAAGTGTGGATTATGGGGCACACTTCTCTCAGGATGGGTTTCATAAGTCGGAAAGCTGCTAGAGGTGGGTAAGGATACTGCCGAGGAATCGAAGATATGTGGCCTTAAGTTTCAGAGATTTAGACAGTACATAGTTCCAATGTATAATGGCTTTAGAATGGATTCAAATTGAGCTTGTCAGTTGCCAGTTGTATTATTAAAATCTTTTGTAAAAATCGGAAAAAGTTCAGTTGGTGCTATCTGGTGTGAGGCCGTAACATTTTTCTGTGCTTGAGACAGGAGTGTCGGTGTCCTTCAAACTGTACGGGAGTGTGCCCCACTGTTGATATTCCTACTTGTGCCAACTCTGGGACTGGAATTAATGGCCAACCTTGTATTCTTTCATAAGGCTATGTTATCTTTACTATATAACCTAAGTTTAAAAGTCCTAATTTTATACTACTATAACATTCTGTTTCACGTAATTTCATGTGCTTATTCCATAGATTGTTTGGAAACATTAAGTCCCAAAATTAAAGTTTTATCATTTGAAGAAATTAACTTATTTTCTTGGCTCAAAAAGAGGCTTAAAGTTCCACAATACAAGCGCGAATTTTAACTTTCAGACACAGGGCAGTATACTATATATTTTATGTACAATTTACTATGGCAGCATAATAATATATACAATGTGATTCATATTCTCTGCGGCCAGACGTGGCAAATGTATGCTCTGTCAATCCAAGGCCAACAATTGGAATGCAACACTACCATAAGAAAAATAAAATAGCTGTCACTTTAGCAGTACAGTAAAACCTCACAATTGATATTTAGGCTTTGCTAATTACTCTCCAGATTGAGAATTATGTTGCTAACATCCACACATTTTTTATTCTTCTTTAGAAAATTCCCTTATCACACATTAAAGTTTCCTGCGAATATTTTTTCTTATTCATCTAATGTAGGTATGGATATTTGTTCTGTACATTTTATCTCGAAGGTAAAAGTTTCATAGTGCGAAATCACGAGGTCGAACAGGCCACAAATTTCTGCTAATTATTTTATCCCTGAAAACGTTCCTTACATCATTTAAAGTTTAATTGGCTGTATTTGCAGTGGCAGAATCCTGCTGAAAGAATGATTACAATCGTTCTTTCTTAGTTAATTCGGCAAAAATTGTATAAGGATCTCAATTTTATACCTAAAATGAATATAATCGTTATTTCTTAGTTAATTCGGCAAAAAATTGTATAAGGATCTCAATTTTATACCTAAACCTATTTGCAGTATTACCATCAAAGATCGGTTCTGTTATTCTTTCATCTCAAGTAGCATAATAGATACCAATTTTATAATCATAAAATAGAACTTTGTGGAGGATAGTTGGTTTTTCAGAACTCCATTATTTGTTGCAAATTAAGCTTTCAGGAATAACTCCCTGTAAAGTTAATTTGAATAATTTCGAGGCAAAAATTGTTCCGGGGCCAGGTATCGAACCCGGGACCTTTGGTTAAACGTACCAATGCTCTCCCACTGAGCTACCCGGGAACTCTACCCGACACCGATCCAATTTTTCCTCTATATCCACAGACCTCAAAGTGGGCTGACAACCGTCAAGCAACCAACATTTGAGTGCACACTAACTCTGTGTGACTTTAAATTGTGGTTTTCTGTTACGTACAGTGACGTGAAAGCTTAATTTGCATAATACACGTCACTGTACGTAACAGAAAACCACAATTTAAAGTCACACAGAGTTAGTGTGCACTCAAATGTTCGTTGCTTGACGGTTGTCAGCCCACTTTGAGGTCTGTGGATATAGAGAAATATTGGATCGGTGTCGGGTAGAGTTCCTGGGTAGCTCAGTGGGAGAGCGTTGGTACGTTTAACCAAAGGTCCTGGGTTCAATACCCGGCCCCGGAACAATTTTTCCCTCGAAATTATTCCATTATTTGTTCTTTACAAATTTACCCTCCCACGAGGGTAAAATGCAAGCTTTGTCCAGATAAAATATATAATTTGCATCAGTTTCTCCATTGTGAACCAGATTTAGGATCCAGTTACCAAAACACGTCTTAGAAGGTTGGCAGCGTGTATTTCATGTACAATAGTTATTTTATAGGGTTTCAACTTAAGGAGTTCTGTAGCTCTAAATGCAGAAGTTTTGCAATTCACAACCATTTGAGCAAGCTTACATATTGACTTTCTAGGAGAACATTTCAATGCTTGTCTGATATCATTTAATTTCCCTTCCATGAAAACATTATGGCCTTTTGTGTTTTTATTGACATTTAAATTGCCAGTCTATTTCAACTTAGAAGTCTGCATAACATACTCATTTCCAATCTTCATACCAGGAAACTTCACAGAAACTTTGCACTTCATACATGAAATTTGTACAAATGTATGAATCATACATAAAGACTTCGTGTTTAAGAGAAAACTGGAATGCATCAATCTAACTGTACCTGATAAAAGTCCAGAGCAAACTGATATACATCTATTCACAGGACTAGCTATTCATATACTGATAGCGGCTGTATACTGCAATCCCACTGTTACATAGATGATTAATCAGCAGTTGTGTGCTTGAGTTATTGCCTGCACTGCTGTACTTACGTGGTTGCAGAGAATATGAAATGCATTGTATATTAAGCAATTTAAATACAGTAGTTTTTCTGTCATTAACATTCAGAATTCATACATGTTGGAGAAAATGATTACTAACACAAATTCGTGAAGAATCAGAATATACTCATTTGTTCAACTTATATGTCCATTATGTTATGGTGTGTACCTGCATGAAAGGATTGTTAACTAAAGGAAGCAATGAAAGGTTTCGTAGGCATATTCTGTATGATAAATAAGAGATTATGATTCCAGAGCAGGTTATATACGTAAGTAGAATGAAATTGTGATTGTTATTAATTATTATTAAATACATTCTGTTATAATGGGTTCGGACACTTTGGGTTGCAATATTTACATTAATAAGGGAAGTTTCTGTTATGTGCCTTCATCCATTCCAGCCATTGGTTGCATCCCAGAGTGAAATTGTTGCCCATAGTGTGAAAATCTTGTAGGGGTCTGCCAATAACTATGCTGAGTATTAAATACCAGTTTTCCCAGCACGTGAATATGAGAAATGTTTTAACTCTTGCTTATTCATGGAAACAATTTGGTTTCTTAAAATAATAATGTACTGAAATATCTTCATATAAATGTCATTGTAATCGAATATGCTGTACATATGTTCACAGAGAAAAATTCATATTAAATTTAATGTTTTTGTAAGGCGAAGAAAAACTTAAATTGAAGATTTAATCATTTTGTAACTGTGATTTTAGTTTTGAAGCATCAGCATTTAGAATCTCTATCGCCATGTTTCTTTCTATCGATTATTGTGCCTCCTCATTCCTCCCGACCATTTATTGGGCAGCCCTTCTTCCTCTTTCCTGGTAGTGATCAATCAAATATTTGTTGTCCTCTCTTCTGTGACATCCTTCCCATACGACCATGCTAGTAAAGGACAATGCATTCCAGGTGATCAAAAGCTTATTATTCTGCTTCCATATGATGTTGAATTATCTACTTTCTTATGTGTTGCATTATTAATACCCACAAACTGCGTATTAAACCATCAATTTCCATAGCATTAATTCCCTGTTTTAATTTGTTAGTAAGGATCCATTCTTTTCTTCCATATGTTAAAATAGTTTCTACTGTAACTCTGTCATATTATGGATCTTACCACTAAATAACATTTAATTAAGTATTTTGACTACTATTATAACTTGACTTATTCTTCTTCCGAAATCCTTTTTCCATGTTACAGATTTTTGTATAATAGAACCGTAGTGATTAAATAGATGTACAGCTTTAATTCTTGCCGAGTTAAAGATAATCTCATGTCCCCCAGTTGTTAAGTATTACATATTTCTGAGATTGAACTTAGAGAAGACTGTCATTTCAAAAACACATCAATTAATTTGGTAATCATATACAGGGTGTATCTAAATTGGTGTCAAATATTTCGGGGATGTGTTCGTAACACAAAAACATTACAAAAGGTTCATATGAACATTGGTCTCAAAATAATTTATTTCAGAGTTACAAGACAAAATTTAATGTTACAAAAATTGCTCGAAGTGACTTCCTCCTGCTTCGATGTGTCCCCTAAACCTGCGTTACATGCTCTGGCATACTCTGTTGAAAATTCCTGGAGTGTTTCGTATTTCGTGAAATCCATTTGGATACGCTCTCAGAATATCAACATTAAGTACAGGAGTCGCATAAACCAGGGACTTTAAATGTCCCTGACAAAGAAATCCATTGGAATCAAATCAGGCGATCGAGCAGGCCATGCAATGAATCCCCTTCGACCAATACATCTTTGGGGAAATCGATCATTAAAAAAATTACGAACTATCAGACTGAAATGAGCTGGAGCAGCATCGTGTTAAAACACATTCGTTGGATGACGTCCAGAAGCACATCATCAATTAAATGATGCAAATCATTTTGTTCTGTTCACTCACAGAATACATTTTCTTCTGATTTCTTTGCTCTACAAAATACAAACAAACAAAAAACCTCAAACAATCAGCGGTTAATGAAGGGACAAATCCTTTAATAACTCCCTAACGAATGGTTTTCAGATCCATGTTCTTATTGACTTTTTTAATTGTTTTGATGTTAGGAACACGTCCCCGAAATATTTTACACCAATTTAGATACACCCTGTATTTAACATTCTCTTTATCTTGTGATGTGGTATCTCATCATCATCATCATCATCATCATCATCATCATCATCATCATCATTGGCGCTACAGCCCTTGGTGGGCCTGGGCCTCCCTTAGTAATTGTCACCAACCGTCTCATCTTGTGTAGCAGCCTTCCAATTCATCACCCCAACTTTCTGGCACCCTCTTCCACTCCATCAATCCACCGCAAGTGCTGTCGACCTCGTCTTCTCTGACCTCCCGGATTTATTACAATTTTTTTACAGGGTTCACTTAGGTCCATGCGTATTACATGTCCTCCCACCTCAATCTGCTTGTTTTAACTGTATTGATTATATTTGTATGTGGTATCTACTCTTTTTATTAATACACTGCTCAGTTAAGAGATGGGACACACACTGTAACAGGTGCTTACATTATCTTTCATGCAAACTACTGATGCGCCTAAACTTCTGATGACACAGAAATACGCGAACCAATACTGCAGATTGACTGACATCATCTGACCGACCTTTCACTCAGCTGTTAAGTCTCATCTCGTCATTATCAGCTTGTTGAATTTCTCTCCAGTGTTGTCACCTAATCTCGATTAGTAGGCGACATAACAGTTTTCACCATCCTTTATGATGATTTCATCAGACATGGCAACACAGTAACTAACGCAGTCATGAGAATCATATTCCAGTTCAAAGTAGCTTAGCACTCCCATGCACCAGCTGGTAGGTGATAAATACTGCACTAGTGCTCGATTTTCTAGGTCAAAGCCACAGAAGTTTTGGTAGTGTAGTAAGTAGCTGTCTCTTGTTAGAAATTCTTGACATGCAGGTTAGACTTTTGCGGCAGCTGTTAAACTTGGATTGTACGACGGAGTTATGCTATTATTACTACTACGATGGCATCACAGCCCAAAGTCGAGCCTTAGCCTCCTCAATTTTCTTCCTCCAACTGTCCCTGTCCTGTGCTAATCTTCTCCAGGCAGTTGTTCCGAGATAGTCCTGAGAATCAATCGTTACCGCAACTATCCATCTATTTTTGGGTCTTCCAATTGGTCTTTTACCATGTATTTTCCCTTCTAAGATCTTCTTTGGTATTCTGTTCCCTTCCACCCAATAGACGTGCCGGCCCATTCAAGCCTCCTTAATTTGATGAAAGTAACAATATCGAAACTTCTATATAATTATATAGCTCGTTATTATAACGTATTCTCCACTGCATATTTTCTTGCACTGGCCCAAAAATTCTTCTGAGTATTTTGCGTTCAAATATACCTAGTTTAGCTTCTGTCTCCTTAGATAATGCCCAAGTTTCGCTTGCATAACAGAGAATACTTCTAATAATTGTTTTGTATATTTTAAGTTTTGTTTTCCTGTGCACACAGATTTCAATATTGTGCTTAATGCAAAATAGGCTTTATTGGCTGCAGTGATTCGACTCTGTACTTCAATTAATTCGTTATTGTTACTGTTATGCTATTATGCCCAAGAGCTTTGTTGGAGTCAGAAATGTCCGTTTTCTTGTCACTCAGTAGGTATTTGTGCATATTCCCAAAAATTGTAGCAGCTGTTGTATGCGGGTTCAACTGCTGGAGGTGTATAGTATAGTATGCTATTTGTTAAACACATTTCCAGTTCATAGACTTCTCATTTTAGTGGTAGTTCAGGTAGTGTTGCTCTCTATCGAATTAATTGCTTCGGAATTATCTACTGAGGGCGCACAATGTCAGAGGAAACCTGTGGTGACAGATTTTCTTCGGTAGAGGACTGCTTCTGTAGAGTACTGGTGTGTGTTGGATTAACGTTGACTGTTTTGTAAATAGCAAATTCATTTGGTATTCTTGGAATTCATGACTTGTGTCAATACAAGTGAACTGTTCCATCTGCAACTGTGATGTGTCGGATGGTGTGAAAGATTGAATGATACATTTCTGTCACAGGGCTTCAGCCCAAAAATTTCTTCGTTGAAAAACCACAATCTTCTTGGATGCAGCAAATTTATGATGGCAGCTCTTAGTTTTTTGCTCGTCCTGAGTTGTTAGCCACAAGTCTGGATGATGCACTGCAAGTGTTGGGAAGTTCTCATGACTACGTACCTTATTATTCATTCTTACACAGTCAAAATGACCATCTTCACTTCGTGTTTGGAATGGCAAGACCAATGTACAGTTCCTGCTCGGGGTTGGAAAGCTTTCCTTTCTTTTAAAACCATGTCAGTATAGCATCAGATGTGTGCAGGTTTAGTTGTCTACTTGCTTTTACAGAGTCCTTGTCGAGGTTGTGTCCACATCATTTAGTCTTAGTGGTATATTTAGTTCTGAAATAGACAAATACCGTATTTGTTGGTGTGTAAGACGCACCCCAAAAATTGAAAGAAATTTTCCAGGAAAAACTCAGATTTAAAGAAAAATATAACTTATGTTAAGAAATATTCACTGATCTTCAGAAGCCTTTAAATTCATTCCCATCGCTGTCGTTGGAAGTTTCTTCTTCATTGGATCCATTGAACTTGCCGTCAGAACAGAAATCTTCATCTTCAGATTCATAGAGAAAATGATCCTCGCTTCCATCTAGGGTGTTGCTGATACCACACTTCAAAAAGACTTCACAACAGCGTTCTCACTGATCTTGGACCAGGATATTTTGACCCATTCACAAACTTGAGTGTAGGCCATTTAAGCACTGCCTTCGGAGTTAGCTGATTCACACTGCTATCCATCATCCACTTATTCCACTTGTCTCTGATTCATAAGTTGCATCATTATCGCTTGAATGCAGAGCATTCCAAGAACTTGGAAGGGAAAAACTAGAGTGTGGTCAACTATGGAAAATAATGGTACATGTAGGCCTACCTTCGTTATATAAGATGTAGCCTAATTTTAAGGCCTATTTTGGGAACAAAAAAGAGAGTCTTATACACCAACAAATACGGAGTGACATCAATCTCTTCATACATGCTGTCACACAACATAATGATTATGATTATTTTCACTGTCTTATCAATGTTCTAGTCCAGCTTTGTGTCTGCACCTTGGCCTCTGAATTTCTCTGTAACTCAATAGTAAAATATGGTTGAGGAGTATATTAAATAAAAATATATTGTATATTTATTATTTAAGTAATTGATTAACTAGCGGACTTACTCGTGTTAATTATGTAAGTTTGTGCGGCTTACAGCTGTTTCGGTGCTTCACGCACCATCCTCAGAGCCTACTAGATCTCGGCGTCATCTCGAACTTCTCTGCCTGTTATGTGGGTGCGTTTGATTGTTGAAAGGTGTTGGAAGGTGGAGTCAAATAGTGTGTGTGTGTGCTGAAATTGATCTGTGTGTTGAGAATTTGATCGGGGTGTGTTTTAGTGTGTTTGTATATTTCGTATTCTAGTGTGTTGAGTTTTTGGTTCTTGGGTTGTATGTGTAGGATTTCCATGTCCGCATTTATGTTATTGTATGTATGGTTAGCATTGGTTATGTGGTCGGCGTATGTAGATGTATTGTGTCCTCTGGTTATTGCTTTAATGTGTTCTTTGTAGCGTGTTTGGAATGATCTGCCTGTCTGTCTGTTTCTGCTGATCACATAACCAATGCTAACCATACATACAATAACATAAATGCGGACATGGAAATCCTACACATACAACCCAAGAACCAAAAACTCAACACACTAAAACACACCCCGATCAAATTCTCAACACACAGATCAATTTCAGCACACACACTATTTGACTCCACTTTTCAACACCTTTCAACAATCAAACGCACCCACATAACAGGCAGAGAAGTTCGAGATGACGCAGAGATCTATACTTGTTTTATTGAAAGATGGGACATGACAGGAGCGTTGCGATCGGAAAAACAACTGAATGTCACATAGCGTGGTAGGTCTGTTGCTATGGTAATGACGGTTGAGTTGCCAAACTTCTGTTCCTAAGTGACGAGTGCTTAATAGCTCTATTGGCAACATTTATTGTGCACACAATGTTAATATTGGAACATTTCGTCTTTGATTCTCTGTCGATTTTTGTATTGTTTTTTTACCTTCGCATCAATTGTCAATGAATGTTTTAACGTCAGCCATCTTAACGTCAATTGCTAACTTCCATCAGCTGGTTGTGTGGTAGTCCATATTGGCAACATAGCACTGTAGTTCCAAGCTCGGCCGCTTAACTGTCATGTCCCATCTTTAAAAAAAAACAAGTATAGTAGCCTCTGAGGATGGTGATGAAGCACTGAAACAGCTGTAAGCCACACAAACTTACATAATTAACACGAGTAAGTCCACTAGTTAATCAATTACTTATATTCAAGTGTTAAAAGTAGTGTACGCAAGATTCAAAATGGATTTATTATTTATTTAATACTGAGTTCCCATGGCAATTGCTATTTTGTCGTAATTTCACTAATGTATGAATTGCAGATCTCTCGGAAAAAAATATATATATATGTATTAAGAAAAGTAACATTTTTATTAAGGAGCTTATGAAATTGGTTCACCCCTGCAAGATATAGCACAACTATCACTGTTTTGTATATACTCTGTGTGAAGTATAATAGTTGTGGGGACCAGCTATCACAATACTGGGTCATTATTGTGAATTGTCACAATGTAATTATAGTCATATTTGTCACAATGGCCCCTGTCAATACAACTGTGAAAGTGTCACAATACAATGTCTTTATTTGAGTTCCTTTCCTCCTATACTGGTGTTGTCATATGCGTTGGACATGTCATGTTTAGTCATATCGATCCAATACACATTGTAACTTAGAAGATGCATTGATCTCTTGGGGGTAGAGGACTTAAGTGTAAACAAATTTCTGTTGTTGTTTAATCTTGCACATCAATTACGAGATAATTCTCATTTAAATTTGTTATTATTTTTGGTCCATGTATTGCATATAGAATCATGTGTAAGGGGTAAAAGTGAAAACGTACTTTAGTTCAAAATATATATTAAATTTAAAATTAGAGAAGTTATTGAAATAAATATTTTTGAGATCACTGATAAAATATGGATTTCTATACTGTTTTCGCTGTAAGAAAAATCCTAATGTAAACACAAGCATGTGGCTGTCATATCCGTGATTGGCTCCCAGACGAAACACTCACATGACGCAGGAGAATATAGTTCGTATTTGGAAACCAT
This sequence comes from Periplaneta americana, assembly GCF_040183065.1. Classification (NCBI taxonomy): domain Eukaryota; kingdom Metazoa; phylum Arthropoda; class Insecta; order Blattodea; family Blattidae; genus Periplaneta; species Periplaneta americana. The sequence goes on from NC_091123.1 coordinate 173,789,732, forward strand.
AATCTTGTATTATTTGAAAATAAAAAATTGAATTCTAGTTGTTAAATACGATGAAACATATAACTTAACTCATATGTAAAATGCTATGTAAAAGAAGAGCTACTTTTATATTTTGTTATGTACTATGAATGCGGATGAATACCAGCAATAATACTGAGGTAGTCTTGTAACAAGCTGGCGTCACTTGAGCTCGTAGTTGTTCACGTAAGCATGTGGTACTGAAGTATGGCTTCTGCATCCTCGATGTGCGTGGTTATTAAACATAAGAGTGGAAAGCCTCTCAAAAACGGAGAAAAACAAATAGTCTTAAATGTATATAATAAGTTAAGTGAGTTTTAATTACAATAATTATAAAGTAAATGTTTCCTGAGCAAATGGATGCACAGTAGTGAGGTTAGGTCTACTTGACGAGTAACAGGAAATGTTTAACATGAAACAATGTACAACAGTAGGCGGGAACATACTGAGAATCTCTGGCGCCAAACAGCGGCCAGTGAAGCTTCAATTCAGTCACGTGCTATTGTTTACATTAGGATTTTTCTTACAGCGAAACGATTATATGTATGTAGAACTTGGGAAATGTGGTGTTCATATTTCTCGTCATATCATAAAGAATAAAACACCTTTGAAACTATTCTATATTGCAGGTTGTGGGTCCTTGCTCTCTCTATAGATATCGCTTATTTTACATGATGTAAATTTTCGAGACGCCATTTTGTCACTGTCTTCCTGCTGTCAGTGTCGTGTTCCACTTCGAAGCTTTATGAACTCGTGAACCCAGTAGTTCTCGTGACATCTCCTATTGTTTGCTCCAATATTTTATTTCATTCTTTAAAGAAACTGTGAAAAGATTACTGAAAGAATTCGGAGTATTTATGTCAAATGCTGTCATGTTCATTCTCTCGCTTTCTATGACATATTTGAATGTTAGTCAACTCTGACAGGTTGGAATACTAGTGAGACTGTGTGGGATAGATCCTGGAGGAAGAAACTTAATTTAACTGGTATCTTCGTAACTATTTTCAGTATTACTTGTCTCTGTCTTCCAATTATATTTGAGATTATCATGTGCGATCATAATTTTTGTACAGTCAAATGTCGTTTTAACGATTTTCTAGGGACCCTGACATTACTTTCGTTATACTGGAATATATCGTTTTAACGAATTTCTAGGGATCCTGACATTACTTTCGTTATACTGGAATATATCGTTTTAACGAATTTCTAGGGATCCTGACATTACTTTCGTTATACTGGAATATATTGTTTTAACGAATTTCTAGGGATCCTGACATTACTTTCGTTATACTGGAATATATCGTTTTAACGAATTTCTAGGGATCCTGACATTACTTTCGTTATACTGGAATATATCGTTTTAACGATTTTCTAGGGATCCTGACATTACTTTCGTTATACTGGAATATATCGTTTTAACGAATTTCTAGGGATCCTGACATTACTTTCGTTATACTGGAATATATCGTTTTAACGAGTTTCTAGGGACCCTGACATTACTTTCGTTATACTGGAATATATCGTTTTAACGAATTTCTAGGGATGCTGACATTACTTTCGTTATACTGGAATATATCGTTTTAACGAATTTCTAGGGACCCTGACGTTACTTTCGTTATACTGGAATATATCATTTTAATAAATTTCTAGGGATCCTGACATTACTTTCGTTATACTGGAATATATCGTTTTAACGAATTTCTAGGGATCCTGACATTACTTTCGTTATACTGGAATATATCGTTTTAACGAATTTCTAGGGATCCTGACATTACTTCCGTTATACTGGAATATATCGTTTTAACGAATTTCTAGGACCCTATCATCATTTTCTTTATACTGGAATGTTGATCAATGCTACTATTTACAGAAATGTCATAACTAGGGCTAGGATTTTGATGACCTATTAATAAATCATGAAAAAAGTCCTAAAAACAATGCATTTATGAACTAAAAATCTTTCAAAAATGCCCTTAAAAATGCTCTAAAAATTGGTGTTACATAATTGGCTTAGTAGGAATATTAATGTTTAGACTAGTAATTAAATTAAATTCTAGTACCAACATTCAAGTTTATTTAATTTTACATAATTTTTCTAAGTAGTACACTTTAATTAATTATTTTACCTGATGTAGTTCCATGTAGTCCATCACAAGGCCACTCTTATCCGTAACTAGAATAGGAGGTATAGAGGAGTCTATATTGAAGAGGTGACCAGTCTCATGGTCTAGTGGTCAGAGCTTCTGGCTGTAGTTCATGAGGTCCCGGGTTCGATTCCCGTTTAGAGCACAGGAATTTTTCCTTAAAGGGGATTATTCCTGTGTTCGTCCATGGTCTGGAATTTAGGTTAAGTTTAGATTTAAGACCTCTCCTGGCACTACATTATCATAATCATCCTATCACATCATCGGGGTAATGTAACTCCACCTTCCAGGCGCCCCAACCTCAGAAGTGGGTTACAACTAAGCCACGGCCAGGAGAGAAGACCAGAAATGTCGAAAATACAACCTGGTGGCATTGGATAAAATATATATATATATTGAAGAGGTGGTTGGACTGATCCATTACGTGGGGGTGTACTAAGTTAAAATGACAATAATTGTGTAGAAAAACGATTAAAATAATACAACAAATAATGAGTATTGATTGAAAAAATATGTAGAGAAAATATCAAAGGAAATTAATAATATTTTACTTCGGAATATGTATTATATGACTTTCTTGTGTTAAATTCTATCTTACCTGGTTTACATGTTTCCTCAGAACTGAGGATGGCCCATAATAGGTCGAAACATGTAAACCAGGTACGATGGAATTTAACACAGGAAAGTCATATAATGCATATTCCGAAGTGATACAGTGTTAAAAGTTGTGTAATCAAGATGTATAATATTTTACATTAATAATGGGGATTTATGGCCAAAATTAAATGAAAATACCCCAAAAATGACCGAATAAAACAAAAAATGCTCTTATGAGTTGTAAGAGGTAAAAAATGCAAAAAAATGCCGTAACAAATATGTCTTAAAACACTCAATTTATCACATAACATATAAATACTAAAGCAGCAATGTTTCTGGCTTACTAGAAAAAAGATGCAATTTCATCAAAATCCTAGCCCTAGTCATAACTGTATGTTTTACTTCGAGAAAAAGTCTGTAATTTTTTCCTGAACTGAACATTTTACAACTGATTCTTCTAGATAATTTACAGTAACACTTGCACTTATTGTCACATCCCCTCGTAAATTTTTTGTCCAGCCATAAATCATTAGCAACCTTTACAGCTTCGGCAAGAGACTAATTTTCGTTATATTGACGTTCGGACAATTGAAATAATTTAACATGAACCTTATGCAGGTAAGGGAAATACAATTTTTTTTCGTTGTACTGACGAAATTGTTAAAACGACATTTGACAGTAATCCAATTCATTTGTTCATTTCAGGTCTATAAATATGTACAATGTAACTGATAGGAGATTGCACTTCGTGAGATTATACGAGTATGTGATATGACTGGGAAAACTTGGTGGAGACAGTCAGGTATCAACATAAGTGTTAATTCTTCATGTATTACATCATGAGTAGCAATGTGGATTACACAAAGGGGCACTTCACACGATCATATCAGAATAGCTAGAAAAAATATTGCATAGACACAACTTCGGACATAGTGCTGCTTATACAGCCCCCATTAGAGAGGAATATGTAACAACAAAACTGTACCACAGCAACAAACTGCTTGGAGTGTAACCCTGATCTCAAAGCTTCACAGACAATAATACTAAACAGGTTATGGAGCAAAACAAATCCATTGGAGAATTAGGAGTTATGTTTTTATGGTGTCAGGATACATATCTGTATGAATTTATTATTATTAGCTGGCTCTCCAGATCCAGTTTATAATCTCTTAGAATGCATTATCTCCTTATATGAAAAATAAATACTGTTTGAAGTATGTTCTATGTAAACTAACCTAAATGGTGAAACGAGCATTGAGTGACTTCCGCCGAATTTGGAATAAATATCGACTTGAACTGCCAACATAGAAAACAAAAAAATCACTACCCATTCAAGAGCACCATACTCAATCGCTTTCATCTTCATCTTGACGATAATAAAAGCCTAAACTAACCTAACCTGCCACTAAAATCCTGAACTAATCTAACCTAACCTGTCACAGATCTGCCTATACAAGGCATAACAAAAGCCTATCCTAACCTAACCTGTTACATTTTCGTATACGCAAAGCATAATAAAAACCTAAACTAATCTAACCTAACCTGTCACTAAAATCCTAAACTATCCTAACCTAACCTGTTACATTTTCGTATACGCAAAGCATAATAAAAGCCTAAACTAACCTAACCTAACCTGTCACTAAAATCCTAAACTAACCTAACCTGTTACAGATTCACCTATACAAGGCATAACAAAAGCCTAAACTAACCTAACCTGTCAGTTTCGTATATGCAAAGCATAATAAAAGCCTAAATTAACCTAACCTGTTACTAAAATTCTAAACTAACCTGATTTGCCTATACAAGGCATAACAAAATCCTAAACTACCGTAACCTAACCTGTCTCCTTATATGAAAAATAAATACTGTTTGAAGTATGTTCTATGTAAACTAACCTAAATGGTGAAACGAGCGTTGAGTGACTTCCGCCGAATTTGGAATAGACACCGACTGACTTGAACTGCCAACATAGAAAACAAAAAATCACTACCTGTTCAAGAGCACCACACTCAATAGCTTTCACCTTCATCTTGATAATAAAAACCTAAACTAACCTAACCTGTTACTAAAATCCTGAACTAACTTAACCTAACCTGTCAGATTCGCCTATACATGGCATAATAAAAACCTAAACTATCCTAACCTAACATGTTACATTTTCGTATATGCAAAGCATAATAAAAGCCTAAACTAACCTAACCTAACTTGTCACAGATTTACCTATACAAGGCATAACAAAAGCCTAAACTATCCTAACATAACCTGTCAGTTTCGTATATGCAAAGCCTAAACTAACCTAACCTAACCTGTCACAGATTTGCCTATACAAGGCATAACAAAACCCTAAACTACCGTAACCTAACCTGTCACAGATAAGTACATAAGACATAATAAAAATATAACTAACCTAACCTGTCATAATACTCCATTTTTTTTTTACCCCTACACACTTCCCTGAGGTGTGAAAATGGCCGAATTTCTATCCCGCTGGAACACTGCAAACTAGCGCGTAATGTCTCGTAAGTTATGTTGGTATGACATGTAAGACTGCATATATTCGCAATAGGAAAAGAAGTCACTGAACGCTCATTTAACTACCTAAACATTTTAGACCTATAGTGGCACTAAGATAATGGAACTATTGTTACTGGTATTGAAGTTGGCAAATTTATAAGATTTGATTTATTAACAGAAACTGAACAGTAATACTCAAAATTTCGACATTATCAGCATGTTTAAGATTATAGTTGACTTCACAAATTTAAAGGCTGGATGTTAACAGACTCATATAAGAACAGACATATTATGACGTTTCGATCTTTACTTTCGAAATGAAGAAATTTCTTTGTTTCAGGTTATTTTGAAATAAACAGATTCATTTTTTACCAATACACATTTCTTCAGTTCGTTTTGCTCCATTTCCTATAGCTCAGCCCTATGTTTGAGGATGGACAATCATTTGTTTCATTTTTTGTTGTTACAAAAATAAACTTGGCAACTTTCACTCTGTCTGTTGACTTTTCTTCAAACCATTCCTCGTCCTCAATTAGATAATCTATAGAAGATTTTGGTATGATACAACAGCCCATCTCAAGTTTACAAAAACTTCTCGATAGTAAATAGTCATACATACAACCTATGAAATTTTATTCATTTGCCAGTATAGATTTTTGTGCTATGTTTATGCGTCTCTTCTGATGGCCCTACTAGACGGGCTGATATCATCATAATTGATCGGCAGAAGGATAAGGGTGTCATTCTTGATCCCACAATCCGTTTTGAGATGCATGAGCAACAGCCACAAGAGGTGTGTCGTGAAAAACAAGTTATATATGAGCCTTGTCAGCATCTTGGAGCACATTACACATTGGACAGTTTTTGGGCTCATGTTCGGTGCCCGTGGCACGATCCCACGTGAAACTTTAAATCAACTTAAACAATATAAAATTTCTGATGCAACGATTGATGCCATAGGATGTCACGTGTTAAAATCATCCTTAGCTATAATTAGTAAGCATTTGTACCCAACAAAATTTTTATTGTAAATGATTTCCTACGTTTTCTTATCTTAATGTTTTTTCTTTTTCTTTCCAAGTGTCACAAAATTGTTTTGTTTACTTATTATTCTTTATGAATTGATTAGTAGGCCGATCTATCGAACCCTTATTTAAGGCGGCTTTTGTTTCTACAAATTATCTTGCACATTCATAACACAGAAAACTGCATATATAATTTATTCCAGGAAATTCATAGTTACTCTTTTGCTGATATTCATATATTAATGCTACTCTTGACTAATAAAGAGTTTGCACCAAATCCAGTTCCCAGATTAGCGTTTTTGAAGACTGAGAGAGGATAAATTGCATTAGACTCTAACAGAAATAATCTGTCAATTTAGTACTGCTCTGATCAAATATGAATAATCTGTTGACATGTGAGCTGTAAGCTGCTGTTAAGATGAGTCAACAAACCGCTCGGGTCATCAATTGTCAGCAGAATACTCTAGGTGATATAATAAGATTGCAAGCTAGAGCATCTGATTAACATTACCTTCATTTGAGTGAAATGGACCAATGTGCGTCCTGTGAAGGTGTAAAAGAGATAAGTATGTGGAACTTCCATACATTATTAATCTCGTTAGCATGGTTCCGAAAAGAATCCTTCAATAGTTATGTAATTGGAGAATTGTATGTTAATACGAGGCATATCCAGAAAGTAAGTTTCCCGATTTTTTCCCCTTGAAAGTAAACGTAATTAGCCGTGTCAATTGCGCATGCATAACAGATCTATGACGTATCAATCATATGCCAGCCGAACAGGTCCTGCCTGGTGCCAGTAGCGTGGCAGCAGTGGCCCGAAATGGAAGCTCTTATTCCTTCTCCCGCCGCCTGCGAGGTTCGGTCGGTGATAAAGTTCTTTAATGCACAAAGCATTGCGTCAATTGAAATTCATCGGCAGCTCTGTCAGGTCTATGGGCCGAACATCATGAGTAAGCAGATGGTGCGTCGCTGGTGTAGGCAGTTTGCCGAAGGTTGTCAAAGTGTCCATGATGAAGAGCGCAGTGGGCGACCGTCCCTCATCAATAATGATCGTGTTGAGCTGGTGAGGCAGTGCATCATGGAGAACCGTCCCTTCACGATTACAGAGCTGAGCAGCCATTTTCCGCAGATATCGCGATCCTTGTTGCATGAGATTGTCACTAAGCACCTGCTGTTCAAAAAAGTGTGTGCCAGGTGGGTGCCGAAAAACCTGACACCCGAATACAAAATGCAACGTTTAGGAGCAGCAGTGACATTTCTGCAACGGTATCACGATGACGGTGACGAGTTCCTCGACAGGATCGTCACGGGCGATGAGACTTGGATTTCGCACTTCACCCCGGAAACCAAGCAGCAGTCAATGCATTGGCGGCATAGTGGATCTCCGGTCAGGACGAAATTCAAACAGACGCTGTCGGTACGGAAAGTGATGTGCACGGTGTTCTGGGACAGGAAGGGCATTCTTCTCATTGACTTCCTTCCAAGAGGTGAAACAGTGAACGCTGACCGTTACTGTGAAACACTGCGAAAATTACGACGTGTCATTCAAAACAAGAGGCGTGGAATGCTTACTGCACGTGTTGTGCTCCTCCATGACAATGCTCGTCCACATACGGCTCGGCGCACAGCAGCTGTTTTGATGGAATTTGGCTGGGAATTGTTTGATCATCCACCCTACAGTCCTGATCTTGCTCCCAGCGATTTTCACGTTTTCTTGCACCTCAAGAAATTCCTGTCCTCCGGTGAGCGTTTTGGCAACGACAAAGAGCTGAAGACGTCTGTCACACGCCGGTTCTATTCACAGGCGGCAGAGTTCTACGACAGAGGGATACAAAAGTTGACCCCACGATACGACAAGTGTCTCAATTCTGATGGTGGCTATGTTGAAAAATAGCTGAAACATTGCTGTACCTGTTGCCAATAAATGTTTTCCTGAAAGTGTGTGTTCTTTCTTTTTTTGTAATAGGGAAACTTACTTTCTGGATGCTCCTCGTACGATCATGAGGAAGTAAAGAGGAAAAGCAATGAACCAACAGGATTACAACGAAGAAATAAACACAATCAAATACATAGCACAAGAAAACGGATACAACCCCAACATAATAGACAACATAATATGTAAGATAAAACAAAACCACAAAAAACAGAAGAATACAACACAAACAAAAGAACACAAAAAATACACCCCATTAACATACGAAAACAAAAACACACATAAAATTGCAACCTCATTCAAGAAATTAAATTACAACATCGCATACAGAACAAATAACACTCTACAAAAACATCTCAACACACAAACAAACAAATACAACCACACAGGCATATACAAACTCAAATGTAACACCTGCAACACTTCTACATAGGACAGACAGGCAGATCATTTCAAACACGTTACAAAGAACACATCACAGCCATAACAAAATTACAAAACACCTCCACATATGCAGAACACATCACAAATGCCAACCACACTTACAGAGACATCAACACAGACATGGAAATACTGCACATCCAACCAATAAGCCAGAAACTCAACACATTAGTCTCAACACACAATTCAATTTCAAAACACATACACTCTTTGACTCTACACTACGAACGCACCCACACAGGAAACAAGAGGCGCCAAGACCAACAACGACCAGTTCCGAAGATGACCGAAAATAGGTCGAAACATGTTAACAAGGTACGTTAACATTTAACACAAGAAAGTTCTTATCATACATATTCCGAAGTGATATAGTGTTAAAAGTTGTGTAATCAAGATGTATAATCAGGAAAATTTATTTTCTTAGAGTATCAAACCTGTTTCCTTTCAGTCTGTTTCCAGCCTCGTATATGAAGTCCTCAATTTTTATAATCTTGTTTATTTTGCTTCATTACAAGTGAAAAATACAAATTCTTTGCTATAGGGTACTTATAGTTTATCACTGAAATTCTGTGATAAGACGTGTAAACACAGACCTTATAATTGCAATCAACAGAGTTTTGGTTCTAAAAATAAATATATTTTTGCTTCATCCAATGGGTGGGTGCTTGACTTTGCGCCATTCACCCAACTATCCCGTCTATTAGCGAAGTACCAAAGCTGTAGTTCTTTTTGCCATCACAGGCATTGCCCTCAGTGCACCATGGAGGCATAGGCAGAGAGAGAACTATTTCCTTGGGGGAGGCAAAGCAAAACCATAGAATCCCGATATAACGAGGTTATGGGGGACATCATTTATCTCCTCCCTCCATTATAGCTTGACCTTGGTACAGCACATCAGAATATGATTATTTAATTAAGGTATTGTAAAATAAAGTAAAACTGTAACAAAATATTCAGAAAATTTTACTTTTCTTTCCTCTTGTACAGAGGAGAGACCTGAAGGCTTGCACTGCAGCCTGAGGCTTATTGTGCTTACCACTACTATTCTGTGAATGACTGGGTAGCCAAATGGCCGCGCTCTTGTGCAAGTACAGCACGCCGCACCATGAACTTAACTCAGGCTATTATATGGATGATATGTGACTTAGTGATGGCGAAATGAGTCCGAGGTCCAACACCGAAAATTACTCAGCAATTCTGCTTCAATTGGTTGAAGGAAAACCCCAACCAGGATTTGAATCTGGGCCCGGTAGTTTCATGGACAGACGAGCTAACCATTACTCCACAGCTGCTGATTAATTTTACATTTACTTTATCTGTTTATTTAAAAAAAAAAAAAGCAGGATATCATATGGAATGTAAATTCTAATTATTTTATTTAATCTTGTCTTTAAGTTTACACATCATAATGGGATCACTTTTTTTTTTTTCTACATTTTTATGCAGTATGTTATTCATATTTCTTCAAGTGGCGGCCTGAACACCTGCAGAGTTCTAACACATCAGTACAGGCTGTTACAAAAGAAAAATTACAGTGCTTCCATTCCTCAAATGAAGTATAGCAATTCTTATACATTCAAAAATTTAAAATAAATATTATAGTTCAGACACATGGTCTGAAGACATTAATTCGTCAATTTAAGCAGAAAAACTTAATCATTAACAAAAGCAAGAAAAATCTTTTGAATTCAATATTTTCTAACGTTAATAGAAAAAAAAAGTTCGGCCAAGTTTTTTGGGAGTGCCCCCCTCCCCCATAACTCCGCCTATATGTATGGAGGTGAACTATATAGCAGTGCATCACAGTCTAGTACATAGTCACGAAGCTTGAGGTGATTTTTCGCATTTCTCGCGATACAGTGCTCCAAGCGGTTAGCAACTGAAAGTACTAGGAACAATAAACTGTGTGATAGTAGTGATCCTAGTGGCTAGCAACTAAAGTTCAACTGTCATTGGATGCATATTCCCTACATATTGAGCTTCTTGACTATGATTAACAGAGTAATGATGGAATGCCAGTAAGGGAAATAGGAATACCAACAAAAACCTACTATCAAGCACTGTCTTTGCAAAGATTCGAACCCATGTTATCAGCGTGGAAAGCAAACACATTATCCATTCGTCTGTGGACCAAGAAAAGTAATATGTAGCAGTGATCATTAATGGTTTAACCACGTAAATATTTGCAATTCAGTCATTGCAAGACTTCCTCCCCCCCCCCCCCCCCCACATCTAATTGAATACTCACTTTCTAGTGGTGCTAAATATCAGAAATTAATTTTTGTGATATTAAATATCGCAATATATACAACGTGTCCGGCTTATAGGTTTAACATTACAAACTTTCATAATTTTCGTTGCATCAGATTCCAATAAAAAAAAATTCTTTCATATGATTAGTGGGTCTCCTGCAATTCATGAAATTTATGCTTACAACAATGATCATAAAAAGTTTTCTGTGTTCTTGGACTGGCTAAAACGAAATCTGTGAAGTGTGTACAACGAAATATTCGCTGTGAATTTAATCTTAGGCATCACGACGATGTTCCCGCCTATGTGAGCATTATGAAATGGGAGACAGTTACGAGAAACTGATAGTCTTTTGTCTACTTGCGGGAGCATAGGAAACAATGTGTCTGCGGAAAATGTGGAAAGAATTCGTACAGCCTTTGTAAGAATACGTCTACGGGCTTACAAGATTCAATTACATCAGCGAATCTATCCTGATGACAAATGTAAATGACAAACGTTTGCTGCAGATGTTTTGAATAAAATTGAAGAGAAGGCATTTTCCTGAATAAAGTGTGTTTCTCTGATTAAGCAACTTTCCACGTGTGTGGGAAAGTTAAGACATAATTGTCGTATCTGGGGTAGTGAAGGGGGGCGGAAAAACTCGCTCTCCAGTATGACATCACTGGACTTTTTCCTATGGGGTTTGTGCCCCTGCATATATGCTACTTGTGGACAGTCGTGTGAAACTGTTGCCTACATACAGATGGACTCCCATCAAGACTCACTCCAAATTTTAATTCCGTATCTGTACATCTGGAATAGACTTAATAGTTTTCTAATAATGCCCAAACCAGAGAACAACATGATTGAAATGAGAGATCGTTCTTAGCAAGTTGCTCTCATTACATACGGGCTATTCCATATGAGATCGATCAGTAAAAAACCTCGCATCTTTTTTATATTCTAATTTTTTCCCTACTTATACAAGATGCTGAGGGGAGTGCATTTGCAAAAATATACTATCGAAAGTCAAACGGTTTTCTTATTATTGAGCGACAAATTTAGCGTATTTTATAAAAACAAGCCTCTTTCAGCGCTCAGAACTCTGGAACCATCTATTGCAGAACATTGAATGAGAGCTCATTTTGAAGCTGACATCTGGTAGGTTATGTTAAGAAGTACTCATTTTTATTGTACACAGAACGACAGATAATCTGATTTTACTTGCTTTTAGGAAATTTGTAAAAATGTAAAAAAATATTGAGAAAAAACCTTGCATTATTAAGAGGGATTCGGCATTGTTTGCTTAGTGGTACGGCAATAAGTTTCGAGGGTATTAAATAGATTATTTTCACACGCCTAGACTTGAACAGTGCAGTACCGCAAGCACTGGCCGAGAGCTGAAGATAGGCGAGCATTGGGCGTCATTTTACTCCTGTGTTTATGAAAACCTGTGATAAAGCTAGCACAGCTATGACTGCTAGATGACACATTAGGTGTTTATGTCTCCTGGCCTTGCTTGTCTCAGCTAGCTCCCGCCTCACAGTCAGCTGGTTAGTTCACGTACTATTTATTTTCTTTATTTGATATTTTCAAAACTTTATCAACGTCCCACTAGTAAAAAATATGTGTTTATTTGTACTTTCAATGCGGAATCTAACCATATATTTTAAAAATATTTTCTCGTGGCCAAAGAAGTCTTAATGAAGAAAAATCTAAATTTCTCCATTTCCATAAAAAGTAAGAAAAATTGTTTACATGTCAATATAAACTTGAACTTCTCAGCATCAAAATAAACCATGATTTTGACCATTGGGTGAAAGGGTTTCGGAGCCACAACAGTTTAAAGTTGCTAATTTTATGAAAATACGATAAATTTAAATATTATTAATTTGAACACTATTAAGTTCTGATGCCTCAAACTTTGCACAAAGCATTGTATCACAGTTGTCTATGGACAGAAAAAGTTTCACTGTATTTAAAAATTGCAAGGTCAATTTTCTCTATATTTCGGTTGATGTGAGATGGAATAGCCCATACAGTAAAAATAGACTGAAACAAAAACGGTGATTAAATATAAATTTATGAATGTTATTTTTTTTCGTATTTATATTTGATCTGAAGACTGCTTCAAAACTCTAGAGTGCTATAATTAAGTCATTTCAATGAATGAGGCGTGAAATTAAAAGGCAATATCATTTGTAACATGTTGAGCAGCACTTAAGAGGATGTCTAATGTGAGGTAAAAAAAGAACCCAAGGTTATACTGCTCAAACAAAGTTTTATTTACATACATATATTATTACAATATGATTTGACTAGCCTTCCTCTCCTGACAAAAGACGATGTATTCGTTGATCATTACGCAGAACTGTTGCCTTCAATGCACTCAGCTGGTTCAGTTGTTCTTCTATATTATGTTCTAATTGCTGGAGGCGAATTTTCAATGGTTCTGTCATGTACTGAGTTTGCCTGTAACAGTCATACACTTTAAAGTAACTCATTGTATGATGCATTTACAATGAAAATGTACCACAGAATTACTGAAACCCATTTTTATAGAAAATGATGTGCTACTTGGTGCTACATCAAAAAACAAGCTAGTCAAACTGAAAATAAATAGTATAGGTAAATAACAGACACAGAACGAGAGGATTATGTTTGTATGACAACATTCAGATGCTAATGACAAAGTAAACACACACAAGCTGTTTGGACTATGTCTCATTCAAAATTAATGAAAAATTAGCCACACGCAAGAGAGAAGGCAATATAAAAACTTGGGGATCTGAAAGGGATAATGAAGTGGTATTAGGATGGACTATGTATGCTTATATTAATCTTACAGAGTTACCAGTTGCACTGGGTGGCACAGTTGATATAGTGCTTGCCTTCTATGCCTGAGGTTGCGGGTTTGATGCCGGCCCAGGTCAATGGCATTTAAGTGTGCTTAAATCAAATACCTTACTATAATAATACCGGACAGCTAGCAGTTTTACGTGTGAACGACGATGGTGCTGCTACCTACCTGCCGGGATGGAGATACTCGCGAAACTAGCTGTAATCAACTGCAATGTATATTGTTGCTGGGCTAGTTAATTTGTTAATAGTTTTATGAATTAGTACTAGTGTTAAAATGTCAGGGTGTATATGTGCTGTTTATAATTGTGACAATTGCAGCATTACAAATTGCTCCAAATCGTACTTTCGATTTCCGACAGTTCATAAAACTAAGTCAACAACATTCTTTAGTAGGCCTAATTCCTTCGTCTTTGTGTTGATGGAAAAATACAAATTAGTTTTTTTATTTAGACGTAATAAATAAATAGAAGTTAAAATGTATTGGATTTTAAGGTTTTATCAAATTAAGTTTTATTGTTGTCCACATGCCTTTACTAATTATTACAAGCATCAGATTACTATCAATTTTATCTTTGCAGTTGTCAGCAATGCGTATATAAAACAATACTGTAAATTCATTCCTAATATCAGATTGATTTTGTCTCGGTAAACCAAAGAAAAAATATGTAACAATTAATTACGGAAAGTAATACGAAGTATGCAATATTTCTCATAACATGCAGCTTTGATATAAGACAATAATTTTACATTAAATATTATTAAACATTTCTTAAGTGTTTCATATATAATTCCACATTAGTATCTCACGTTTTAAACAATAGTCCGAATCTCGCTATGTTAATATTTGTATATGTGCAGAAATAACTAAAATGCTCTCTCAATTAATATCACTCAATAAAAGAATTGTATTCCAATGGATACCATCCCATTGTGGAATCCTGGGAAACGAGAATGCGGATGCATTAGCAAAGAAGGGCAGCAATGCTACTTACAGACCTGTTACTAAATCTACATAGCTATTACTCTGTGAAAAGATTTATTAAATCTACATACTTAGACTTCAACAAACAACATTTGATAACACAAGCTCAAGAGAAAAAATGGAACTGTCTGCATCATAATCCACAGTTGATTCCCGATTTACCACGCAAATCGTCTGTAGCTGCATTTAGATTGGCAACAGGCCATGATTGTTTGGCCAAACACCTGCATAGAATAGGAATATATCAGTCCCCTAACTGCCCATTGTGCAACTCAAACCAAGAAATGGATTCGGAACACCTCAAAATCTGTGCTTCAGTGGCTGACCATGATAATATCTTTGAAAAATATTGGAGTGCAAGAGGTCAAATGACTTTATTGTCAAATGCCTGGCATTAGAAAACAACAATAACATATTTGTATATGTGGATGTAATTCCATCCCTCTGTGCTAGAGGTCAGGTCCGCAATTTTTCGCACTCACGCCAATGCTGCTAGTATACAGCTGTCCAGTATTATTATAGTAAGGTATTTGCTTAAATGTGACAGGCTATGTCACTAGATTTAGTGGCAAGTAAAAGAACTCCTGTGGGACAAAATTCTGGCATACCAAAAAAAATAAATAAATAAAGAAAACGTACATTTCGACATGTTTCTACTGGTTTTTCTTTTTTATCTATTGGAACTGAATGCATGGTCACTTCAGCCAGGTATCATACTGCACTTAATTTGGAGAACCTCCAGCTAAATTTAAACTGAATAATTAATGAACATACTTAGGGCCTATACCAGTGGCGTAGCATGAAATTTTGAGCAGGGGAAGCTAACTCAAGTTGTCTTTCATGCAATATGAGAAAACGTATTACAAAAATTACAGTTTTAAAATAAATAGTAGTCAATGTCAAGTCAGCAGTCGAAGATTGGTTGGAACATCGTAAGTAACACCAATAAGGCATGACCTCAAATGGTACGTAATAAAATATGATTTCACGGTTTACACATATCTCTTAACAAATAGACACGTATAAGTATAACATTAGCTCACTCCCTGTCATACTTAGAGACCACAATATTAGTATCATTACGTAAGTATGCGTCTGTCTTTTGGTTGTGTCCTTCATTGACAGCAAGGGAGTCGGTCATTTGTTTTTTAAATCACACTTTTGTTCGTAAGTCAGTTTTGATAATACAATTGTCCTAAAAAAATTCAAGTAAATTAGTGTCAGGAACTGTTATTTCGCTCATTATTTATTATATCAGCCACAATGCACACTAACACTTCAACTGAACACAACTGACGAAAAGGGATAACTCGGAAACTACTTATTTTAAATGTTAAAGCTAGCTTCTTGCGAGCCTTGCGACTAGGGTAGTTTAGTTAGAAAGGGATGGAAAATCTGCGGGGTGGATTACACAGAAGAAACCAGTCTGCTTGGAAGCTGGTGTGTGCAGGCTTCTTGTTTACTGCTGCACACAAATCATCCTGAGCTGCCGCATCACAATATTTAACGCGTAAATATAAATTCTATTAAAATTAATAAATAATTTTCTCCATAAACTGCAGGTTTATTATGAAATTATTATTAACTGGGGAAGCTAAGCTTTTTAGCTTACATTGACGCTACGCCACTGGCCTATACATATTAAGATATTTTATTACCCATGTTCCATGCGTAACTCTGACACAAGTTCCTTGTTGGTTCGTTGCCACATTTCCAGTTCGCGTTGCATTGAGTCTACATCCTCCTGCAGGAAGTCCATTAATTTTCCTAGTGGGTTAGCAGCTCGTGTCAGGGTTTGTATGGAGCTACGCAAGCGATCAATCTCTCGGCCTGCCAATTCCCTTTCTCTGCGTCGTCCTGCTTCCCACTCCTGTCAACATCACACAAAGTTGCTTTCCAGCCAGATTATGAAGTACTGTTCAGCATTTAGAGAGGAAGTTCAGGAACTACTAATATTAAGTTAAATCATTTTGACACGTGATTTGCAATATAATAATTGGAAGCAATATTCAAAATCTCACATAAACGAATTAAAAGTAAAAACGGTTTTATGATGAACCAAATCTTTAAGAAAATAATTACAGTAAAACCTCGATAAGATGCGCCCGCTTATTACGCTATCCCGTGTAATACCCTTTTTTTGTTCGGTCCCTGCACATTTCATATATAACGCCTTTATAAAATACCCCGTTTGTTGCACTTAAGTCCCGCATAATACGCTGTTTTTGTGGAATATTTTCAGCAATGTACTGTAACAGCAATGAAACATCTTGGTCATTGAACTCACTGGTACCATTAACCTGAAAAGTATTGGTATTCGACCTTAACCTGCACATTTAAATCTTCATACTTCATACTCGTACTTTAGTTTGTTACACTCTCTTATTCAACTCCTTATCTGCATGGTTAAAGCCTACATACAGTTACAATACCTCACCCTCTTGCTAACCCTTTCTCTCAAACAGCATTCCTCACTTGGCCGTAATAAAATTTTGGAAATTTTTGCTGGGCAGTTTGTTGTCCTTTAGTGTATTGAAGAGTGTTAAACGAAAAGCCGTTTCTGTGTCAGAAAAATTGGAAATCTTACGAAAGTACGATGAGTACAGTACTCTTAATGAGAAACAACTCCCTGATGCATTAGGAATCCCATCATCGACATTAAGAACGATAATAAAAAATTGCGACTTTGAGAACACGCACACGGCAAACAACTATAAATGTTTTTTTTTCGAAAGAATTAAGTACAGTACATATTGTAAATGTCCTTGACATACAGTAATTACATAATGAAGTAATACTGTAGTACCTTTCATGAATCATGTATTTCAAAAAAGAAAAATGCTAGTAGATACTGTATATAAGTCAAAATTAGTATACCCGCCTAATACGCAGTCCTGGTTAATACGCGGTTTACACCCGGTCCCTTGAACAGCGTCTTATCGGGGTTTTACTGTATATACAAAGTACTATTTGAAAAATTTACTTTTAAATTCAATACATTTTGATTTAAAAATTCGAAGGGGGCAGGTGAAGTAATTTGTTTTAAAATTGAGAACTAATTATCTTTCTGCTATTATTTCATTTTGTTGAAATTAGATGAAGACAGATTTAATGATACTGTTTTAATATTTGATTGAAAAATTAGACTAAAAATATACTGATTAAATACACAATTCAAGGAGTAAGATGGAATATTTCACGCACAATTTCAACTCTCTTGGTCTGACCATCCTGACTTTGATGATGGATGTCGTCTTCAAGTTCCTTCTGAGTCTCCAAGATTTGTGCCACAAGATGCCCATGTTGTCCTTCTTCCACAGGTTTTAGTTCTGTTATTGGCTGAAGTGGTGGAGGCTGTAACTTATAAGAATTGCTTTTTAAAACCTAAAAGCAAAAGTAAATGAAGGGAGAAACCACTTGGATAGCCAATTAGAGAATCAATATGACCAGCCATTAATCAATTCATGCTGAACAATACGTAATATCAATAAGATAATTTTATTAATTTCAAATTCTATATATTGGCAGTAAGTGGACACTCTCTGTCTTTTAATTCATTATTCAAAACTTGACACAAATAAAATTTAAGTATTATTTGACTGAATCCAAAATCATATATTGATCCAGCATATATACAGTGCGTTCGCTTCCCCCTGCGGCCGGGCGATGAACAGCAAGTATGCCGAGCAGCAATAATATAGCCTACCAACGTACTGCCACCCGTGCTTAAGAATCACTCAACAGTTGTCCATCATTTTGCAGTCAGCTGACCTAATTGCGTTCTGTTTCAACAATCAGTTTGCTTTACTGAAGCGCTTTAACGAACAGAAATTTTGCGAATGGAAATTTTATCAGAAGATGTCAAGAATGCATCAATGCAGATGGACACGACTTTCAGCATCTTTTGTAACAAGGTTAGTACTCAAGTGATAACAATAAATGAGTAGGATAAGCTTGAGGATTGATACACGTTGCTAACTAATGCTCCGCGCTTG